>NC_041384.1:543481624-543557230 GCF_002162155.2 Triticum dicoccoides | reverse complement strand
TGTAACTTGCAAACACTTTGTTTGCTCTCTGTTTAGCTCATCCTAGGCGTGCAACGCCTCAGAGCTAGGCGTCACACTGTACAGTGCAGCGCCTAGCTCTGAGGCGTTGCACTTCTGGGATGAGATAAACAGAGAGCAAACAAAACATTTGCAAGTTACAGCCGCTGCAGCGCCTAGCCTGGAGGCGCCACACTGAGCAGTGCAACGCCCTAGGCGCTACAGCGGTTGTAACTTGCAAACTGGGTCATTTTCAGGCACAGTTCAACATTTCCTAGAATAAGCAGTCAAGATCTTTAAGTTTAACATTTCAGTCACAGTTGAACATTATTAAGACAACAAGTTCAACATTGCTAAGACAACCAATGACTTCAAGTTCAACATAGAGCTACCACCACTCCAAGTTCAACATAACTAAGACATACAAGAGGATCAAGTTCAACATAGAGCTACCACCACTCCAAGTTCACCAACATAACAAGTTCCACATTACTACAAGCTACCACCACTTCAAGTTCAACATTACAAACAGAGGATGATGACTAGTTCCTTGAGCGCTTTTTGGCTGCTCCCCCTCTTGCTGGCTAACTTCTTCACCTTCCTAGGAAGAGGAACCCGCTCCTGCTCCGGCTCCGGTTCCTCCACGTCATCCACATCGTCATCCAAATAGTCATCCAAAGCCGCCATCCGCGAGGTGCCGACCGTCCTTTTGCCTCTTTGGGTGAAGTCTTCAGGTGTGTACTTGTTGACTCCCGTCCTAGGCTTTAACCTGTATGCAGACCTAACCTGGTATGTCCCCAAGGTCTTATCATCAGCAACCTATGTATCAACAAAAGATATGGAAAGACCGTGTGTGAGGATATAGTTAGCAATGCATCAACAATTGGATATATATGCTCATGCCATACCTCTTGGGTGACCACACCCACATCCTCATCCTCCAAATGATCACCATGGCCCTGCCCCGAAGCGGGATCTGATGGTGTCGCCGACCTAGACTGTTCTGGTGATACATACTCGGGGTCACGACAACCGAAAAGGTTTGATAGCCGCCTTAACTTTTGGCCCTGGCGCTGCAACATGTACAAGTGAATGAGACATCGAACTTAGCAACACATGTTAAGTGCTAGTTTGAAGGAGATGTGAACCTTGATGAATGCTCGAAGTGCACCTTCCCATCGCTTTTGCCAACCGGGGTTGTTTCAAGAATAGTCTCGGTCTCATCAGCTACTTTCTTGATCTGGGCATACTATGAACAGAAACGGTGTTAACGTGTTAGGCAAGCGAAGATGTGAATAGTGTGAATGAAAAGCAAAGAGGGCAAATACCACAAAGTTCATCATTGGAGCTGAAGGGATCACTGAGTTGCCTTTCTTGACTAATGCGTTGTACTGGTGCTGGGCTACCTCATCAAAAACGGTGGGTTCTTCCAAAATCTCCTCAGCATACGCCGATTTGCATACCTCCACACAGGTACTTGCAAGAAACCATGTGAGATAGTTGTTGAACGCGATCGGGCAGTGCTCACGAAGCTGGGCTCGTTTTCCAGCCCTAGCTTGCTCCACACTAAGCACGAACTATACGACATACTTCCTGTGATGCTTGTCCCAATCCTTGATCTTCCGCTGCCTTTTCCTATCCAACCTGCAAGTTAGAAACAGAATATTAGCACCATCGAAACCGCCGAGAAGCTTCTAAGTGCTCAAGGTTTATTATATCTTACGCGTGTAGCAACTTGTCCGTGTCCTCCCACTCCGGCGGGTGTGCCTGGAACAAACCAAACTGACGGCGCACTCGATGTGGGAGGTGAAGCTCAACCGCCCAGTTGCATATGAGTGGGCACCGCATACGCCAGAGATCCCTATCCTAGTGCACATCGGATTCAGCCTGAACTCTATAGGGTTACAAAACTGTCTCCTGTTCCATACGGCTCCCATACCACCTGCAAAATGGGGTAGAATGCAAAATTGATATCGACTTACAATAGAAGCATCATAATCACTTATGCAATGTCGATCCACCTGCTCAGGCGTGATCGCGTCAAGCTCGCTCTGGTACAACTTGTACATGACCGAGGGATCATCCGTCGTCTCATTTAACACATCCCACTTGTAAGCCCAAGTGGGGAGCCGTAGTGGGTCGCCTTTGTCGTCCCAATCCTCGTACTTCACGGTCTTCGGGCGTCCAACCGGCAAACGCTCCCAGCTCCATATGGAAAGTGCGAGCAAACAACCACCAATACCTCCAGATGACCTACAACAGGCTTCGTCTAACTGCACATAAAAGAGAACATGGTTGAATTAAGAGCAAGATCGCATTCATAATGTAGCAATGAAGTGAAAAAGAAACAACTTCATACCTGTCTATACAAGTAAGCCAGTGTCGCCGAACCCCAACTCTAATTGCTATCAAAGACGGTCAATGCCTTCAGCCACATCCATGGAGCATTCTTGCCTGCGCCATCAACAAACATAGTCTTGGATATCACGTATCACATGTAGACACGAGCATATGTCTTGACCGTGTCCTCATTAGCTTCCTGAGGGAAAGTACCAAAGTGCTCAGTAATCCACGTGAAAGGAGCACCGGCTGCGACTCTTTCCTTCTTCTTGTCTTCTGCTGCTGGTTCCCGAGGCTCCGGAGGAGCCATACCGATAAGGGCATTCATATGCGCACGCCACCCATCAGAATTGGTGCTCATCTATAGATGATTCCCATCGATAGGAAGACCGGTGATCATAGCAATATCTTGGAGCGTCACGGTCATCTTCCTGGTCTAAAGATGGAAACTGTGTGTCTCCGGCCTCCAATGATCAATAAGCGCGGTGAGTGCTGGAGCATTGTTGGGTGGTGTCGACCGTCTGACCATCTGAATGAAAGGGAGAAGTCCTGTCTCCCTTACATACGGTGTGTATCGCTCATCATAGCGCATCCACCCAAGGGTAACCCCGTGAGAACGAAGCTTCAGAGGTGCAAGCTCCTACAAACAAACAAATCATAACATTACATATGGGGCATTTGTGTTTGAAATAAACACGAAATTCATAAAACCGGCCACTTTCATTATTACCCGCTGCTCCACCGCCATAGCGTACGACCGGTGTTGTTTGTCCCAGTGATCATGGAGAAGCCAAACCATCCTAACAATTTTGAAAGAAAGCTTTCTTGTCAACACGATTATCTTTTGAATACAAATAAACTAAACTACACCTAGTACATACAAAATTCAAAGCATATGTATCCAAAGCATTCTTGTCAATACAAATATAATTTCAACACAAATAAACTAAACTAGGACTACTTCATGCAAGATTTAACACAAATCTCTTTTCCATATAAAATAACATGTCAACCTATGTATCCAAACCAGGGTTGCTAAATTAGGTATCTAATACATGCAACATTCTAATACATGCAACATTCTAATCTAACAAGGGTTCCCCAAATCTAATACATGCAAGATTCAAACAAGGGTTCCCCAAATCTTCAAAATATCATACATTCTATGGATAGAAAGAAGGGGATCGGAGGAGAGTACCTTCTAGGATGGATTGGTGAAGGAATCCACAGGCCAAATCGTTAGATCTGAAGAATTTGGGGAGAGGAGAGGGCCGCCGCCGCGGCTATGCTGTTTCTGTAACTGTAACTGGTGGTGCAATGGGGTGGGGTGAGGAGAGGGCCACCGTGGTGGATAAGTCACAGTGCAGCACCCGAGCGCTAGGCGCTGCACTGCTGGGTGCGGGCTCAGGGGCTGCCACAGTGGACTGGCGTGCAACGCCCCCGAGCTGGGCGTTGCACCGTAGGGTGTGGCGCCTGCATGGAGGGCGCTACACAAAAAGGTCAGGGGGGTGAAATAGTTTCACGGGCAGTTCATTCTGTGAATTGATTTCGTCCAGAGGTCAAAACTGCCAAATTTGCCAGCCCTAGGGGTGCTGCCCCACAGGTTCGGATGGTCCAACTAGGTTCTGTTGATGCTCCAAACATGTCAGGGGATCTTTCGCAGGAGGCAGACTCTTGGGCAAAAAAAGTGGGGAGAGATGAGAAAATGTGAGAGCAAAGATGATGACATTAGGGCATGAGCAATGGGGTAGCGGTAGCTACCGCCCTCGATGCATCCAGCTAGGTATGAGAAAAATGATTTTTTTCAGTCACATAATGTCATCATCTTTGCTCTCACATTTTCTCATCTCTCCCCACTTTTTCTGCCCAAGAGGCTGCCTCCTGCAGAAGATTCCCTAACATGTTTGGAGCATCAACCGAACCTAGCTGGACCATCTGAACCTGTGGGGCAGCACCCCTAGGGCTACCCCTGGGCATGCCCTTAGGGTCCATAGCATGGAAGGCATGAACTTTTGGTTATGTGACTGAAAAATAGCATTTTCCCCATACCTAGCTGGATGCATCGGGGGCGGCAGCTACCGCTGCCCCCATTTCTCATGCCCTCATGGCATGTACAGTGGTAGCGTATGGATATAGATGCGCCATGACAAAAAGTAGTTTGAGGCACCTACATTTATTTTTCTCCAATGCAAGCTATCACTAGTGGGCCTCATTAAAAAATAGAAAATAAAGACTCTAATACAAATGCATCTCTGCTTTTCACTCCAACCTTTTCAGCTTTTGACACCGGACCACACTTTTTCTCTCCAAGCACCCGCCTCCTACAGAGGATCTCGCTTCCCTACCGAACCTACTTTACCTGATATCCGATCCTATATGGCATGCGAGGCATCACCTTGGGGCTATGCATTGTACATGCCCTCATGGGCACCAGCACCATCACCAACATGGTCCCCTCGTGTAGTTGCGGTTGGTGCTTATTGGATGGTTCGACTTTCTCGTCATTGTTGCTAGATGACGTAGAAAACCTGATGAGGAGCAATAGAGAATGGAAAATAAAAATAAAATCATAAGTCAAATCCATTTGACTACTTCTACTTCTACTCCAGTATAGTATTTTCTTGTTTCTTAGTTTTAGTTACTGTTTTCTAAAGTCTTCTAGCTATGAGTGGAATATTGTATCTTAAGCAATGTTTTCTAGAGAGTTCTAGCTATAAGTAGAAGTTGCGATGTGAAGGATTCCCAAAGCGTATAAATAGAGATCCGCATCTCTAGTTTGTAAGCAGACTATGTACCCCACTATCTATAACAGAATGTGGTGTTCTTATCTAAGATCTAGGACTAGATCTTGTGCTCTAGGAGTTTTTGATTGAACTATTGCTGACATATCAACATACGTTTGCCTCTAGAGTGATATCTAGCGCATCACCTTGAAGTACCTCCTTCAACTCTAGCGTTGTACACTTTGTAGCGGCAAGATGGAGTTGTTCCTCCATAACCTTGTGTTTTTTATGACACTTTGAGATCCGGTTTGGATTGCACAAAGTCCTCTTACCTTTTCCCCAAGGAGTGACCTTGGGTGTTGAATCCACAGGAGGATGTACTCTATGACAAAGATTCAAACAAGTTATTATTCTTGGCTTCTCGCAAAATGTTCTAGTTTTCATCTGGACCTTTTATCAACCTTTTGGATGTAAATGATTGTAAAAAAACATTTTGGATGTAAACAATGATATGGAAATAGACATGGGTATGAGGACTTACACTCACAACCATGTACTTCTGCCTGTCATCTCATCTTGATAGTAAACATAGTCCTGGAAGACACCGTTACGATGTGCTCAGAACGCGATAAAGTGGGGGGGGGGGCATCCAAAGTACGTCACGACCTGCATCGGGAGTCAGTTGTCCAATCACCCTCCCTTACCGTCATGCGGGGTTGCCTTGGTTATTAAGAATTATTTCAGACAAACGTATTGGACATTTAATGACTACACCTCATTTATTCCCAAGGAATTGCTCTTCGCTATCGTATTAATTCTTTATGTCACTGGTTTTCATAATAGCGTTCCACGCATCCTCACCTTTTACTTCCTTGATCGATCTACCAGATCATGTGTACCTGCAGGGCCTTACAACAAGAAGAAGACAAAAGACAACTCCGTTGCGAATCACACATACGAATAACATCAATCAACACGTCATTCCAATGATACCGTACACAAATACATAGGTTTGCAAGACCTTGTCTAAACATGTTGCCTTAAAGAATGACTCACACATTGAAGAAGAAATCATTGAAGATGTCATAAATATGAATGATTGATGAATAGTCTTGCAATATTTGCCGACTGCGTTACTTCGATTACAGTATGGCTAAATCGGGAGAGAATGAGTATGGTGGTGATAGCTATGGAGATGAGATGGGAAATGGCGGCGGCTAGGGTTTGTTGATGGCTTAGAGCATCTCCGGTAGAAGACGTAGATGTAAAAATAACTAACTTAATTTTGCATCCCGAGGCCCAAAAACTTCTCTCCAAGAGATGATGTAGATGTAAACAAATTAGACCTCTCGGAGATGTAAAACACAACACCTCGCAATGCAAATATACGTCTCCACCTACAGGAGATGTAAAAAATCATGGTCGCGCGCCAACTGCCAACTGCTCTTACATTCCCTTCCCTTCCTCCTCTGTCCACCCGCCGCCGCTCCGATTCTTCACCGTCCCCACTACCACTGCACGTCCGCGTCAGATCCAGCAGCGCGCTAACCCCGCCGCTCTCCACCTCGAATCGCTGCTCCTCCGCTGCTGCACCTATGCCTCGATTCGCGCTGCCGCCGCCCCGATTCATCGCTCCTTCGCCCCTTCGACGCCCCTCTGTAGCTCCTCATCCTCTCTTCGCCTCCGATCGTGTCGCGTGACACCCGTGAGCTTGCCAGCGCTGGCCTTGTTGTCATTGTTGCTAGAGCTCATGTTTGTCGCGTCCGAGCACACACTTGAACTCCTGGGGTTCCCAAGAGCTGGTAGCGCCCTTTATTCGGCCTCCCCGTGCCTTGTAGCCTCGCGCCGGAGCAAGCCATGCTCCGGCCGCCGTGTTGAGCTCGCTCCCATCGAGTTTTGACCACCCCAACTCCTCTCGTTTGCCCGAAAGGACGCTCCTCGCTCCCAGCTATCTGTAGAGACAAACGCCATTGCAAACCGTCACCCATAGAGTAGACCCGAGGCACTCCGTCGTGCTTGGTGGTCGCCGCGGCATAACTAGTTTAAATCTCCATTTGCATCATCTGTTGGAGTTGCACTTTTATGTCACCAATTTACATCTTCTGTTGTAGTTGCCTCTTTTTTGGAGATGTAAAAAGCACCTTTTGGAGATGTAATTCCTGTTTTACATATCCAAATTTTCATCTTCTATTGGAGATGCTCTTATGGTTCTATGTTTCGTCAATGGCAGCTCTCTCTTGCGAATTAGACTTGGGCCCTTTTATAAAGTGTGCTTGGTTGTACACAACGATGTTGATGGCATGTGGTATGACTGATGGCACGAGTGCGTAGTCGTATCGTGCGCGCTGTCGTTTGCTCTGTTGCCTTCGTGGCGAGTGGCGACCTCAATTAGCTTTGCTTGGCAACGACACTTGGTGCTTCCTTCCCTGTGATGATTTTCTTTCATGTTTGGATCCATTTCCTATGGAAACACATTAAACAAAGGATTTCATAATTTCTTGCATTAGTTAGTCATTAGTGGTAGTATCTAAGTGATTCTCTCAGATGTTCTGGAATTATTTGATTTAAACAACGATGTAATTAGTGCAAAAATATTGATACGTCTCCAACGTATCTACTTTTCCAAACACTATTGCCCTTGTTTTGGACTCTAACTTGCATGATTTGAATGGAACTAACCTGGACTGACGCTGTTTTCAGCAGAACTACCATGGTGTTATTTGTGTGTAGGAGCAAACGTTCTCGGAATGACCTGAAACTTCACGTAGCCACTTTTCAGAAAATAAGAAAAATACCTGCAAAAGATGAAGGCCAGGGGGCCCACCACCTGCTCACGAGAGTGGGGGGCGCGCCTGCCCCCCTAGGGCACGCCCCCTACCTCGTGGGCCCCCTGTTGCCTCTTCGACTCCAACTCCACCTCAATATATTGAGTTTCGGGGAGAAAAAAAATCAGAGAGAAGAAATCATCACGTTTTACGATACAGAGCCACCGCCAAGCCCTAAAACCTCTCGGGAGGGCTGATCTAGAGTCCGTTCGGGGCTCCGGAGAGGGGAATCCGTCGCCATCATCATCATCAACCATCCTCCATCACCAATTTCATGATGCTCACCGCCGTGCGTGAGTAATTCCATCGTAGACTTGTTGGACGGTGATGGGTTGGATGGGATCTATCATGTAGTCGAGTTAGTTTTGTTAGGGTTTGATCCCTAGTGTCCACTATGTTCTGAGATTGATGTTGCTATGATTTTGCTATGCTTAATACTTGTCACTAGGGCCCGAGTGCCATGATTTCAGATCTGAACCTATTATGTTTTCATCAATATATGAGTGTTCTTGATCCTATCTTGCAAGTCTATAGTCACCTATTATGTGTTATGATCCGTTAACCCTGAAGTGACAATAATCGGGATACTTGCCGGTGATGACCGTAGTTTGAGGAGTTCATGTATTCACTATGTGTTAATGCTTTGTTCCGGTTCTCTATTAAAAGGAGGCATTAATATCCCTTAGTTTCCGTAAGGAACCCGCTGCCACGGGAGGGTAGGACAAAAGATGTCATGCAAGTTCTTTTCCATAAGCACGTATGACTATATTCAGAATACATGCCTACATTATATTGACGAACTGGAGCTAGTTCTGTGTCACCCTAGGTTATGACTGTTACATGATGAACCGCATCCGGCATAATTCTCCATCACTGATCCATTGCCTACAAGTTTTTCACATATTGTTCTTCGCTTATTTACTTTCCCGTTGCTATTGCTATCATCACTACAAAATACCAAAAACATTGCTTTTACTACCGTTACCTTTTGTTACCATTACCACTACTATCATATTGCTTTGCTACTAAACACTTTGCTGCAGATATTAAGTTTCCAGGTGTGGTTGAATTGACAACTCAGCTGCTAATACTTGAGAGTATTCTTTGGCTCCCCTTGTGTCGAATCAATAAATTTGGGTTGAATACTTTACCCTCGAAAACTGTTGCGATCCCCTATACTTGCGGGTTATCAAGACTATTTTCTGGTGCCCTTGCCGGGGAGCATAGCTCTACTCTTTGAGTCACTTGGGATATATATATATGCTTATCATTATGAAGAACTTGAAAGATCCAAGAACCAAGATCTATCCCTCAACTACGAGGGGAGGTAAGGAACTGCCATCTAGCTCTGCACTTGATTCACCTTCTGTTTTGAGTAAGCTTGTGACACCTACACCTGCTTCTGCTATTCGGTCTGATATGTCGCATGTTATTGATGATGCCACTTCTGCTATGCATGATACTTATGATGAAACTACCTCTATGCCTGATACTACTATGCCACTTAGTGATTTTCTTGATGAACAACTTGCTAGGGCTAGAGAAATTGAAAATATTGAATCTGATGATACTGATGAAAGTGATGATGAAGAATCACTTGTTATTCCTAAGGGTTATGTTTTTGATCAAGAAGCTTCTTTAGCTATTTTAGCTTGCAAAAATAGAAATGTACTCAAAAGGTTATTAGCTAAATGGAGTAAGCAATCTCTAAATGCTAGAATGAAACCTGAGCCTCCTTTTGCTACTTCACCTATATTTGTTACTGATAAGGATTATGAATTCTCTGTTGATCCTGATATAATTACTTTGGTTGAATTCGATCCTTTTCATGGTTATGAATCTGAAACTGTTGTGGCATATCTTACTAAACTGAATGATATAGCCACCCTGTTCACTAAAGATGAGAGAACTCGTTACTTTTACATCCTTAAAATCTTTTCTCATTAAAGGGTGATGCTAAGATATGGTTTAATTCTCTTGATCCTGATTGTGTGCGTAGTCCCCAGGATACGATTTATTACTTTCCTGCTAAATATTTTCCTGCTCATAAGAAACAAGCTGCTTTAAGGGATATATATATAATTTTGTGCAAATTGAAGAAGAGAGTCTCCCACAAGCTTGGGGGAGGCTTCTCCAATTACTTAATGCTTTGCCTGATCATCCTCTTAAGAAAAATGAAATACTTGATATCTTTTATAATGGACTAACCGATGCCTCCAGAGATTACCTGGATAGTTGTGCTGGTTCTGTTTTCAGGGAAAGAACACCGGATGAAGCTGAAATTCTATTGAATAATATGTTGACAAATGAAAATAATTGGACACCTCCAGATCCAATTCCTGAGCCTATTCCTAAACCAACTCCGAAGAAGAGGGGTATTCTATTTCTCAGTCCTGAAGATATGCAAGAGGCAAAGAAATCTATGAAAGAAAAAGGTATTAAAGCTGAAGATGTTAAGAATTTACCTCCCATTGAAGAAATACAC
The DNA here is from genome assembly GCF_002162155.2 of Triticum dicoccoides. NCBI lineage: Eukaryota > Viridiplantae > Streptophyta > Magnoliopsida > Poales > Poaceae > Triticum > Triticum dicoccoides. Next base: position 543,546,860 of record NC_041384.1, on the reverse strand, counting down.
GGTCTTAATTTACCGCCTGTTGAAGAAACATATAATCTTAATCCATTACCTATTGAAGAAACTCATGGTCTTGATAACCCGATACAGGTAGTAAAGGTAAATTCTCTCTATAGATATGATAAAGCTAAAATCGCATTTACTAAATTTGCTAGCCCATGCTTAGATGAGTTTGATAAATTTATGGCTAAGCAAGAAGACTTTAATGCTTATTTTGGTAGATAATTGAAATACAATTCAAATATGCTTGAACACTTGGGTGATTATATGGCTAATGTCAAATGAAAACTTAAACTTATTAGTAAACATGCTTCTATGGTTACCACTCAAGTAGAACAAGTACTTAAAGCTCAAAATGATTTGCTCAATGAATTGAATAGTAAAGATAATGATAATACTATTAGAGTGGCTACTAGAACTGGTAGAATGACTCAGGAACCTTTGTATCCTGAAGGCCACCCTAAGAGAATTGAGCAAGATTCTCAGAGAAATAATATAGATGTACCTAGTTCTTCTAAAAAGAAGAAAAAGAAAAATGATAGGACTTTGCATGCTTCTAGTGATCCTATTGCTGAAACACCTGAGAATCCAAATGATATTTCTATCTCTGATGCTGAAACACAATCTGGCAATGAACCTGAAACTAGTGATAATGTTCATAATGACGCTCAACCTAGTAATGATAATGACATAGAAATTGAACCTGCTGTTGATCTTGATAACCCACAATCAAAGAATCAACGTTATGATAAGAAAGACTTTGTTGCTAGGAAACATGGTAAAGAAAGAGAGCCATGGGTTCAGAGACCCATGCCTTTTCCTCCCAAACCATCCAAGAAAAAGGATGATGAGGATTTTGAGCGCTTTGCTGAAATGATTAGACCTATCTTTTTACGTATGCGATTAAGTGATGTACTCAAAACCAATCCTTATGCTAAGTACATGAAAGATATTATTACAAATAAAAGAAAGATACCAGAAGCTGAAATTTCCACCATGCTTGCTAATTATACTTTTAAGGGTGGAATACCGAAGAAACTTGGAGATCCAGGAGTACCTACTATACCATGCTCCATTAAAAGAAACTATGTTAAAACTGCTTTATGTGATCTTGGAGCCGGTGTTAGTGTTATGCCTCTCTCTTTATATCGTAGACTTGATTTGAATAAGTTGACACCTACTGAAATATCTTTGCAAATGGCTGATAAATCAACTGCTATACCTGTCGGTATTTGCGAGGATGTGCCTATTGTAGTTGCAAATGTTACTATTTTAACGGACTTTGTTATTCTTGATATTCCCGAGGATGATAGTATGTCTATTATTCTTGGAAGACCCTTTTTGAATACTGCAGGGGCTGTTATTGATTGCACTAAAGGCAATGCCACTTTTCATGTTAATGGTAATGAGCATACGGTACACTTTCCGAGGAAACAACCTCAAGTTCATAGTATTAATTCTATTGGAAAAATTCCATCGATTATATTTGGAGGTTTTGAATTTCCTCTTCCTACTGTCAAGAAGAAATATGATATTCTTATTATTGGGGATGTGCATATCCCCATTGAGGTAACATAGTGTTATTCGAAATTTCTCCGGTTCCATGTTATTCGGAATGAGTTCGTTAACAAGACTTGATCAACCTTGTTAGTGGATTCCTTTGGATGATCATGAGATGTATGAAACTAGAAGGCACAACCTTCTGTACCCCACTTTTACTTTCTGTTATTTATATTAAATAAAATAAAAATAAATATTTTTCTGCCTGTTATCTGATTATCGGTGCAATATAAAATACCTTGAAAATAAAAGTTCTCCAAATGCCTTGAAATTTAAATATGATTTTTTTAGAATATTTGAGAATATTTGGCACAAAGAACACAACAGGTGGGCCCACGGTGGCCCTCCTCCACTTATCCTTTCACCCATACACTTCTTCTTCCTCCCACAAATACGAATAACCACCTCAAACCCGAGTCCAAGCTCGTTTTGCTGCCATTTTCGATCTCCTTGCTCAAAGCACCTCTCACAAAACTGCTTGGGGAGATTGTTCCTTGGTATGTGACTCCTCCATTGGTCCAATTAGTTTTTGTTCTAGTGCTTTATTCATTGCAAATTTTTGCTGCTTAGGTGACCCTGTTCTTGAGCTTGCATGTCAAATTTATATGGTCAAAAGTAGTTTTGATGCATGATATAGGCTCTAGGCACTTGTAGGAGTAGTTGCTATCAATATTATTGAGTTTGGTTTACTTTTATTTTGAAGTTACTAAAAAATTTCAGAATTTTTCAGAGGAAGAAATATGCTTAGGAAAATGTTCCAAGGTGGTTCTTCAGAAGCAAGTACCCAGGCTTGCAATGCGTGATGCTGATGACGAGCCACCAAGAGACGCTCAAGTGCATCCTTGTGAATGGCCTTCTGAGAATTTTATGGATCGAGCAGGAATTAAGGAGGAATTCAACGCATATTTGCGTAACACCGATCTTGTGAGCTTCGAAGAAGAGAAGTGCAGTCAGTATCACAACCTCACCAGTACCTTTGTGAGGAGGTTTTAATTTTCAACTTCACGTAATTCTCCAACTGTCATGTTTGATATTTATGATAATTCTTACACCATGGACTTAGAGGATTTTACCAGTGCTTGCAAACTTCCACAATGGGGTAGTATACGGGATCCTCGTAAATCTGAATTTAGAGATTTTCTTGCTAGCATAACTGTGGGAGAATCTAGAGATATCACACAAGCTACCATAGGGAGCATTCACTTTCCAACTATACATTATTTTGCTCTCTTTATAGGTAGATGCATTAATGGTAAAGATGAAGCATGTCACATGTGTGTCCCCGATCTCAGTATTCTTAGGAGTGCTGTGTTAGGACACAAATCATATAATTTGGGAGCCATTGTTGCACGTAGGTTGCATATTAATAGACTTAATGGAGATTTCTTTGGTGGAATTTATGCAACCCGCATAGCTAATTTTCTTGGTATAGCCATACGCGAAGATGATATTGAATTACCTCCTGCTTATCTAGATTCTAATGCTATGGTTCACCACCAGTTTGTCGAGAGGAATGAATCACCTCTCCAGTATCGACTAATCTTTGACAGCTGTCGTGATGTCCTATTACTCTCCCTGCCCCTGTCTTCTTTGATTATCAGGCAAGAGGAGGATATACTATTACCAGAGAGGAGGCAGATGAGTACGAGAGGAGAGAGGAGGCCGCTCGTCACCATGCTGCAGCTCAGCAGGCGATAGCTGCTGCATCGCAGTACGACCTTAGCTACTATTATGGATATCCGCCAGGCCAGCCGTGGCCATAGACCAACTTAGGCCAAAAGCCTAAGCTTGGGGGAGTACGTATTTCTCACCGACATTACATTTATGTTCACACACTCATTGCTAGATGCCGGTGCTCATACTTTTTCATTGTATCATCCATGCTAGTTTAATTTCCCTTTTTATGCTTTCTTCTTGTGTGTTTAATAAACCTTAAGAAAAAACAAAATTAGTTGTAGCTTTTAATCAGTTTAATTTCCATGCTTGTAGTAGTAATTAAAAAGAAAACCCAAAAAGATTTCCTATTCTTCTTTTGCTTGTTGGGAGCTTTCCCGTGTAAATAGTTTTATTTCTTTTCTTTTCTTTGAGGGTCGATAGGAGAAGACCATAATTAAATTGTTGAAGTGGCTCTTATATGCATTATTGTTTATCTGACAAAAGAGCCCATATTGCCTTGTCTTCTCCTGTTTATTGAATGCTTACAGATTCCAGCTTAGTCCAATGCACGTGCACTATTATTATTATTCACATCGTTCGGTTGTGCAAGTGAAAGGCAATTATGATGATATATGATGGACTGGCTGAGATGAGAAAAGCTGGTATGAACTCGACCTCTTTTGTTTTTGTAAATATGATTAGTTCATCGTTCCTGATTCAGCCTATTATGAATAAACATGTTTGCAATGACAATTAGAGATCATAGTTTCTTGTGCCATGCTTGATTAGCTATGAGTTATAATGGTTTACCTTGAGTGCCAACATGCTATTAAAATGGTTATGATGTGGTATGATAGGGTGGTATCCTCCTCTGAATGATTTAAGTGACTTGACTTGGCGCATGTTCATGCATGTAGTTGAAAAAAAATCAACATAGCCTTCACGATATTTATGTTCATGGTGGATTATATCCTACTCATGCTTGCATTCGGTGTTGATTAATTTTAATGCATGTTCATGACTGTTGTCGCTCTCTAGCTGGTCGCTTCCCAGTCTTTTGCTAGCCTTCACCTATACTAAGCGGGAATACTGCTTGTGCATCCAATCCCTTAAACCCCAAAGTTATTCCACATGAGTCCACTATACCTACCTATATACGGTATCTACCTGCCGTTCCAAGTAAATTTGTATGTGCCAAACTCTAAACCTTCAAATAAATATCCTATTTTGTATGCTTGAATAGCTCATGTATCAACTAGGGCTGTCTGTATCTTCCATGTTAGGCGGGTTATTCTCAAGAGGAGTGGACTCCACTCCTCACTCATGAGATAAATGGCTGGTCACCGGGATGCCCAGTCCCATGCTTTATGCAAACTAAATCAAAATAATTGCAAACAGAACTCCCCCTGGGACTCTTGTTAGTTGGAGGCACTCGTTGTTTCGAGCAAGCCATGGATTGATGCTTGTTGGTGGAAGGGGGAGTATAAACTTTACCATTCTGTTTGGGAACCGCCTATAATGTGTGTAGCATGGAAGATATTGCCATCTCTTGGTTGTTATGTTGACAATGAAAGTATACCGCTCAAAATATTATTCACCTCTGTTTCAAAAACGAGCTCTGGCACCTCTACAAATCCCTGCTTCCCTCGGCGAAGGGCCTATCTATTTACTTTTATGCTGAGTCATCATCCTCTTATTAAAAAGCACCAGTTGGAGAGCACCGCTGTCATTTGCATTCATTACTGTTAGTTTACATTGAGTATGACTTGACTGGATCTCTTTTACCATGAATTACAATGTCTAGTCAGTCCTTGGTCTTTAAAGGTGCTCTGCATTTATGTTTTGTGGTCTAAGAAAGGGCTAGCGAGATACCATCTTGTTATATCATATTATGATTGTTTTGAGAAAGTGTTGTCATCCGAGATTTATTATTATGGCTCGCTAGTTGATTATGCTATTGATACGGGTAAACTTGAGACCTATGCGTTATTGTGAATGTGGTTAGTTATAATCTTTGCTGAAAACTTGAATGATGGCTTTACATATTTACAACAACAAGAGCAAACAGAGTTTGTAAAAGTTTTTCTTTATCACTTTCAGTTTGTCAACTGAATGCTTGAGGACAAGCAAAGGTTTAAGCTTGGGGGAGTTGATACGTCTCCAACGTATCTAATTTTCCAAACACTTTTGCCCTTGTTTTGGACTCTAACTTGCATGATTTGAATGGAACTAACCTGGACTGATGTTGTTTTCAGCATAATTACCATGGTGTTATTGATGTGCAGGAGCAAACGTTCTCGGAATGACCTGAAACTTCACGTAGCCACTTTTTAGAAAATAAGAAAAATACCTGCAAAAGATGAAGGCTAGGGGGCCCACCACCCGCCCACGAGGGTGGGGGCGCGCCTCCTACCTCATGGGCCCCCTGTTGCCTCTCCAGCTCCAACTCCACCTCCATATATTGAGTTTTGGGGAGAAAAAAATCAGAGAGAAGAAATCATCACGTTTTACGATTCGGAGCTGCCGCCAAGCCCTAAAACCTCTCGGGAGGGCTGATCTGGAGTCCGTTCAGGGCTCCAGAGAGGGGAATCCGTCGCCATCGTCATCATCAACCATCCTCCATCACCAATTTCATGATGCTCACCGCCGTGCGTGAGTAATTCCATCGTAGGCTTGCTGGACGGTGATGTGTTGGATGGGATCTATCATGTAATCGAGTTAGTTTTGTTAGGGTTTGATCCCTAGTGTCCACTATGTTTTGAGATTGATGTTGCTATGACTTTGCTATGCTTAATGCTTGTCACTAAGGCCCGAGTGCCATGATTTCGGAGCTGAACCTATTATGTTTTCATCAATATATGAGTGTTCTTGATCCTATCTTGCAAGTCTATAGTCACCTATTATGTGTTATGATCCGTTAACCCTGAAGTGACAATAATCGGGATACTTACCGGTGATGACCGTAGTTTGAGGAGTTCATGTATTCACTATGTGTTAATGCTTTGTTCCGGTTCTCTATTAAAAGGAGGCCTTAATATCCCTTAGTTTTCGTAAGGACCCCGGTGCCACGGGAGGGTAGGACAAAAGATGTCATGCAAGTTCTTTTCCATAAGCATGTATGATTATATTCGGAATACATGCCTACATTATATTGACGAACTGGAGCTAGTTCTGTGTCACCCTAGGTTATGACTGTTACATGATGAACCGCATTCGGCATAATTCTCCATCACTGATCCATTGCCTACGAGCTTTCCACATATTATTCTTCGCTTATTTACTTTCCCGTTGCTATTGCTATCATCACTACAAAATACCAAAAACATTGATTTTACTACCATTACCTTTTGTTACCGTTACCACTACTATCATATTGCTTTGCTACTAAACACTTTGCTGCAGATATTAAGTTTCCAGGTGTGGTTGAATTGACAACTCAGCTGCTAATACTTGAGAGTATTCTTTGGCTCCCCTTGTGTCGAATCAATAAATTTGGGTTGAATACTTTACCCTCGAAAACTGTTGCGATCCCCTATACTTGCGGGTTATCAAATATCACTCATCAACCTCTCCAAGCTTAAACCTTGATCATCCTCGAGCAAGATACAAAATCGACCGCAAGGAACTCAGCTGTTTAGACAAAATAACGGGGAAGTTTTTGTTCACTAAAGATCCGTACACCTAGATAGCCCCACTAGCGTGACACTTCCTTCACCTGAAAACTTAGTATAGCTGTAGCAGAGGCATGGTTATTATGCAAGGTTAGTGTAACACCCCGGATGTAACTTTCCATATTTGTAACTCTAACTCTTGCCATTTTCGGCTATGTGATATGATATTCCCCCAATGGTTGGATTTTGTCTTTCGTTTTGCATTTTTTTTATGTCATGCATTTCATATCATGTCATCATGTGCATCTCATTTGCATTCGGGTTTGTCTCATGCATCCGGTCATTTTCTTCGTTGTCCGTTTCGCAATCCGACGCTCTCTCGTGCCCCGTTGCACCCCTCTAATCTTGTTTCATGAGCGGGAGAAAAACATTCTCGAAATGGGTCGATATTTGTCGAGTGTCCTTGGTACATCACCGGTAGGCCGCCTGTCAAATTTCGCTCCATTTGGAGGTCGTTTGATGCCCCAACGGTTAACCGGGTAACCGCAAAAGCCTCTGTTGTGTTGCAGCCCAACATCCCTCCAAAGCATCCCATTAACCCATCTAAACCCCCTCCATGTTCTCCGTCATTGGATCACGATCGTGTGGGCAAAAACCACACCTCATTTGGACTCTCCTAGCTCCCTCTACCTATAAATTTGCACCTCCCATGAAATCCCGGGTCCAAACCCTAGCAAATCGCCCCACTCCGCCGCCAGACACGTCCGGATCCCACCGAACGAGTCGCCACCGCCGCCTGGGCCAACCAGCGAGCACCACGTGGCCCTAGCCGGCCGCCCGCCGCCGTAGCCCACTCGGGCCCGGGTTGGCCCTCCCCGAGCCCGTGTCTCCACCTCGCCTGAGAGGCCGTGCACCGCCTCCCACCGACGAGTCCCACCGCCGCCGCCGTCTTCCCACGCCAGCGTCGCCACCCATCACTGCCCCGGCGCCTCCGCCTCGCCGCACCACCGCGGGACATCGTCGCCCCGCGTCGTCGCCTCCGGTGAGCCGGCAAGCTCCGACCACCGAGTACCGGCGCCCCTCGCCGTCTTGCACTGCCTCCCTCTCCCCCTCGACTCCGGCGTCCTCCCCTCCAATTCCGGCAACTAACTCCAAAGAACCTCGATCTGCGCGCCCGAACCGTAGATCTGGAATTCAGAGGTTGACTCGAGTTTCTCTCTAAGTCCCTAACATTTTATTGCTCCCTTTGACATGCCATATCTCCGTGCCCGTAAATCCGATTCATGTATATGATATATCAAAATGTTCGTCTTGTGATGATCTTCACGTTGGTGGCATTGGCATGCATCTTACTATCCATTACGATGCCATTATCATCGTTGCAAAAGTGCTATATGATGTTGACTGCTGGTTCTTAAAAGAACTTGATGATTTGTCATTTTTGTTACATTTTGTGTGTGCATCGTATGAGCATGATGTCTACATGTTTTATGATATCCAACATTCCATATTTACAGGGGTGCAAGTCTTGTGTTTTTGTGATATATGTGGTGACTAGCACAAGCATGCAAACTAGGCTATGTGATGTTGCTGTTTTCAGACACTTAGTGATTTTGCTAAGTCCTTTTCCTGTTACTTTTTGATGCCATGTAAACTTGTTGCTACCATGTGATCCATGCACATTTTGAGATAGTTTAGTAAGAGGATTTTGAAGATGTGATATTTCTCTATCCATTAATGCCTCTTGTTGAAATTATGGAGTACTCTAGCATGTCATTTCCTTGCTCTACGTTTGCTAAATGTTGTTCCTGGAAGATTGTTAACATGTTATTCAAAATTGCCATGTGTTTTGCTAGTGATGCATATACCCTATGAACTTTCTCTTGCCATGCTTAACTTCTTTAACATGTCTACTTACTATTCGTTACCTTTCTATTCCATGAAATGATTTGTAGTGAGTGGCATGAGCTTGCAAAGTTGCTATTATGAATCTGTTTCTACCATGCCCTGAAATTCCACCAAGTCTGAAACTCTTAATATAACTTGCCATGTTTGCATGGGTGCCACATTATTTTCCATGCCTTTTTGGGTTATGATCAGTAAGGGGTTTTTGTTAAGTGTGTTTAGCACTAGCATTCCATGCCTTTGTGTGACATGATATGTTCCTGTAGCATGTTGTTTGATAGCTCTAAACGTTGCTTCCTGATGTTGTTTTTGACATGTCCTGATGTTGTTTTTGACATGTTAGTATTTTCTCTAAGTCTGTGAAGCTGATATCGTTTGCATTTTTGCCATGCTATTTTGAGCTTGTTCTAGTGAGAACTAGCAGGAGCTTAGTGTTCATGCTTAGAATAGCTTCATGCGTACTTTATGCTCATATGCTTTGTTGCTATGTTGGAGTGCAGTAGCTTAGTTTATTGTCGCATTCTAAGTGCTATCATGCTGTTAATCGCAGATTTGCATCATCCTTGTATTGCTTGTCATTTGCAAACCGTGCATCTGTTTCCGGTGATCCTTATATCGATTTTGACCAAAATCACCTCATCTTTCCAGTGGCATACTTGGTTTGCCAAGTTGATGCCTTGATCATCTTTTCCCTTCTAGAGTTCCCATATGCATTGCATATCATATCTTGCATTCCATGCCATGTATTACACCATGTTGCTTGTGCATTGCACCGGGATTGATTGTTGTTCCGTTGCTTGTGTTCTTGCTTTGGGTAGAGCCAGGAGACGAGTACGTGAACGAGGAACCCGTTAAGTACGCTAACGAGGATCAAGCTTTTGACAACTCAGAGAACTTTGCAGGCAAGATGACCATACACTCGATATCACTTCTATATTTGCTTGCTAGTTGTTCGCTTTATCGCTATGTCGCGCTACCTACCACTTGTTATATCATGCCTCCCATATTGCCATGTCAAGCCTCTAACCCACCTTCCTAGCAAACTGTTGTTTGGCTATGTTACCACTTTTGCTCAGCCCCTCTTATAGCGTTTCTAGTTGCAGGTGCCTTGCAGGTTGTTCCGTGTTATTCCATGGATATGTTGGGATATCACAATATCTCTTATTTAATTTAATGCATCTATATACTTGGTAAAGGGTGGAAGGCTCGGCCTTATGCCTGGTGTTTTGTTCCACTCTTGCCGCCTTAGTTTCCGTCATACCGGTGTTATGTTCCTTGATTTTGCATTCCTTACGTGGTTGGGGTTATGGGACCCCCTTGACAGTTCGCCTTGAATAAAACTCCTCCAACAAGGACCAACCTTGGTTTTACATTTGCCAACCTAAGCCTTTTCCCTTGGGTTCTACAGACCCAAGGGTCATCTTTATTTTAACCCCCGGGCCAGTGCTCCTCTGAGTGTTGGTCCAACTTGGGCGATGTCCGGCGCCCCCTGGGCAACCAGGGTCTATGCCAACCCGATGTCTTGCCCATCCAGTGTGCCCTGAGAACGAGATATGTGCAGCTCCTATTAGGATTTGTCGGCACATTCGGGCGGCTTTGTCGGTCTTGTTTTACCATTGTCAAAATGTCTTGTAACTGGGATTCCGAGACTGATTGGGTCTTTCCGGGAGAAGGAATATCCTTCGTTGATCATGAGAGCTTGTAATGGGCTAAGTTGGGACACCCCTGCATGGGTATAAACTTTCGAGGGCCATGCCCGCGGTTATGTGGCAGATGGGAATTTGTTAATATCCGGTTATAGAGAACTTGACACTTGACTTAATTAAAATGAATCAACCGCGTGTGTAGCCGTGATGGTCTCTTTTCGGCGGAGTCTGGGAAGTGAACACAGTTTGTGTTATGTTTGAACATAAGTAGTCTCAGGATCACTTCTTGATCACTTCTAGCTTCATGACCATTGCATAGCTTCTCATCTTACTCTTATTTGTGCATGTTAGCCACCATATTTTCTTAGCGCTTGCTGCAGCTCCACCTCATTACCTTATCATACCCATAAGCTTAAATAGTCTTGATCTCGCGGGTGTGAGATTGCTGAGTCCTCGTGACTCACGGATACTTCCAAATAGTTGCAGGTGCCGATGATACCAATGCAGGTGATGCTAACAAACTCAAGTGGGAGTTCGACGAGGACCTTGGTCGTTACTATGTGTCGTTTCCTGATGATCAGTAGTGGAGCCCAGTTGGGACGATCGGGGATCTAGCATTTGGGGTTTATCTTCCTTTTCATTTGTATTTGACCGTAGTCGGTCTATGAGTGTATTTTGGATGATGTATGAATTATTTATGTATTGTGTGACGTGGCGAGTGTAAGCCAACTCTATTTATCCCTGTCTTGTTCATTACATGGGATGTTTGTGAAGATGACCCTTCTTGCGACAAAACCACTATGCGGTTATGCCTCTAAGTCGTGCCTCGACACATGGGAGCTATAGCCACATTGGGGCGTTACAAGTTGGTAATCAGAGCCATCCCCGACTTAGGAGCCCCCTGCTTGATCGAATCGCTGACGTTGTAGAGTCTAGAACAAAATGTTTTGAGTTTTAGGATTATATATATATATATTGGAGAGTAGGATTCTTTTTACTCCTCAGTCCCTTTGTCGCTCTGGTGAGGCCTCCTAACGTAGATGTTTTGACTGTCCTCTCCTCAAAGTTCACGATTTTTTAGGATCATGCGGGTATCTTGGAATCGTTCCGATATTCTTGTGACGAAAACATTGTTCTTGGTGCCTCCTGACATTTAGGGGTTGTGGCAGTGTCCCGGGGAGTTGAGCTGTGAGGTGTTATCGTCACAATTTTAACGTTGTAGTTCTGGAATACCTAAGTTCGCCGACATCGAAAATCTCTTTTATGCAGTTGTTGGTGAGATAACCTCGACGCCACCCAGTACTGGGGCGGGAGTTCGGGAGTATTGCCATAACTCGTATAACGGATGCTTTTTGAAGGTTGAGGTACATGATTTCCAAAGGTTTCTTGGTTATGTGTTGACAGATGGATACAATTGGAGCGTAGGGCTTGTTAGTTGTGTGATATATATTGTGCCTCCCTGTATCCCCAACACCAAATTGCATAACCATAAAGTTTTGGGAGTTTTATAGGTGGGAATTCAAGTAGCTCTAGTATTTCTTCTCGCAGATATTTGGTTTGTGATTGGGTAATCCTTACCACTTGTTTGTTCCAGTCGTACCTTGTTGTTTCATTTATCAACCTTTATCTAAGTGGCTTCTCAACTTAATGGAAGTGTGATGTTAACTTTGGAATACATCCGTTCATTCTCGTTCAAACGTTTATTGTGAAGACTATATGTTGCAGTTTCTATCCGTTGATTCAGCTTGTCTACCTGTCTATCAAAATTCTAATGGATGTCACCCTCTTTAGGATGGCTCCTCCAACGCGTCTGAATCCGGAACGCAATGATGGGAGTCAGGCGAACCCTCCACCTCCACCTCCGCCTCCGGAGGCATGGCAAGCTGTCATGGCAGCCACCAACGCCAATGCCCAGATGCTTTTGCAACTCTTGCAAGAGCACAACCAAGGCCAAGGCAACCAAGGAAATCAAGGCCAAGGGAATTTTAACAATCAGCCTCAGTTTGCTACCCTCAACCAGTTCCTTGCAAATCTGCCGAAGTCTTTCAACTACTGTGCCGAGGCCACGGATGCCGATGATTGGCTCGTGGACATCAACAAGCATTTTCAATGTAGCAATGTCAGGTCTGAGGACTACGTCAAGTTCGCTTCGTTTCAACTCAATGACCAAGCTGATGTGGAATACTTATTAGCATAGTTTTCAATGTAATTCTATTTATTGTGGCATGAATATTTAGATCTGAAAGATTCAAGATAAAAGTTTAATGTTGACATAAAAACAATAATACTTCAAACATGCTAACCAAGCAATTATGTCTTATCAAAATAACATAGCCAAAGAAAGCTTATCCCTACAAAATCATATAGTTAGGCTATGTTTCAATTTCGTCACACAAAACGTTCTCATCATGCATAACCCCGATGAAAAGCCGAGCAATTGGTTCATACTTTTTAACGCGCTTCAGCCTTTTCAACCCTTACGCAATACATGAGCGCAAGCCATGGATATAGCACTATGGGTGGAAGTGGAATAAAGTATAATGATGGGGGTTATGAGAAGACAAAAAGGTAGAAAGTCTCACATTTACGCGGCTAATCAATAGGCTATGGAGATGCCCATCAATTGATGTCAATGAGAGGAGTAGGGATTGCCATGCAACGGATGCACTAGAGCTATAAATGTATGGAATCTCAACAAAAGAAACTAAGTGGGTGTGCATCCAACTTGCTTGCTCACGAAGACCTAGGGCATTTTGAGGAAACCCATCATTGGAATATACAAGCCAAGTTCTATAATGAAAAATTCTCACTAGTATATGAAAGTGACAACATAGGAGACTCTCTATCATGAAGATCACGGTGCTACTTTGAAGCACAAGTGTGGAAAAAGGATAGTAACATTGTCCCTTCTCTCTTTTTCTCTCATTTTTTTCTTGGGCCTTCTCCTTTTTTTCTTTGGCCTTTTTTTTATTTAGTCCGGAATCCCATCCTGACTTGTGGGGGAATCATAGTTCCATCATCCTTTCCTCACATGGGACAATGCTCTAATAATGATGATCATCACACTTTTATTACTTACAACTCAAGAATTACAACTCAATACTTAGAACAAAATATGACTCTATGTGAATGCCTCCGGTGGTGTACTGGGATATGCAATGAATCAAGAGTGACATGTATGAAAAATTATGAATGGTGGCTTTGCCACAAATACGATGTCAACTACATGATTATGCAAAGTAATATGATAATGATGGAGCGTGTCATAATAAACAGAACGGAGGAAAGTTGCATGGCAATATATCTCAGAATGGATATGGAAATGCCATGATAGGTAGTTATGGTGGCTGTTTTGAGGAAGATATAAGGAGGTTTATGTGTGATAGAGCGTATCATATCACGGGCTTTGGATGCACCGGCGAAGTTTGCACCAACTCTCAAGGCGAGAAAGGGCAATGCATGGTACCGTAGAGGCTAGAAAATTGTGGAAGTTTGAGAGTGTGTATAATCCATGGGCTCACATTAGTCATAAAGAACTCATGTAGTTATTGCAAAAGTTTATTAGCCCTCAAAGCAAAGTACTACTACGCATGCCCCTAGAGGGATAGATTTGTAGGAAAAGACCATCACTCGTCCCCGATCGCCACTCATAAGGAAAGCAATAAAAGAACACCTTATGTGTCAAAATTGTCAGACAACTTTTACCATACGTGCATGCTACGGGACTTGCCAACCTTAACACATGTATTTCTCAATTTCTCAATTACTCAACTAGCACACTTTAATATCACCACCTTTATATCTCAAAACACTTATCAAGTATCAAACTTCTCATGATATTCAATGAACTCAATATGGAAGTTTTTATTATGCTCATCTTAGATGCCTATCACCTTCGGATTAATTTCACAATTAAAGCAAATTACCATGCTGTTTAAGACTCTCAAAATAATATAAGTGAAGCATGATATATCAATAATTTCTATAAAATAAAACCACCACCGTGCTCTAAAAGATATAAGTGAAGCACTAGAGCAAAAACTATATAGCTCAAAAGATATAAGTGAAGCACATAGAGTATTCTAAAAAATTCTGAATCATGTGTGTCTCTCTCAAAAGGTGTGTACAGCAAGTATGATTGTGATAAACTAAAAAGCAAATACTCAAATCATACAAGACGCTCCAAGCAAAACACATATCATGTGGTGAATAAAAATATAGCCCCAAGTAAAGTTACCGATAGACGAAGACGAAAGAGGGGATGCCTTCCGGGGCATCCCCAGGCTTAAGCTTTTGGTTGTCCTGGGATTTTCCCTTGGGTTCCTTGTGCATCCCCAATCTTAGGCTCTTTCCAATCCTTGTTCCATAATCCATCAAATCTTTACCCAAAACTTGAAAACTTCACAACACAAAACTTAACAGAAAATCTTGTGAGCTCCGTTAGTAAAAGAAAACAAACCACCACTTCAAGGTACTGTAATGAACTCATTCTTTATTTCTATTGGTGTTAAACCTACTGTGTTCCAACTTTTATATGGTTCATAAACTCTATTACTAGCCATAGATTCATCAAAATAAGCAAACAACACATGAAAAACAGAATCTGTCAAAAACAGAACAGTCTGTAGTAATATGTAGGTTTCGAATACTTATGGAACCCCAAAAATTCTAAAATAAATTTATGGACGTGAGGAATTTATCTATTAATCATCTGCAAAAAATAATTAACTAAATAGGATTCTCCAATAAAAATGGCAGCAATTCTCGCGAGTGCTAAAGTTTCTATTTTTTACAGCAAGATCGCAAAGACTTTCCCCAAGTCTTCCCAAAGGTTCTACTTGGCACAAATACTAATTAAAAGCATAAAACCATGTCTAAATAGAGGCTAGATGAATTATTTATTGAATAAAAACAAGTAAAAATATTGGGTTGTCTCCCAACAAGCGCTTTCTTTAAAGCCTTATAGCCTGGCATAAGATTTCAACGATGCTCACATGAAAGACAAGAATTGAAGCACAAAGAGAGCATCATAAAACATGTGATAAACACATCTAAGTCTAACATACTTCCTATGAATATGCATCTTGTAGGCAAACAAATTATCAAGGCAAGCAAAAACTAGCATACGCAAGGTAGCGGAAAGAAACACTAGCAATCTCAATATAACGAGAGGTAATTTAGTAACATGAAAATTTCTACAACCATATTTTCCTCTCTCATAATAATTACATGTAGGTTCATAAGCAAATTCAACAATATAGCTATCACAAAACATATTCTTAACACAATCCACATGTATGCGAAGTTGACACTCTTCCAAAATAGTGGGATTAACATTAACTAAAGTCATGACCTCTCCAAACCCACTTTTATCCAAAACTTCATAAGATTGAACATTCTCCAAATATGTGGGATATAAAGTTGACACCCTTCCAAACCCACTTTCAATATTATTGCAAACATTATTATCAATCTCATATTCATCATGGGGCTTAAATAAATTTTCAAGATCAAAAGAAGAATCACCCCAATCATGATCATTGCAACAAGTAGTAGACATAGCAAAACTAGCATCCCCAAGCTTAGGGTTTTGCATATTATAAGCACAATTGACATTTATAGAATTTATACTATCATCATTGCAATCATGCTTTTTATTCAAAGATTCATCATGAATCACTCCATAAAGTACTTTATCACAATTTTTAGATTCATGAATTTCAAACAAAACTTCATAAAGATAATCTAGTGCACAAAACTCACTAGCAATTGGTTCATCATAATTGGGTTTCTTAAAAAGATTAGCAAGAGGATGAGGATCCATAGATCTTAGATTCTCTGTTTAGCAATAAATAAACAACTATTCCAACCAAATGAGCAAACGAGCCAAGTAAGACATCAAAGCGAACAAAAAGACGAACAGAAGAAGGGTGAATAAAATGGCAGGGGTGAAGTGGGGGAGAGGAAAACGAGAGGCAAATGGCAAATAATGTAATGCGAGGGATAAGAGTTCGTGATGGGTACTTGGTATGTCTTGACTTGTGCGTAGACTCCCTGGCAACGGCGCCAGAAATCCTTCTTGCTACCTCTTGAGCACTGCGTTGGTTTTCCCTTGAAGAGGAAAGGGTGATGCAGCAAAGTAGCGTAAGTATTTCCCTCAGTTTTTGAGAACCAAGGTATCAATCCAGTAGGAGGCCACACTCAAGTCCCTTGCACCTACACAAACAAATAAGAACCTTGCAACCAACGCGATAAAGGGGTTTTAAATCCCTTCACGGCCACTTGCAAAAGTGAGATCTGATAGAGAAGATAAGATAATATTTTTGGTATTTTTATGATAAATACTAAAAGTAAAGAAAGCAAAATAAATGGCGCAAAAAATAGCTTGTTGACAGGAGATTAATATGATGGAAAATAGACCCGGGGGCCATAGGTTTCACTAGTGGCTTCTCTCAAGATAGCATAAGTATTACGGTGGGTAAACAAATTACTGTCGAGCAATTGATAGAATTGAGCATAGTTATGAGAATATCTAGGTATGATCATGTATATAGGCATCACGTCCGTGACAAGTGGACCAACTCCTGCCTGCATCTACTACTATTACTCCACACATTGACCGCTATCCAGCATGCATCTAGAGTATTAAGTTCATAAGAACGGAGTAACACTTTAAGCAAGATGACATTATGTAGAGGGATAAACTCATGCAATATGATATAAACCCCATCTTTTTATCCTCGATGGCAACAATACAATATGTGTCGTTTCCCCTACTGTCACTAGGATCGGGTACCGCAAGATTGAACCCAAAGCTAAGCACTTCTCCCATTGCAAGAAAGATCAATCTAGTAGGCCAAACCAAACTGATAATTTGAAGAGACTTGCAAAGATAGCCAATTATACATAAAAGAATTCAGAGAAGATTCAAATATTGTTCATAGATAATCTTGATCATAAACCCACAATTCATCGGATCTCGACAAACACACTGCAAAAGAAGAATATATCGAAAAGGTCTCCAAGATAATCGAGGAGAACTTTGTATTGAGATCCAAAGAGAGAGAAGAAGCCATCTAGCTAATAACTATGGACCCAAAGGTCTGAGGTAAACTACTCACACATCATCGGAGAGGCTATGGTGTTGATGTAGAAGCGCTCCGTGATCAATGCCCCCTCCGGCGGAGCGCTGGAAAAGGCCCCAAGATGGGATCTCACGGGTACAGAAGGTTGCGGCAGTGGAATTAGGTTTTCATGATGCTCCTCGATGGTTTGGGGTTACGTAGGTATATATAGGAGGAAGAAGTAGGTCGGTGGAGCCACGAGGGGCCCATGAGGGTGGAGGGCGCGCCCAGGGGGGTAGGCGGGCCCCCTGCCTCGTGGCCTCCTCGTTGATTGCTTGACGTCCACTCCAAGTCCTCTGGATCACGTTTGTTCCAAAAATCACGCTCCCGAAGGTTTCATTCCGTTTGGACTCCGTTTGATATTCTTTTTCTGTGAAACATTGAAATAGGCAAAAGACAACAATTTGGGTTGGGCCTCCGGTTAATAGGTTAGTCCCAAAAATAATATAAAAGTGTATAAATAAGCCCATTAAACATCCAAAACAGAATACATAATAGCATGGAACAATAAAAAATTATAGGTATGTTGGAGACGTGTCAGTGAACATGATGAACGTAGCTCAGGCAGAGGATTCTTCAGAAGTGATCATGGGTAATCTTCCAGTTAATGATATTCCTGCAGAAGTCTTATCTGATACTGGTGCATCTATTTCATTCATATCAAGACCTTTTGCATCCATGCACAATTTGCACATTGTCGATCGGCCTAAGCCGCTAGCGGTTTCCTCTCCGGGTTTATTCATGAACACCAAAATGATGGCTCCGGATGTTTCTATCAAGATGGGAAACTATAATTTTCTGTCCTCTCTAATGGTTCTTGGCGACTCTGATATTGATCTAATTCGAGGGAGGACTGGCTTTCTAAGCACAAGGCTCAGCTTGATTGTGCTGCCAGGGAAATTCAATTGACACACTCTTTTGAGGATGTGATCATCTATGCCGCTCCGGATGAAATCATTCAACTGTTTTCTCTGAATGAGAAGGGCGAGTTGGATGCAATCTCTCAGATTCCATTCGTTTTTGAGTACCAAGACGTCTTTCCAGAAGAGCTTCCGGGAATGCCTCCTCACAAGCTAGTTGAATTTGTTATCGATCTTGAGCCTGGTACGGAGCCCGTTTGTAAGCGTCCTTACAAGCTTGGACCAAAGGAGTTGAAGGAATTGAAGAAACAACTCTATGAACAAGAGCATCTGGGTTTGATCAGACCGAGTTCATCTCCATGGGGTTGTGGTGTTCTTTTTGTCTGGAAGAACGATGGCACAGACCGACTTTGTGTCGACTACCGTCCATTGAACAAGAAGACAATGAAGAACAAGTATCCACTTCCCAACTTCAATGAGCTATTCGAGCAACTTAAAGGTGCTAAAGTATTCTCCAAGCTTGACCTCCATATGGGTTATCATCAGATTCGCATTCGTGAACAAGATATTCCCAAGACAGCATTCAGAACAAGCTATGGTTCTTATGAATATACTGTCATGTCTTTCGGCCTTGTCAATGCTCCTCCAACGTTCTCTCGCATGATGAACTTCATATTCAACCCCTGCACAAATGAATTCGTCCTAGTGTATCTTGATGATATCTTGGTCTTCTCCAAGAATAAGAAGGATCATGCCAAACATTTGAGATTGGTGCTTGACAAGCTCAGAGAGTATCAATTCTATGCGAAGTTTTCCAAATGTGAGTTTTGGCTTGATGAAGTTCTTTACCTTGTTCATATCATCTCTGCCAAGGGCACTGCTGTTAATCTGGAAAAGGTTTCTGCAATTGTGAACTGGGAACCTCCTCAGAATGTCAAGCAGCTCTGCAGTTTTCTTGGGCTCGCAAGCTATTGTCGAAGATTCGTTGAGAATTTCTCTAAGATTGCAAAGCCTCTTTCCAACCTCCTCCAAAAGCATGTTAAGTATTTATGGTCTCCTGAGTGTGTCGTTGCTTTCAGCACCCTCAAAGAGAAGCTTGTCTCAGCTCCTGTCTTGATTCCCCCTGACGAATCCAAGCACTACAAAAAAGTTACACTTCCGTGATGATACGTGTTTGTCATAGTAGGTCACGTTTTCTGTCATGCATATACATCCATGACAATTTTATGACAGAATCAAGATAGTCATACCTGTGCTGTCGTAGAAGTGTTACATGACATTACCAAAATTATCATCACGGAAGTGTCCACTTCCATGACGATAAATCGCGCGTCACAGAAGTGCTTTTGTCTTGGGTGACCGACACGTGGCATCCACCGTAATGGAATGCCGTTAAGCTACCGGGTCCGGTTTTGGATCCGATAACTCGTTAACAGCCCGCACCAATGGGGATTTTCCACGTGTAAACTTCTGATTGGCTGACGGAAACACGTGTCAGCTCCGCGTTGGCACAAGTGTCACTCATCCAAT
Source organism: Triticum dicoccoides (assembly GCF_002162155.2). NCBI lineage: Eukaryota > Viridiplantae > Streptophyta > Magnoliopsida > Poales > Poaceae > Triticum > Triticum dicoccoides. The sequence goes on along the minus strand of NC_041384.1, from coordinate 543,526,971 downwards.
GGGCGAGATGCGCCTATGATAAGTTGACACGTGGACCGGCCCAAAAGTGGCCCATAAAGTTTAAATGGGCCAGCCCAACTAAAGGCCCGCAAGATTTTGCGAACCATAATGGGCCGGCCCAGCTAAAGGCCCACGAGATTTTGCGGACCATAATGGGCTAGCCCAGCTAAAGGCCCACAAGATTTTGTGGGCCATAATGGGCCGGCCCAAGTAAAGGCCCACAAGATTTTTGTGGGCCATAATGGGCCGGTCCAGGTGAAGGCCCACAAGATTTTTGTGGACCATAATAGGCCGGCCCAGCTAAAGGCCCACGAGATTTCGCTGACATTAATGGGCCGGCCTAGCTGTAGGCCCACAAGATTTTGAGGACCCTAGTAGGCCGGCCCATTAACTGGCTGCCATGTTTTGGACCAAATGACGACCCATATTTGATCCGGTCCATTAATGGCCTGCCACGTTCCGGGCCTAACAATGGCCCATATAAGATCCGGCCCGTTAAAAGCCTACCACGTTTTGGGCCAAATTACGGCCCAGATCAGGTCCGACCCTTTAAGAGGCTCGAGGCTAAATTATGGCCCATATCAGATTCGGCCCGTCAACTGGACGCTATGCTTTTGGGCCCATTTAGTAATTTGGCCTGATATTAGTTTCAGCCTGTTAAGGGCCCGTTTAACATTTTGGCCCTATATTAATTTCGGCCTGTTAAAAGCTCGTCATATAGTTGGGCCTAACTACGGCCCGGTTTGCATCCGGCCTGCTCGTAGCCGATAATCTGATTGGGCCAAACAAGGACCGAGACAATTTTGGCCTGTTAAAAGCCCGTGATTTGATTGGCATAATCATGGGTCGGGGTCCATTTCGGGTTGCTGCTGGCCCGTGAGCTGTTCGGCACGTTTCAGGCCCAACCTACTTCTCAGCCTCCTAAAAGCCCATTGAGTTTTCTTGCGAAAAGAGGGCCGGCGGTTTACTCGGCCTATTAAAGGCCTGAATCTACTAGTGGGCCAGTTTACATTTAGGCCTTCTAATGGACCAAGATGACGGGGCCCATGATGCGGATCATACATCGTGATTGCATGACGGCCCGATTATGTACCGTAATTTTACGGTTTGGCCGATTTACTGTGAAGACATGATATATATACAATAAAATAACTGCAGCATCGTGAATAAGAAAAAACCTAGACTATACAATAAAGAAATTACGGCATATTACATCCACTGGGCATCAATGTTCACCACTATGATAATAAAGCACAAGCAGAGAGCAGATTACATACACGGGGCATCAAAGATCGCCACCAGTGCAACTAAACACGCCGACAAAATAATATACAAAACCGAGGTTAGCCCTGCTGGGAGCTGCAGCGCAAGCAGCTGAGAAAGCTGATGAGACTGCGCTTGTTTAACACTTATATCCTCCTCCCTCTGAAAGATAAACAAGCAGACAGATGACAGGTTTTGCACATAAAAGTATCAGTGCTGACAATTCATCACATTTCTTACTGACCAAAAAGTGACACAGTTTAAAATTGCATTAACACAATATGGTATTGTTCAGGTCAAGACATGGCAGGAAATGACATTGTGAAGGAGTTGGCAGCTTCACAGCACCACTCGATTACAGATCAAGAACTCATAAGTATTAATGGTTAGTGTGCTGTCAATTTATCCCATTTCAGATTGGCAAATAAAGAGACAGTTTAAATAATAGTAGAATGATATGACATTGTTCATAGTTAAGACATTGCATAATATGACATTGTGCTGTAGTGGGTAGGTTCACCACATCACTGGATTACGGATCAAGAATAGAAGCATACATGTAGTGCAAAAGAAGATCACTTGCTCTATATAGTTTAATTTTTTTGGCTGTACACAGTAGGGAAAAACCCCACTGCAATTTTTATTAATTAAAAAGACAAAAACAAAAAGGTTCCACTGTACAAAAAGGCTTGAGATAACCCAGAAAAAAGAAAAGAGACAAAACTAGGGAGGAAAAACTAGAGTCTAGAATTACAGCACAAGATTGTCAAGCCAAGAGCAGTAGTAACCAGCATAACTCTTTTTAATTCTAAATCTTAGAAGATTGAGCTCCTCCAGGAAAGTAGCTTTACACCTGTGGATGCTAGGTTGAACTGCTTGGAAGATCAAATTGTTCCTTGAGATTCAGATAGCCCAAGAAGCAAGGATGATTATTTCCATGAAAAAAGGTACATGTAGCTTCTGTTTGAGGTCAAGAAAAGCTTCTAGAATTGAAACATTTGCCTGTATTGAAAGGCAAATCAAGTCCCAACATTGAGCTGCAAAAGGATAGGTCCAGAAAAGATGCTGAAGAGTTTCTTCCTGTGGACAATTGTTGACAGCACAGTTGTAGTTGGCTAAATGAAAAGTTTTCCTTCTCAAAAGATTTCTAGTATTGAGCCTGTCATGAAGCAATCTCCAAAAAACCACCTTGTGCTTTGGCTGACAAGAGCTATTCCAGATCTAGTTGAACTGTTGTGGCACAATTTTAACTCCCATCATAACTTTATAGGCCTTAGCAACCGAGAAGTGTTCATTTCCCCAAATGTAACTCCAAGTGTCAGTGCAATCTAGTGTATCAAAAGCCCTTAAATCAATACAAATGTCCTCCATAGCCTCAAATTCCTGGAAAGCTTGCACAATCAGGGGTAGATGGAATAGATCCTCTAAGTATTTTGCTTGGAGAATGGTGTGGACAGTAGCATCTTTGTTCTTCACAAAAGAGAATAAACGAGGGAACATGTCTTGCAAACAAGCAGAGTGCCACAGATCATTCCAAAAGAAGGCACTCTTGCCATCACCTATGTTGCATCTGGCCAAGGACTTATAGTTATCAATAAGCTTAAGGTTTGCCTTCCACCAAAATGATCCAATCCAGTTATTACCAGGTAGTGTATCATTGTTGTAATATGATTCCTAGATCAAGCTGACCCAGGGGGTATTGTGTCTGTTATAGAACTTGTGCAGATTCTTAAGTAACAGGGCCTTGTTCTGAATAAAGATATCCATGACACCCAAACCTCCTTGAATTTTGGGTCTACACACAGTGCTCCATGCCACCATGGCAGGTCCGTGGTCCTCCAGATTAGGACCTCTCCACAGGCAGTGTCTCAAATACTTTATGGCTTGGGTTTTGATGGTGACAGGCACATCAAGGCATCCCATGAGATAGATCAACAAAGAATTGAGGACAGATTTCACCAACAACAATCTTCCAGCCATTGTCATAAAGGAGGACAAACCCACAAGATTCTTTTGCAGTCTTGTGACAAGAGGAAAACATTGCTCAACAGTAGGCTTATGAAGTCCTAAGGGTGTTCCCAAATATTGGATTGGAAAAGATTCCTTCTTGCAATGAAAAGTATTTATCAAAATCTCCATCTTCTCTTCTGACACATTTATTGGAATCATACTGGGTTTATTGTAGTTTACTTTAAGTCCAGTGGCATCTGCATAAGTATTGAGGAGGGCTTTAAGGCAATGTAGTTGCTTGGCATCTGTTTGTAGAATAACTAGGGTGTCATCAGCATACTGGACAATTGGAAAATCAGGGCAAGACTCCACTTATAAGGGAGTAGATAACAATCCCATGTGCATTGCCTTGTTGAGAACTGACTGAGGTAAGGAGAAGTGATAGAATTAAGAAAGACAATGCTGGTTACAAGAGAAACTCCTGCTCTGATAATAATTGCTTACCTTGCAATGCTGTCCCTCCCATCATACAAAAATCAGTTGTTAAAAACCTCACTGCCTCTTTCTGTAAGGTTGCTGAGGGGGAGCTGGAGGACAAGCTGGCCAAGAAGCCCAAGAGAAGGCAAGAGGATGTGTTCCGACCCGACCCAAACTGGATCGAAGTCTCTATGCTTAAGTGTCATCCCTGGATCGGTATGCTGACACGCACAGTACTCAAGGAATTATAACAGAGTTCAATCACACTTTATTACATCAAGGTTCTCAAAAGAGTATTTATTACAATAATATGGCCAAAGGCCATCTAAATAGAAATAACTGCGGAAGCTTCAAAGGTAAATGAGTCCATCCAACTCCACGGCAAACTGAGTGCAGAACAACGACCTATCGCACCTTTAATCTTCGTCGGAAAAGTCTGCAACATGAGACGTTGTAGTCATGTAGGTCAGCACATGGAATATGCTGGCAATTTCACACCATATAATAATAATAAATGAAAAGACTATCTCTATATGCAAAATTTAGCTGGTGGAGGCTCTAAGTTTTATTTTGCATAAAGCTAATTTTACCCTACAACAAAGGAATAATTTTTTTATTACTACTAAGTTAAAAATGCCATTATTGAGAAGGTTCCTCAACCTCAATCCCAAAATTCCAAGTTATTAGTAACCCAATAATTTCATTAAATAGAGTGATGAGATCAACCAATAATTCACTTCTAGATACTCAAGTTGTCCATAACCGGGGACACGGCTAATCATGATTAGTTTGTACACTCTACAGAGGTTTTCACACTTTTCCCCACAAGACTCGACCACCTCCATGATCGGAAGATCGAGACATAGCCTTTCAGAAGCGTTTCCCCTTAACCCTGGATAGACCGGTACACCTACTTTCCCCTACATCAGCTAGTCTACCACGGAAAGAGGTCACACAACTTACTCAACTATGCCAGAGCCCATAATGGCTTGTGGCTGCACATGGAAGTTTCTAGGCCTGAAATATCTTATGATCTCTTTGAGCCTGGGTGGCGGGCCTGGGTTTCCCCTTGGGCAAGCACTGGTTTCTCCAGGTGCCCCAAACAATCCACCCATATGTGTATTAAAGTTGCCACCTTAGGTTATCCCAAAATTATTATCTCTCGCAACTTGCATGAATCACACATACCACTCCCTGTCTACGAGCATGGCTAAGCAATATACGATATAACGAATATTCCTGGGGTGATCAAAGGTCATAGGTTCCTACCACATGAACTACATAGCATAACCACATGTTCCCAATCCTATTCATGCAATATTTGAGGGTGAAACTAATGCATAGTAAAAACTGGGTATTGAAAATTATGATCAAAGTGTGAACTTGCCTTGCTGACGATCGTTGAACTCTAAAGATTCGTAGTAGCAAGCCTCGCACTCCGGATGATCTAGCGTAAGCGAGCAATAACATACATAAGCATACAAGCGAAGAATAAAAAAGAAAACAAAGAGAGGACTTCGGAAAACTTCAAAAACAACCAAATAAAGTTTCTGTACAGAACGTAAGTTTTATAGAAGCAAAAATACGTGTGTTTGGGTTTAACAGAAGGTACACGTCACGAGCTTCGATTTGCAAAAAGAATCACCTAAAACGGAGTTACGAAACTCGAGTTATGACCTAACGGAGTTTGAATTCAGATCTGTTTAAATTCAAATTTTAAAATTTTCAAAAATATTTTCGTTTGGTTCTATGGATAGAGGATATTTTTATGAAGCAGTAGGAAAAAGAATCAACTAAATCGGATCTATAGACTAAAAGATATACTCGAAACAATAATTGTTATAGAATCTGATATTAAAAAAATACTGAAAAAAAGAAAAAATTGGCCTGGGTGTTCACCGGACTTGTCGCCGGAGACGAGGAAGAAGGCGGCTCCGGTGTGCTTCGGCGAAGGATGCGTGCGGGACGGTGTAGAGGACGATGAGGTGAACCACTTGAACAACGTGTGGTTGTAGAATGTTTCCTGTACACGCGGTGAGAGGTAGCCGGAATACACGAACTCCGGCGAGCAATTGGAGAGGTTAGAGAGAGGGAAAAACTCCAGAAGGAGAGGGCTTCGGACGAGGGGTGAGAGGGGCTCCCAGGGATGCTTTATATAGGGCTTGGGGAGGTCTGGAGATGAGCTGAGCGTTGCCAACTTTATGATGTTTAATGGTGACTATTACTTGGGCTTCTAATGGCCATTAGATGAGGAATTAAGGCGCACTAGTGAAGGGGAAAAGATAGAGGGAGGCGAGGGGAACCGATTCAGAGCGGTTTTGTAGTGAGGGAGAGGAGGGGAGGGGGTGGGGCGTTGGGTGGGAGTGCTGCGTACGTGCTCTCTGTGAATGAACGAGGTAAGGAAGAAGATGACCAGGTTGGGTCGTTAGGAAGGCTGGGCCTTCCATGGGCCTTGGCTGCACGTTTTATATTTTTTTTACAGAAACACAATAACACCGAAAACAAATAAATATAAGTTTAAAAATTTCCAGAAAATTCACATAGTTATATGGTCTTATATATGACCTAGTGAACTTTTATCTGTCCTAAAATGCAAGTTTTAAAAAACATTTTTGCTAAACTAATAAAATAAAGTGCAAATAAAACCCAACAAATAAATTTTGGTTCCAAATTCAATTTCCAATATTTTCTTTGCCGATTTTGAAGAAGTCATTTTATCTTCTCTCTTTATTTTATTTTTGATATAATGGAAATGAATTTTGGTGAAACCAATTGGATCCAAACTCCCAACTTCGAAAAAATTCAAAATTGGTTTTTAGGGAAACTTCCAACTCTCTCTTTTGGTCCTTGAGTTGCTCAAAGTTCCTTGGATCAAAAATCAAATAAAACAAATGGGGCAAAAATGCATAAATCATGGATGCATATGAATGATCTATTGTAAACATCCAAATTGAAAATTGGGATGTTACAAACCTACCCCCCTTAAGATGAATCTCACCCTTGAGATTCGGGTTGGCTAGCAAAAAGGTGTGGATGGTCCTGTCGGAGGTCTTCTTCTCGTTCTCAGGTGGCTTCTTTCTCAGTATGATGACTCCACTAAACCTTGCAAAACTTGATGACCTTGCCGCGGGTAACCCTGCTTGCAGTCTCGAGAATCTTGATGGGCTTCTCCTCATAGGTCAGATCACTATCCAACTGTATGGCCTCCAGTGGCACTGTATCTCTTAGAGGAATATCGGCCATCTCTGCATGGCACTTCTTCAACTGGGAAACGTGAAACACATCATGATCTCCTGACATGGCTTCTGGTAATTCCAACTTGTAGGAAACTTCACCCATACGTTCTAAAACTCTGTACAGCCCCACAAACCGTGGTGCTAACTTTCCTTTGACTCCAAATCATTTAACTCCTCGAAGTGGCGACACACGCAAATATGCTCTATCTCCGACTTCATAGGTTACCTCCTTGTGTTTAGTATCGGTATAACTCTTCTGTCTGGATTGGGCTACCTTGAGTCTGTCGCGGATCAGCTTGAATTTCTCCTCTGAATCTCTAATTAAATCTGGTCCGAATAATTTACGGTCTCCAACTTCATACCACATCAATGGTGTCCTGCACCTCCTTCCGTACAAAGCTTCGAAAGGGGCCATTTTCAAACTAGCTTGATAGCTGTTGTTATATGAGAACTCTGCGTAAGGCAAATTATCATCCCAACTAGATCCATAATCTAGCGCACAAGCCCTCAACATGTCCTCCAGAATCTGATTGACTCTCTCGGTCTGCCCATCTGTCTGTGGATGAAAAGTTGTACTGAACTCCAGCCTGGTACCCAAAGTTTCATGTAACTGATGCCAAAACTTTAAGGTAAATTGTGTCCCTCTATCTGATACGATGGTCCTCGGAACTCCACGCAGACATATGGTCCTGGTCATGTATATCTTGGCTAACTTAGCACTTGTATATGTGGTCTTCACGGGGATGAAGTGAGCTACCTTAGTCAAGCGATCAACCACCACCCAAATAGAATCATAGCCTGGTCGGGTCCTGGGTAATCCTGTAATGAAGTCCATGCCAAGCTTGTCCCACTTCCAATCTGGTATCGGCAAAGGCTGAAGTAATCCTGCTGGTTTTTGGTGCTCTGCCTTAACCCTCTGACATACGTCACATACTGCGACATACTCGGCAATATCCTTTTTCATACCTGTCCACCAGAAACTTTCCTTCAAGTCCAAATACATCTTGGTGTTGCCCGGGTGTATTGAATAAGGCGAATCATGAGCCTCCTGAAGAATCAATTTCCTGATCTCTGGGTCATTTGGCACGTAAATACGCTGCTCAAACCATAAGGTTCCATGTTCATCCTCACGAAATCCTTGTGCCTTTCCTTGGTTCATCCTTACTTTTATCTCCGCAATACCTTTGTCTAACTTCTGGGCTTCTCGGATCTTTCCCAACAAAGTGGATTGAATTTCCATTGCGGCAACAAAGCCTCGTGGTACTATCTCCAATCGAAGATCTCGGAGGTCATCAATTAACTCCTGAGGTAATCCTCCTGCTGTGAGGGTATTAACATAGCTCTTGCGGCTCAATGCATCTGCCACAACATTGGCCTTTCCTGGGTGATAGTGCAATTTCATGTCATAATCCTTTATGAGCTCCAACCATCTTCTCTTCCTGAGGTTCAACTGCTTCTGCGTGAAGATGTATTTCAAACTCTTATGATCCGTGTAAACATCACAATGATTTCCGATAAGAAAATGTCTCCAGGTCTTGAGTGCATGCACTACGGCTGCTAACTCCAAATCATGTGTGGCATAATTCCGCTCATGAGGTCAAAGCTGACGTGAGGCATATGAAACAACTCTTCCCTCTTGCATAAGAACACCTCCAGGTCCCTGACGAGAAGCGTCGCAATATACTTGGAAATCCTTGCGTATATTCGGAAGAATTAGCACTGGGGCTGTGACCAAACGTTTCTTTAACTCCTGGAAACTGGCCTCACATTCGTCGGTCCAAACTAACTTAGTGTCTTTCTTCAATAACTCTGTCATGGGCTTCGTGATCTTGGAGAAATTCTCAATAAACCTCCGATAATATCCTGCGAGTCCAAGAAAACTGCGAATCTCTCCGACTGAGGTGGGTGCCTTCCATTCGGTGATGACTTCAACCTTGGAGGGGTCTATCGCTATTCCTTCTTCTAATATAACATGTCCAAGAAATCCGACTTCCTTCAACCAGAATTCGCATTTGCTAAACTTTGCGTATAATTGATGTTCCCTAAGCTTCTCAAGAACCAAGCGCAAATGTTCCTTGTGTTCTTCTTCATTCTTCAAGTAAATCAATATGTCATCAATGAATACCACAACAAACTTATCCAAGAACTCCATGAATACCTTATTCATCATACTCATGAAATAGGCAGGGGATTAGTCAAACCAAAAGACATGACCGTGTACTCATAAAGTCCATATCTCGTGGTAAAGGTTGTCTTGGGTATATCCCGTTCTCGAATTTTGAGCTGGTGATATCCTGATCAAATATCGATCTTTGAGAAAACTTTTGCTCCTTGTAGCTGGTCAAACAAATCATTGATCATCGGCAGAGGGTACTTGTTCTTGATCGTCACCTCATTCAACGCACGATAATCTACAACCGTTCTCAAGGATCCATCCTTCTTCTCAACTAGAAGCACTGGGGCTCCCCAAGGTGATGAACTCGGTCGAATATAGCCTTTATCCAATAATTCCTTAATCTGCTTCTTAATTTTCTCTAGATCATTTGCGGGCATCCGGTATGGTCTCTTAGATATTGGTCCGGTGCCTGGTAACAATTCGATCAAAAACTCTATGTCCCGATCCGGTGGCATGCCGGGCAATTCCTCGGGGAATACATTGGGATAATCCTTCACAACTGGTGCTTCCTCCTGAACAACTCCCGAAAGAGAATTCACGTGAGTCCTCCTTGGCGTATGCCTCGCCACATACTTGATCCGTTTCCCCTCTGGGGTGGTGAGAAGAATCAACTTACGGGCACAATCAATATTCCCTTCATACTTGGATAGCCATTCCATGCCTAGAATTACGTCCAATCCTTGTGGTTCTAGGATGATGAGGTCTGTGGGGGAAACGTGTCTCCCTATGGTCAATGGCAACTAAAAACATCCCTGACTAGCCATATACTCTACTCCTGGGGAACTCACTAACATAGGTGACTTCAGGGCTACGGTCGGCAACTTAAACTTATCCACAAACCCCCTTGATATGAATGAATGTGATGCACCAGTGTCAAAAAGAACAAGGGCTGTAAATGAATTAATCAAGAACTTACCAACAACGACGCCAGGCTAGTCATAAACTTCCTCCACATTGACATGGTTCACCTGACCTTTGGTGAAAGGATTGGGCTTCTTTCCAGACCTTCCATTTCCATTCCGGTTCTTCGCCTCGGGACACTCGGTGGCGTAGTGTCCGGTCTTACCGCACTTGAAGCAAGTAATGTGGCTCAGATCCTTCTTTGCCGGTGTAGCGGGGTTGGACTGATGCTGATTGTTGTTTCCTCCGTTCCCATTGCCATTCCTATGTCCATTATGGTTGTGTCCATTCCCTCCATGATGTGAATTTCCTCCATGGTTATGGTGAGTGTGTCCACCATACTTGCCGGATCCTGATCCATTATTTCCCGTGTATGGGGTATAGCGAGGCTTCTGCTGAACTTCAGAGTTGTACTTTCCCCGTCCGTACTTCCTCTTGCGATTCTCCACCTGCTGCTGCTTGCCTTCTAGAATGAGAGCCTTGTCGACCAACTCTTGATAATTTTTAAAGGTAGCCACAGTCAACTGAAGTCCCAGATCATCGTTTAGTCCCTCCAGAAATTTTTCCTGCTTAGCGGCATCATCAGCCACGTCTCCGAGGGCATACCTGGATAACTTGCTGAATTCCTCCACATAATCACCAACAGAACGATTTCCTTGGCATAAGTTGCGGAACTCACGCTTCTTCAGACTCATAGCTCCGGCTGAAACATGTGCGGTACGGAACGCCTGCTGGAACTGATCCCAAGTCACATTGGCTATGGGGAATGTGGTGGTGTAATTCTCCCACCATGAGGCTGCTGGTCCATCCAATTGATGTGCGGCAAAGCGCACCTTCTCAGCCTCAGTGCATCCTGCGGTGGTCAGCTCTCTTCTGATCTTGTGAAGCCAGACATCTGCAATGATCGGCTCCGTGCTGCTAGAGAACACTGGTGGGTTCAACCTCAGGAAACGGGTAAGGTTGTCGACCGGGGGTGGTGGCGGCGGGTTGTTGTTGTTCTGGTTCTGATTCTGGATGAGTAGCTGCATGAGAGCATTCTGGTTCTGGATCAACTGGGTAAGTTCCGGTGGGAATTCTGGGTCACGTCTTGGAGGCATCTGTTCGGTTTAGAGTGGATGAGAAATTAGAATAGAATAAGGGCCTAATGTGACAAATCACTACCCATATGCTTATGATAGCAAGAAAATTTCAAATCAAGCAATTCACACAGATCACACCACACAAGCAAAAACCTACAGGTAAGGTCATATCCACAAGAGATATGATCTCTTCATACTACTGCAATCATTCGTTGGACTGAACTTGGTAGTGGTGGTCTGAACTAAATCTCCTCAAATCAATGTCAACTCTAGCATCTTCTTCTTCGTCAATGATGCCTTCATAGGTCATGGTCTCATCGGGCTGAGCAACTTGGTGATGGGGTTCAACAACTATTTTATTGAAGTAGAGAAGAGATAAAAATGAATAAAGAGTATAGACCAACGAATATTTAAGGAAGTCATAAAATAGAGTTTTCTTCCTATGGCTTTCCATTTTCTAGTGGTCGTGTCCTACAGTCAACCTGGCTCAGATACCACCTTGTAGCGACCCGACCCAAACTGGATCGAAGTCTCTGTGCTTAAGTGTCATCCCTGGATCGGTATGCTGACATGTGCAGTACTCAAGGAATTATAACAGAGTTCAATCACACTTTATTACATCGAGGTTCTCAAAAGAGTATTTATTACAATAATATGGCCAAAGGCCATCTAAATAGAAATAACTGCGGAAGCTTCAAAGGTAAATGAGTCCATCCAACTCCACGGCAAACCGAGTGCAGAACAACGACCTATCGCACCTTTAATCTTCGTCGGAAAAGTCTACAACATGAGACGTTGCAGCCGTGTAGGTCAGCACATGGAATATGCTGGCAATTTCACACCATAGAATAATAATAAATGAAAAGACTATCTCTATATGCAAAATTTAGCTGGTGGAGGCTCTAAGTTTTATTTTGCATAAAGCTAATTTTACCCTACAACAAAGGAATATATATTTTTATTACTACTAAGTTAAAAATGCCATTATTGAGAAGGTTCCTCCAACTCAATCCCAAAATTCCCAAGTTATTAGTAACCCAATAATTTCATTAAATAGAGTGATGAGATCAACCAATAATTTACTTCTAGATACTCAAGTTGTCCATAACCGGGGACACGGCTAATCATGATTAGTTTGTACACTCTACAGAGGTTTTCGCACTTTTCCCCACAAGACTCGACCACCTCCATGATCGGAAGATCGAGACATAGCCTTTCAGAAGTGTTTCCCCTTAACCCTGGATAGACCGATACACCTACTTTCCCCTACATCAGCTAGTCTACCACGGAAAGAGGTCACACAACTTACTCAACTATGCCAGAGCCCATAATGGCTTGTGGCTGCACACGGAAGTTTCTAGGCCTGAAATATCTTATGATTTCTTTGAGCTTGGGTGGCAGGCCTAGGGTAATCACAATGGTACTCCAGGATTCCCCTTGGGCAAGCACTGGTTTCTCCAGGTGCCCCAAACAATCCACCCAGATGTGTATTAAAGTTGCCACCTTAGGTTATCCCAAAATTATTATCTCTCACAACTTGCATGAATCACACATACCACTCCCCGTCTATGAGCATGGCTAAGCAATATATGATATAACGAATATTCCCGGGGTGATCAAAGGTCATAGGTTCCTACCACATGAACTACATAGCATAACCACATGTTCCCAATCCTATTCATGCAATCTTTGAGGGTGAAACTAATGCATAGTAAAAACTAGGTATTGAAAATTATGATCAAAGTGTGAATTTGCCTTGCTGACGATCGTTGAACTCTAAAGATTCGTAGTAGCAAGCCTCGCACTCCGGATCATCTAGCGTAAGCGAGCAATAACATACATAAGCATACAAGCGAAGAATAAAAAAGAAAACAAAGAGAGGACTTTGGAAAACTTCAAAAACAACCAAATAAAGTTTCTGTACAGAACATAAGTTTTATAGTAGCAAAAATACATGTGTTTGGGTTTAACAGAAAGTACACGTCACGAGCTTCGAGTTGCAAAAAGAATCACCTAAAACAGAGTTACGAAACTCGAGTTACGACCTAACGAAGTTTGAATTCAGATTTGTTTAAATTCAAATTTTAAAATTTTCAAAAATATTTTTCGTTTGGTTCTCTGGATAGAGGATATTTTTATGAAGCGGTAGGAAAAAGAATCAACTAAATCGGATCTATAGACTAAAATATATACTAGAAACAAGAATTGTTATAGAATCTGAGATTGAAAAAAATACTGAAAAAAAAGAAAAAATTGGCCTGGGTGTTCACCGGACTTGTCGCCGGAGACGAGGAAGAAGGCGGCTCCGGTGTGCTTCGGCGAAGGATGCGTCCGGGACGGTGTAGAGGATGATGAGGTGAACCACTTGAACAACTTGTGGTTGTAGAATGTTTCTTGTACACGCGGTGAGAGGTCGCCGGAATACACGAACTCCAGCGAGCAATTGGAGAGGTTAGAGAGAGGGAAAAACTCCAGAAGGAGAGGGCTTCGGACGAGGGGTGAGAGGGGCTCCCAGGGGTGCTTTATATAGGGCTTGGGGAGGTCTGGAGATGAGCTGAGCGTTGCCAACTTTATGATGTTAATGGTGACTATTACTTGGGCTTCTAATGGCCATTAGATGAGGAATTAAGGCGCACTAGTGAAGGGGAAAAGATAGAGGGAGGCGAGGGGAACCGATTCAGAGCGGTTTTGTAGCGAGGGAGAGGAGGGGAGGGGGTGGGGCGTTGGGTGGGAGTGCTGCGTACGTGCTCTCTGTGAACGAACGAGGTAAGGAAGAAGATGACCAGGTTGGGTCGTTAGGAAGGCTGGGCCTTCCATGGGCCTTGGCTGCATGTTTTATATTTTTTTACAGAAACACAATAACACCGAAAACAAATAAATATAAGTTTAAAAATTTCTAGAAAATTCACATAGTTATATGGTCTTATATATGACCTAGTGAACTTTTATCTGTCCTAAAATGCAAGTTTAAAAAAAACATTTTTGCTAAACTAATAAAATAAAGTGCAAATAAAACCCAACAAATAAATTTTGGTTCGAAATTCAATTTCCAATATTTTCTTTTCCGATTTTGAAGAAGTCATTTTATCTTCTCTCTTTATTTTATTTTTGATATAATGGAAATGAATTTTGGTGAAACCAAATTGGATCCAAACTCCCAACTTCGAAAAAATTCAAAATTGGTTTTTAGGGAAACTTCCAACTCTCTCTTTTGGTCCTTGAGTTGCTCAAAGTTCCTTGGATCAAAAATCAAATAAAACAAATGGGGCAAAAATGCATAAATCATGGATGCATATGAATGATCTATTGTAAACATCCAAATTGAAAATTGGGATGTTACAGGATGTTTTTGACAAGGTGCCCTTGGCCAAAGGAGAAGGACATACCTCCAGCTCTTCATAATGTTTATGTCCCTTACTTGGAGTACTATGTGGAGGGTGTGTGTTTGTGGTTCCCCACCTAGTTTGATGCTGCTTTTGATTGATGTAAGACTTGGATATTGGCACTGTTTGAACTCTATATGTCTGATGATGTACTATCCTACTACTACTTCTTTGCTGTTTGATTGGCTGCTCCACTGGATATGTGTTGTGCTGTGGATCAGGGTTTTGTGCAACATTCTTTTATGCGTGGAAGATCAAGTGCTGGTACTTGACCTCTGGCACAAAATAATTATGTGTTTCCATGAATAACACAAACAGAAGTTGGAATATTCTAAATTGGAATATTAGAGGAATAAATTCTGAGGACAAATGATTGGCGTTAAGGCAGAAAATTGATGAGAGTGACTGCAACATTTTGTGTCTTCAAGAAACCAAGAGAGAGACTTTTGACACAACTTACTTAATTTTTTTTCCCTTCCAGACTTAATAAATTTGCCTTCCTGCCCTCTGTTGGAGCTTCTGGGGGTCTCCTTGTGGTTTGGAATGGCTCTCAGTTCTCTGGAGAAGTCATTGCACAAAATAGGTTTTCTCTTTCATTACAATTTACCAGTTTGCTCTCCAATCAGTCTTGGATTATTTCTAATATTTATGGGCCATGTGATCCACAAGATAAAATTGAGTTTATTAACTGGTTCCTGAATATTCACATGCCTGATGATGTTGACTGGATTCTAATGGGAGATTTCAACCTTATGAGGGCACCATCAGATAGGAACATACCTGGGGGAGATGTCAATGATATGCTTATGTTTAATGAGGCTATCAGTAATCAAGGTTTAATTGAATTACCTTTGCATGGCAGAAAGTTTAGTTGGAGTAACATGCAGCATGATCCTCTGTTGGTAAAACTTGATTGGTTTTTCACTTATGCCTCTTGGATGACCACTTTTACAAACACAATTGTGCTACCTCTTGCAAAGCCTATTTCAGATCATCTGGACTATGTAATAAAAGTTGGTACTTCTATCCCAAAGGCAAAAGTGTTCAGGTTTGAAAACTACTGGCTCCAACATTCTGATTTTAAACAGGTAGTTGCCAATGCTTGGAATATTCCAGTTGGCAATCTTGATGCTGTCAAAACCTTGAATGCTAACTTTAAAAACTTAAGAAGAGCTTTGAAGCTGTGGGCTAAAGCCTTGTCTTGTCTGAAAACTCAAATTGCAAAGCTGAATGAGTTCATATTCCTGTGGGATCTCTTTGAAGAATTTAGAGAGTTGGACATTCATGAATGGAATTGCAGGGCTATTCTCAAAGAGCATCTGCTTATTCTATTGAGAAATCAAAAGATTTATTGGAAGCAAAGAGGGAAAATCAAGGGGGTGAAGTTTGGAGATGAGAACACAAGGTTTTTTCACACTAAAGCTTCAATTAATTATAGGCATAACCATATTGCTGTACTCCAAAATGATGACCAAGTTGAGATATCTGATCATGCTGGGAAAGCTGCAATTCTTTTGAACACTTACAAAAAAAGAATGGGCACATCTCAAAAAACCTCAATGCATTTTGATCTGGCTTCCTTGTTTGGGCGGAGACAACATTCAAATATCTTTGATAAACTTGAATTGCCTTTTACTGAAGAGGAAATTGATGTTGTGGTCAAAAATATTCCAACAGACAAATCACCAGGCCCTGATGGTTTTAACAATGAATTTCTCAAGTATTGCTGGGACATTATTAAGGGAGATGTGCTCAAATTCATATATGATTTTCATGCAGGGCAAATTTCTCTTGAGAGCTTAAATACTTCTTACATTACCCTCATTCCAAAGGGGAGTACTCCCTTGACAACAAATGATTTCAGACCAATCTCTTTACTAAACTGTTGTCTGAAGATTGTCACTAAGCTGCTGGCAAATAGGTTGCAGAAAGTGATTCTCAAGTTGGTTCATATCAACCAATATGGTTTTCTTAAAGAGAGATATATTCATGATTGTTTGGGTTGGGCATATGAATATCTACACCAATGTCATAAGTCTAAAGATGAGATTATTCTACTTAAATTGGACTTTAAAAAAGCTTTTGACACAATTGAGAAACAGGCAATGCTGGATATTTTAAAGGCCAAAGGTTTTGGGGACAGATGGATTTCATGGATCAAAATGCTCTTCACTTCTGCTTCATCTGCTATCTTGCTAAATGGTGTCCCTGGAAAAAAGTTTTATAGTTTAATTTACATGGTATGAAGAAGGAACTTGGTTGTACAACTGAAAAGTTAAATTGAGAAGGACAAACTTTTGTTTATGAACTACATAATAAACTTTAAACATGCAATTTAATGCAAACACAAAAAATAAACAGCTGTTGCAGTCATGCCTAACCAAATATACACAACAAAGTTTGAAGGCTTGAGAAGGACAAACTTACATTATTGGTGAAGCCAGGCTCTATAAAGCCCTTGTCCATGCTGATGGGGGGGCAATTCAAGAAGTTTACCATAGAATCTTCTTCATAAGCATTGCCTTTATTCTACATTTTGTTAAGAGTAAAATATAGATGTGACAATATAAGAAAAAATGGAGAATATCTAAGATAAGATGAAGAGTGATGCTACATAACCAAGTAGCTATAAATGTAAGTACAACGATACATGCAAAAGGTACAGCCAAGATCAATGCAGAGCTAAACTTCTTCAATACCATCGGTGTTATCCAACCTTATGGTAAGAGTAAATATAGATCTTATGTGTAGCAAATGGAGGGCAAAGGAAAATAAGCTGCAGAGTGATGGTACATGAACAACTACCTGTCAATATAAGTACACTGATAAAGGACAGCAGGTACTTACAAGAACAATGCAGAGCTAAAAAAATTCATTGGCATTGGATATATTCTACACTAATGTAACCATTCATATAGATCAGATAATTTGGAGCGAACAATTGATAATCAAGCTATGATGCATACTGCTGTCACATAATGAACCAGGTATGTATGCAAGTATAGCGATACAGGACAACAGGTACTAATAAGAACAAAGCAGCGGGCAGCATATTTGCGATATCATGTCGTTCTTTTCAAACCGGAATTCTTTTTTGAGCAGATTTCCTGCAAAAAAGATCCATAAGGCACATGCGGAAAAGTAAAAGTTCAAATTGTCATGCGATATCATAGACAGTACCTCATCCTCGGAACGAGACCAATGCATAACAAGGTTTTTCCATTCAATGTCTTCTAAATTTAGCACATGAGACTTCACGGGAAGTTCGTTTATAAACTTGCCATCAAAGTGTGATTTCCTCAGGTAACACCAATACTGCTGCAATGCTTCCTTGAAAAACGCAAGCAAGCTTTGCTCGTCATGACTATCCAGATTGATCGTTGCCTACTTACAACAATGCAATGTAAATCATCGATGTGTTCAATCAGCAGAAAACAGGAAAATAATCACCATGGATAATAGCACTTACACGTAAGTGGGACAGGAAGATGTGAAAATGGTGTTTGTCTTCACCATAATCTTCCCATGATGGGAATATATGCACGTAGTCCCTAACAACATTGAAAGCACTGTCTTTTAAATTGGAAATAACTGGGATGGGGTTCCAATCTGCAGGAATTGGCCCTCTCTGCAGTTGGGATAGGTCTTCGGCCGGTGGACTTGCTGTACTTTTTGCCAGAGTGGGATTTTTCTGTGGTATGGCTGGTGCTATGGCAACTGAAATTGGCACACCTTTTGTTGGAGTGCAGGTCCTGTGTGGTGCGGCTAGTGGTGTGGCCAGTGAAGTATGGGTACAGTCTGCTGGAGTCGGTCCTACGTTTTGTGTCACTCGTTGTACAACCAATATAAGTGGGGTTCTGTCTGATTTCTTCGGCACAACCACATTTTTCAAGGATTTTGCTGCTGATCCTTCAGGTTCGGCAATCACCCTCTTCCTTTTTGATGTCTGATGCACAAGAACATCATTTGAGTGGAAAAACATGGTATGATGACAGATGGAAAATGTATTGATAATGGATGGGCATGGCATCTCGACATATATGATGAGTAAGCTAAGCAGATGGTGGCGCAACAAAGTAGAAGAAATGCAAGACAACATATGCAAGATACGCGAAATCAATAAAACCTTGCCAAATTAGAACAAACACCTTGATGGGTGAACAGGACAGGACATCTGCCTTTGACTCCTTGAGGTTAGAATAGTCATTAGGATCATATTCTGAACAAGAATCAACAGGTGGGGAGCGTATGACTTTCATTGCATCTAGAATGGCACTCAGTGCCTTGGTGCCAATTTTGTAAGTCATTGCGGTGTTTAGCTTCAAGAGCGGATTGCTGCTAGTGCGACACAAAGCAGCTACACAGATCATAGTGTAGATATAACAGGAAAACCGTAAGCATCAGAGTAAAATCAGCAAGGTGGAACTTGCTGGAATATATGTGCTAGTATTGCCGGTACGGCTAGAAAGGCTTCGGATACCAGCTCTCTTCAACTGAAGGTGCGGTACTGTTAATATTAGTGTAACTCTCAAAGGCGACACAGCTCCCCACATTTCCTTGCTATTCTTATAGGATTCAAGTGGGCAGGCCACTACAAATCCTATTCCCATGTTTACAAAATCCTACGAATCAAAGAGGCCCGAAGAGTTCAAAGTGTCCATACCAACCGACCGTATAGACCTCTACACTGCAAATGTCCCTGCTCATCTTCACTACAAGGAACATACTGTACTACTATCATACTCCCTCCATTCCAAAATATAAGTCTTGGTAGAGATTTCCACTATGGATCACATACAGATGTATCCAGATACATTTTAGAGTGTAGATTCACTCATTTTGCTCCATATGTAGTCCATGGTGGAATCTATACAAAGACTTGTATTTAGGAACAGAGAGAGTACTTATTAAAGAAGAACGGAAGAGGAACATGCTAAAGAAGAGCAAGCAGATTTTGGATAATAAAATGTTCATTGCACAGTGCCCACACATGATGAACCAGAGCGCATTAAGAAAGCAACTCCCTGATGTCTCTCTATATGTGGTGCACGTGCTTTTTCGAAAGTAAACTAGGAACATTAGCTGACCAATTAAATGTTATCTGTTTTAGTAATATTAGCATCATATCAGATTCGTACTTGAGCAACATGTTTGGAATTATGAGTGGCACATTGTTTAGCTTGATGGATTCAGGAGTAGTGCTAAGCAGGTACGATGATGGTACTGAATATAAAGGCATGTCTGCATGCAAGTCGCGTGACTTTTATCATTTGGGCCAGTCGACCATTTCAGGCGGTTGGATGAAGATCCTACCTCTCCTAACCCTTCTTCTTCCTCGTCTCTGATTCTTCCTATACAGAACACCGCACGGGCCGCCGGCCGGACCATCAACCCCCATAGTCTGTGTTCCTTTGCCACCCCCACCCCACCCCTGCCCCCTCCCCCACCCGTGTCAAATTTTCTTCGTTCGGCGAGGCCCCACCACCGCCCCCCACAACCAAAGTCCCCACCCGAGCCCCTTCGTTCGCACCGGCGAACTCCGGCGAGCTCTGAAAAATCGACTGACCCAATTTTGAAATTTAGTCTACTGTGATTTAACTAGTGTGGAATATAAAAGGGGAAAACCATAAGCATTGGGAGTATAGTATTGAACGTGCCATGGCGGATCTGAAGGTGCAAACCGAACAAAGGAAACTTCGCAACCAATGTTTGCTTTCAACTAGCAAGTAAGTGATGGACAGGAAATCAGAGTAAAGCAGTGTCAGTCTATTTTCTTGCTGCGATAAATAAGTTGAGCAGATACGAAAGAGTACCGCCTCTGGTGCGGCGCCGTGTATGCATCTGCTGAGAATTTGACTGTGCTGCAGTAGCGATGGTTGTCCGCGGCGTGGAAGCAGATCTAGGAGGGTAGACGGTGGCGGCGGGGCGCGATGGACGAGACGGTCGTTGGAGCGGCGCCGGCAAGCTGGACGATGATGGGGATGAAGCGAGAGGACGAGATGCAAGGATCCTGGTCCGAAGCCGTGGATGAGATAGGTCGATCTCTTGTAATGGACGGCGGCGTCGGGGTATCAGCTCCGGCATGGTGGAGGAGAACGGCGGTGGATGGGATGGCGGACGGAGGAGGCTGGGGTGGAGAGGGTGTTTTGGCGCCCATGGAGTACGAATGGGGAAATGGAGGTCGAGAGGAAGGGGGGAACCATGTCTTTAGGGCGCGCTTGTCTCAAATGCGAGGAAATTTACAAACTTAGCCCCCGTTTCAAATTTCCTACATCACAACAATATTAGTCGGTTGGGGATAGGACGATAATCTCGCATACACCGAATATTTGCCGACGAGAGTTTGTTTTTGGTGCCCACCGTGTATGAATCAAGGAGGGAGTCGATTTTGGCCGAGGACACACTGTGTTTTGGCGCCCACCATGTATGAATCCGGGTGAGAGGCGGTTATGCCATGTTTGAGTGAAATTACAAACCTACCCCTATCAAAACCTATAGAAATCGAGCAGATAGGCTTTGTGTGGCAGGGATAGGCAGTAGTAATTTCCATCTCGTAGATTTTGGTTTCGGGCGGTTACTGCGACTTTTCCCGCTTCGTTCAAATTTTCCAGAGTGCATATTTACC
Organism: Triticum dicoccoides; assembly: GCF_002162155.2. Taxonomy (NCBI): domain Eukaryota; kingdom Viridiplantae; phylum Streptophyta; class Magnoliopsida; order Poales; family Poaceae; genus Triticum; species Triticum dicoccoides. The sequence goes on along the minus strand of NC_041384.1, from coordinate 543,505,882 downwards.
GTGCCAACTCAATTCCAATCCCGTTAGTATTCAATTTTTTTCGGGCGGGATCCATTTTGATTGGAATAAAATTCTATATACATCATTATTTTATATATACTTTCAAAAGCACAACAAAGAATTCTGCTCCTTTATATGTATAATATGATTTACAAATACAATGATCTCAAAATCATAAGGTTGAATTCAAAAAATTAACCCAAATTATGTTCTACTAAAATGTATGGATCAGTAATATCTACATATTAAATAACATAGATGCGCGTGAATTCATATGAGTATGCATGTTTGATAGATCAATTTTGGTTCGAGTATGGATTACATGTATCATCATCTCGAATTGAAATATTTGAATCCCTTTTATGTTCACTCCTTTCACGCCCATGTCTCTTGCATGCATGCTCCTTCATGTAGCTATCACTCTCTTTTCTCCAGCTCACCCGCACGCTCACTTCATGTTTCTCCTATCCTCGCAAACATGGTCTCTCGACGTCTCCCTTGAGAAGTGTCACACTCTCCCTATCATTATACATTACACGGTTTTCATTATCTCTCATGTAGGTATCACTCTCTTTTCTCCAGCTCACCCGCACGCTCACTTCATGTTTCTCCTATCCTCGCAAACATGGTCTCTCGACGTCTCCCTTGAGAAGTGTCACACTCTCCCTTTCATTATACATTACACGGTTTTCATTATCTCTCACGTCTCTACAGTTCTCTCGTATCACTAAGTACCTAAGCTTTCTTTTTCACCGCCACACACACAGTCTCCACTCGTCTTTCACTTTGTATTTCTCTCTATGGGATTCTCTCACACACCCTATATGTCTCTAGATATGAATCATACCACTAAAATTACTCTCTCTCTCTCCTGTAGACACAACATTTGTTGCGGTCTCCTTTTCGTCTCCATCCCAGACTGACATTATTCATTTGTTTACTGATTAGACAAACTCCCCCCTCTCTCTCTCACACACACACAACTCCTGCTTCCACTCCCCTTCCCGACTACCGTCTCTCTCACACACACACAAAACTTTCGCTTTCGCACCCCGACTCGTATTTCTCTCACAAACATTTATCGACTAGCCTCTAGATAGGTTTATACACCCGCACACTCGTGCTTCCACTATCGCATACATGTCTCTCTCCCGCTCCTTGTATATATGTAGATTTTTCTTCCCTTCTTGAGACACGCCCTCTCGATCATGCACAACACACTATCGCCTCATTTTAAGCTGATACCTCTCGCACACACACTCTTTGTGTCTTTGTCACACATGCACTCCGTCCTCCTCCTCTCTCCCTCTCTCTCTCTCATACACACATGGGATTTTTGCAACAACTAGCAAGATGCCCATGTGTTGCACGGAACATGAGGATGCATTTGTATGAGTAGTTTATCTTGTGGGAGAAAAGGATGAACAAGGGAAGGCCTTATTTGCAAGTGTGGAGAGGGGTGTGGGTATCTTTTTGCAGAATTGCCATAGTTTCCTTCCTATCCGTCAGATATAGATCGGACGGCCTATATTGCAGGATGGCAGGCACATGATCATCACCGACTATGCTTTTTATAAGAGTAGGGATAAAAAACAGAGTTGGTGATGATGGTGGGCCTGCCATCCTGCAATATAGGTCGTCCGATTTATATCTGACGGATAGGAACGAAACTATGGCAATTTACCCGCACTCCTCTCCACATTTGCAGATAAGGCCTTCCCTCGTTCATCCTTTTCTCCCACGAGATCTTGATGTTCCGTGCAACACACGGGCATCTTGCTAGTAAGAGTAGAAATTAGACATATACCACTTCTCAAATCTTGAAACCAACAACATTCCTCCCTTATCTCATCAAAACTGCCAAATGAATATATTTTGAGTGAAACATAACATTTTTTAGTGATATACGTATTTCAAAACTAGACTTTTTTCTATCAAATCGGTGAATATGTATTAATCTACTCTGATCGTGTGGCAACGCATTGGCACATTGCTAGTAGTTATATATTTTTTTGGAGACCAGACAAACGGTGGAGTACATATACGAAGAGAAGAGGCGCACGCACGTAGTCGGTCTCTCACTGTCTCGCACACATGAGTGTTACGTAAAGGCAACGTTAACAAATAAACCCTAAAACCCTAGGTGCACGATTGCTGCATTCGCGGGTACCGGGTACGTGGTGAGCGCACCTTTGTAGGAATAGTCAGCTCATGTGACAATTTGATCCGTAGGAGTTGATGGTCGGGACCACAGGTGAACGACTTGGAGGCGGTGGCTCGCCAGTTGCCACAGATCGAGTACCCACGTTTAAAATATCATTCTTTTAGCGAGGTTAAGAGTTCCGATTTTCAATGGCGCGTTATAAGTACTAAGTAGTTTTTAGAACGATTGGTATGGAGCGAAAATGGAATTCATAGTACTATGTACCTCCTTGGCGTATGGTTGTATGGGTTTATGTTGCGAGATGTTGAACCTGGTAGTTCTAGGGCAAATACTATGGTTTAGATTTAGATGTTGGTTTTCAGTAATGAAAATCGGAAGGGGGAAACCCTTCTTTGATTAAAAAAACTACTACCTCCATTCTGGTTTACTAGTCCCCATCGTATTTTGGGTCAAAGTTTGTCCACGAATTTTACTTGTAAAATGTGAATGGAAAATAAGATTTTGTTATATGCAAACAAAAAAGGACTGGAGGGAGTGATTGCTCTGACACGGACGCGACCTCTCATAGCACAGGCATTGAACCGGAGCGCCGGCCAAGAGGGCCCCACTTGCTGCAGGCCCGACTGAACACGCCTCCTCGCCGCATGCAACCGGCTTCAGACTGCCCTGCCTGCCTTCATTGAATCCGCGCTTGTGCCGGCAACACGTCCTTTCGCGAGCCGGCCGACGTTTTTGAACACAAAAAATGACCAAAATATAATTAATTACGCATGGTCTTGACTTGTTGTGCTCGCACTGGTAGCAGGAACTAGATGTTTTTCTTTATTCATAACTCTCCTCATTTTTTTGGCTTTGAAGTGAATCATGGTTGTGGACATTATGTATGAATGTGGAGATATCTGTGAACATGAGTTTTGTTGGGATCTACGGTAGGGTGCGTCAACTGCAAATTAAAAATTTCCTACGCGCAGAACAACCAAGAACATGCTACAGGAGATGGATCACAGTTTGTTACCACTACACGCGCAGTGCCGTGCAGTGGAAGAAGAGTTGGGGCAGCGCGTCCGCGTGGATCGTCTCCTCCTTGTCCGATCTCCCTCGTACAGCCGGTAGTTGGTTCCCACGTACAGGTTAGCCGGAGCGGCGCAAGTGCACCGCCTCTAACGGTATCCGCGCGTGCAGGAGGAACATCGTGTGATGGACTGCTAGGTCCGATCACACAACCGGCGGCGAGTGGAGGTGTCTATTCGCAACACATGCAAACCCTAGTGACAGCATCGAAGCGATCAACCGCGTGAGTGTGCGGCACCTACACTTTATATAGGCGTCCATCGCGGGCTCAACACTTGGGCCTTGCACGGACCCTAAAGCCCATAAGTCTACTCGGCCACAATCCGAATACAGTTCGGATCACATCCGACCAGTGTCCTCGGATCCGACCTCGTAGGTTCCTCCCCTTAAGCGCACGACCCCTTAGGTTCAAGAAGTCTTGGTCGCAGTTCGGATCACCTCCGAACTGCACGGTTGGTAGTGGCCTCTAGCAAGGCATGCCGAACACCAAGCAGACTATGAAGCTGGTTAGCGAACCTGTACATCACACTTCCATTCCTTTTGCCACACGATATATGTTGTCGAGCTCAAGGCGAGTCTGTCATCCTTGTGCTAGCCCGACCTCTTTCTCGTTCCAGTGATGCCGACCACAAACCGACTTATCTCATAATCCTTGTCGCATGGCCATGCTTATCCTGGTCGGATCACACGAGGGGCCCAGAGTATATCTCTCCCGATCGGAGGGGCAAATCCCATCTTGCTCGACCACGTCTCGCAGCATGGTTCTGGACAAACCCGAAACCTACCTTTGTAACTACCCAGTTATGGAGTATCGTTTGGTCGGACCAAAGCAAGTCTGTCACCATCCCGAGTACATGCGTCAGCTCACGTCTTAGGACATAGAACATATGTTGTACTAGAGACTCACAGATGACATATCGTTGCGTCTCATAGTTGGGTCTGTCCGACTTGGACCTTATCTCGACTCGGTTCCGACTACGTCGAATCCGACCAGATCCTTCCAAGTCCATATTATCCGGTTAGCATCCAATGCTCCATGGCTAGTGAGACCAAGCCATCGACCGTGTCATATGCTATTCTAGTTGGCTGCGCGTCCACACAGCCCTTTCGACTTGGGACCTTTTAGGACAGTCATCATACAATGCATAGTCCCACAAACAAGTCATGTACTTGCTGATACACATCATTGATAATGTCCAAGGACTATCTTTATTCATAAACACATAAGAAATATCATCATACATGATTGCCTCTAGGGCATATCTCCAACAAGTTTTATGTGGAAGTTAGACTTGGAATGTCGGGCTTGCGCGTGAACTATACCATGTCCAATGCTTCGTCAGTTATTGTTTGGAAGTAATTGCTGTTATTACATGACCCAAAAAAAATTGTGCCACATCAGTAGATGCATGGACATCACAATAGGCATCCTGACTGGATAAACATTTGAAACTAGCTACTATGAAGGAAATTTTGTATTGACAACAGTTTTAGATAGCAGGAGATGCCTAGCCTGCTTTGCCTCTGCTAGCTTATTTCTGGATTCTTCCATCTCTTCTTTGGCATGGGTGAAGAGAGCATCTGATTGCTCTTTTCGCTTCTTTAGGAACTCAGCTACATTCTCAAGGGCTGCTGCATGCTTTCTTTCAGCCTTTACTAGAGCCACGAGGACACGAACAGCTAACGACTCCACCTGGCTTGTGTGTAATCCAACATCATCTGGGAATTTGCACCTTGTGTCTAATCCAGCATCATTAGGGAACTAGCACCTTGTGTGTAATCTAGCCTCATTCTGGAAACATGATCTCGAGGTTGACCATACTTCCCTCCTCGCAGGAACTGCATCCTGACATGAAGTTACTTTTTTTAGATCAATACTCAGAGTAACCCAGATCCATTTAGTAGAAACCAGATAAACAGAACTGGGAGAAGTGAATTCAAAAGGAAAAAAATAGGTCGTCGATGAGGTAGATGCGCTGCGGTGGATGAGTGCGCCGATGCAGAAGGGGAGGAGCACGAAGGCTGCGGTGCTGTGGAGAAGTCTATTTTGCGGTGGGGATAGAAAATGGGGAGTATTCAGGTGTACTACTCTGGGTGCCGGGATGGGGTTGGCTGGGTAGGGTGAACCTGAAGTTACAAAAATAGCCCCCTACCAACCATCATCTGTAGGCCTGTTCCGAAGGCTATGATGGTAACTTCCCACTGCTTGAATCAGGGTCGCGGGAGATTTTCCCGCTGACCTCAAAATTTTGTGACACTGAACTCCCCGTGTGGCGTGTTGGGTGATTCAGCTAAGCAACTAGCGAGTAGTACTAGTAAACTCTGCATATTAGGTTTGACCGAAGTCAAACTTCGTAAAGTTTGACCAAGTTTATAGAAAAATATAAACATTTACCATAACAGATATGTATGATGTGAAAGTACATTCAATAATGAATCTAATGGTATTTATTTGTTATTGTATATGTTAATATTTTTTATTATAAACTTTCTGAGAGTTTACAAAACTTGACTTGGACAAATGCTATTACGCGGACTTAAATAAAAACGGAGTGTGTACACATTTGTTTTCTTAGTATGTAGTGAATTAATCATTTGTCGAAATTGTGAAACAAATATATTAGGCTACTGACTTTGAATGTAATGGTCTATACAATTCAATAGTTACAATCATTGTCGAATTCCAAGATGTATACGAGGTCTATAGTACTTCACAACATGCTCAAACTCCCATAATCCCAATCAAATGACAATCAAAATGCATTTCATAGTTATTACTTTGTAGGATGCAACAAAACCAACAATAACTCTACATCAGCCATTATAAAAGCAACATTTTGAACATATCCCAATGTGTGAATGAAACATGCAGAGAGAGCTTATGAAGATGGAGCAGATAGGGCAAGAAAGACTGTATGTATGTGGACGAGAGAGTAGGAGACAAACCTAGCGAAATAGAGAGAGGTAGATAGAGAGAGGAAGAGAGAGGAAGAAGTTAGGCCTGTGAGAAAGATGGAGACATGTAATATACGTGAGATGCATGTGCATCCAGATTCTGTACACGTGGAAGGAGAAGAGACAACAGGTTTGATGAGAGAGCTGGAAAAAGATGGACGAGAGGGGAAGGATCTCGTGGGTTGAGGGATTGATAAATTTGTGCGGGGGAGAGAGGGATTGGTAATTTTGTGCGAGAGAGAGGGTGGGGGGAGGAGTCAGTCAGCCATCGTCACATCATCCTGCTTCCAAATGGCCCTGCATTCTCTAGCGCGGTGTGGTCGCCGTCTTCGATCTCCTCTATGCCCTCTTTGAAGATTGAGGTGTTGTGCATGCTGGGGTGCAGAGAAGCACAAGCGAGAGTGGTCGCCATATAACCTTGGATGGGGATGAATTGTGTGCTAGGGAGAGGGGTGTGTGTGTGTGCTGTGTGTGTGTATCAGATATTGCGAGAAAACAAACCTAAGGAGAGAAATGTGTGTATGTGACGGAAAGCTACATGCTAAACAGGGTATTCATGAAGAGATTGTGCGTGCGAGATAGAGAGCGATGTGCGGGCCTTGAGGTGGGCAGGGGCCGGGTGAGGGTGTCAAAATATGCGCATTGATGCGTGTGTTACATGCGATCGTGCGAGGGACGGACGAATCGAGAGAGATGGTTGTTGTGTTACGGATGCTCCTCTCTCTCTCTCTCACACACACACACAAGTAAAATAGAAGACCGTTCTCTCATGTATACACAAGTACACAACATATCGGCATCTGTCTACGTCTCACTCATGCATGATCATTTGCACATTCACACCTCTCTATGTCTCTATCACACGCACATCGTCTCCACATTGCCCTTCCGCCACAACACACATATGGACACATACACACGTTCTCTCCCAGTCACACACACAAAATCAATATTAAAAAAACTAGGGCACACCTAAAACTTCCAAATCCAAATAAATACAAACTGGAGCTAAATTCAAATATATGGAAATATTGTAGCATCAAGAACTTTTCCAGGAAAAAAAGTTGAGTAATATTTGGGGATTGTTTTCACACACACAAAAAGGTTCGGTGGATGTCCTTCGAGCGCGACACGGTAACACACCATTCGATCGATCGCGCTGTCGCGGTTCACGCGCTTGCACATGATTCTGTATCGTGGCTGTGGCAACTAATAAAAGCGCTGCCTAAGTCTAATGTTTACATGTACTAGTACCATTTTATTTTAGGTTTGACCAATCCTATATAAAACTAAACTAAGCTCCCATACGCGCACTCATCAATATGCTGCCGCCGCCGTTGCGCATGCCGGCGCCCACCAGCTCCGGCCAACAATTTCTCGCCCATCACCGCCGTGTCGCCGCCAAGCCGAAGGCTCGCCCGCTCACGTCGTCTGCAGTCCCTCCTCATGATGCCGTCGTGCTTCCAAGCACGCGAGCAGCTGGTGGAGCCGCGTCTATGCACGCAACGTACAAAGAAGAGGACGTGCACGTGCTCCAGCACGCCGGTGAGGAGGAACTAGCGTGTCACTGTCGTCTCCGCCCGCGCGGAGGAGGCGCGCATGGTGGCTGTTGCGGCGGAAGCCGGTCGCGCGCGCGTCGAGCCCGCAAACCGGGTGCGGACGCGGAATCTACCTTCGAGACCTTGAATGCCACGTGAATCCTGCAATCTGAAGGAGCAATTTGGGTCAGTCGACTCTTGTGAGCCGTTTGATGCAACATGGATGGCTAGAAGGGCTTCTTCAAGCTCCGAAATTGATGCACGGTTCATCTTCTCAGCCCGCCACACACCTAACCGCCTGCCGCTGCCGCACCCTCCCCTGAACCGCCTACTACCGCCATGCTCCCCCACCCCCGCCATCCGTTTAACCCCAGGCACAACCCATTTTTTTCCGGTGAACTACATTCCACACCCAACACTCATAAGATAGATCATGGGCACCCTGCCACCCTAATATAGATACTGGGGTAGCTTCTCTACCGTCTTCTTCCTTCACTCCGTAGAATTTCTTTCACAAATCGACCGACCAAAATTATACTACTAGTATGAACGTATTAAGTACAGTAGGAACACGAAGACACGAGCAGTAGTACCAACTGCAAGAAGAACAGTAGTAAGACATAGTACTAGTACTACTGTACGTACTAAAGAGTTCAAATAACGAGAAAGAACATAAACATAGTTCTGCTGGGGCCATAGCACAACACACCCTTGAAAATAAACTAAGCAACTAGTCCACTTGACACTGCAGTAGAACCAGCATGAGCGACGGCACTGCCACCTACTCGGAGTCTGAGTCCACGTCCTCAACTTCGTCCTCGTCCCTCTTCCTCTTCCTCTTCGCTGACGCTTCTTTGCTTGAACCAGACACTGGGCTCTGCTTCTTCATCCAACCCTTGTAGGTATTTAAACAAAGGTAGGCATCCATTGCTGCGTACAGGATGTGATCTTCATCTAATGTCTTCGACTCCCATGCATGATGAAACTCGTGGTGAGGTTTCTTCATTTTAGCGCATGAAGGATCAATCATGGCTGCTGCCAGGGTCAGCATTGAAGGCTGAGAGGAGGACACCAGGCTTGCCTTCTGGAGATTGAAGGGCTGGCCTACAACGAGTCCTATCCGACCCAGGACATCACTGTCGTTCCTAAAGTCTACAGTAACGAATTTCACTCTTCTGTCCTTGAGGAAGTTCTTAAAATCCTGGCACTCAACGTCGGCATGGCATATGTGGTAGACCAAGCACACGTTATGTACGCAAACCTGGATCATGGCGGGCTTCTTCTTCTCTGCCTCCTTCAGTTTCTTCTCTCTTTGCAGGACTGTGGTGTACTCAACATCTAGCCCAACGACCCACTCATCCGCTGAACTGTTGAACATGCGTAGGAAGCGAGAAAGGCATGCTTTCACCATCGCGGATCCACGTGTGTAGATGACGAAGAACTCATCGCCGGTGATGGCTCTAACCTGGTACTCAGCGGCGACCATGGAGATTTGGGAGGCCATGGATTTTGGAGGAGGGTTAGGAGAAGTTGAACTGGTGTAATGTGAAAGGACGGGATGACTGGGAGCGAACTGTTGTAAGGTACTATACTAGTAGAAGACGGGGACGAGTAGGGCGTGCGAACAACATGGGGTTACTGGCTTGCCCGGTGGATAAATGGCTGCAAGCCCCCAAAGAGTTCTCGAGAACTATGCGGGACCTAGTAGATGTCATGTCTACTAGACCCATATCGTAGGCCTGGCGATATAGCTTCTGCCTGTTCGCACGCCATGCTAGCGCGTGAGTAACTTCACTTAATTCCGTCAATCATCGCGCCTCCCACGACCTTCGCCTCCCTCACGCGGTCGCGCCCTTTGAGACTTCGACCGGCTATAAATGAGCATTTTTTTGCCTACTCCGCATGCATGATACTCCCTCTGGTCCTTTTTACTTCTGTCAACCGTTTGCAAAGTGTTTGACCAAATTTATACTAAAAATATCAATATCTACAATACTGATTATAATGAGTATAAGAACTACTATTAGATGAGTTAAAGATTCTAATCCTGAACTAACCCTGAAGTAACTCTAGCGAAAGAGGTGTTTGGATGACAGGGTTAGATGGAGCGCGGATACGGCGAGGTGCCTTCATGGGCGGTGCGAGAGGGAGGGAGAGGACGAGAAGCTTTGAGGAAGTGGGGAGGGATCTACTGCGGGGAGAGCGAGAGAAAAATGTGTTCTTTAGTGTCCCGAGAAGAACTAACCCAAATAAGCACCTCCTGGGTGGGTTAGATTTTTTGGGTTAGTTGAGTTCAAACTAACCCAAACTAACTCTAACACATGGATCCAAACAGGGCCAAGGTTAGCTATTAGAGTACTACTACCCCCCTTCTAGTTTAAAGGGCTCGATTCAAAATTTTCACCTACTCTTAGCAAGATAGAGGCGGTGGAATAGTTTTTGTAGTTCTTCACAAAAAATGTGTTTACCAATGCATGCATGAACACTAGTTACTCTAACCCCCCTCTCTTCTTTAATTCTTTGCCACATCAACATGTTTGCTATTCCCGTGTGCATGATACCAGCTAAGATACCACCATTATGGCCAGCCTTAATCATCGCATGCAATAATATAGTGCACCTTGAAATATGAACATGTGTGGGGCGTGTATGTTTTTAATGACTTGAGACTATACCTAGCCCGGCATGCAAGATGAGACTTATTATGCACCATTCCCCATACCTGCAGGAAGCCCGTTCGTCTCCAAATCTTTTCCTCTCCATGTGTGGAAACAATATGCCTGCCAGACTCTCCTTCTCCCTCCGACGGTCCCACCACTCCACCCCATGTGCAAAAATCTGCATGCATGACTCTCCCCCCATGCTCGTCCAATCCGCTGTGACCAGCAATATTTCCACCCCTTCCCTCCCCCTTAATTTACTCCAACAAATATGCCCACGTACTACCTCCTTTCCGGTTTATAGGGATCAATTCAAAAATCTCACCAACCAAGGTAGATGATGAGTGGTGGAATAATTTTCATGGTTTGTAAAAGCACTCAATTAATGCGCTCGTTTTTCTCAAAGAATTGTGTTTACCAATGCATTAATTGCAATGCATGCATGCATGAAGTACATGCATTGGTCAAGTTTCTCATAATCCTCGCATGCAATGAATTAATGCACCTTGAAATCTGAGCATGTGATGGGAGTAGCTGTTATGTTAATCACGCAACATATCTTCCGGGATGCTGCTTCAGTTACTTAACTGCAGGTGCATTGGGCACAGACATATGGGCCCAACAGGGGTTTGCCCACATGTAAGTGACGCAACTAGACCTGCAGTTAAGTCAGTGCAGCTCAGTCCATATCTTATGTAGGTGTGCCATTGCTCGCTATGAATACTGCACCTCCCAAGACATCACTATCTCCTCCCCCTCACATTCATGTTCATCGCTATCTCCCCCTCCCTCTCATGTCGACCACCTTGGCATTGCCCCTCTCAAGCCCTAGGCGCCCCTCGCTGCACCGTGCAAACGGTCACGCGTCGCCGTTCCGTTCCTCGCCGCCACTAGTTGAGGAGGACGCGTCGGCGTTCCACTCCTCGCCGCGACGCGTCGAGGTGGACGCGTCTTTGTTCCGTTCCTCGCCACCACTAGTCGAGGAGGACGCGTCAGCGTTCCGCTCCTCGCCGCGATGCGTCGAGGTGGACGCGTCGGCGTTCCCAATCTCGCCAGCACGTGCGTCGGAGGACGCATCAGCTCCTCACTACGAGGAGAACGCCGCGCCGCCCGCCGAGCCTCCCAGCCTTGAGGAGCTTTGGAAAGAAATGGATGTCACCTTGTGGGAGGCTTTGCCTCCAGTAGAGCGCGCCAAAATAGAGGCAGAGAAGAAGGCCGAGGAAGAGAAGCGCACCGCGGAACAAGCTGCCTGGCAGGCCTATGTCACGCCCGAGAGAGTCAGGCAATTGGCTCTTTGGCAGAAAGCTCGTGCGAGGGCCGTGAGGGTGGCGGAGGACGCCCGTGCCGAAGCCCTGAGTGCAGTCGGGCCCAAGCGCCTCATCTACGCTTGGCGGTACGTGGACCGGGTGCACGCTTCCAGCGAGGAGGAGTATCTTTTGGTGCCGGATCACCACACCGGTGAGATCGCGCTCGCCCGCCGGCAAGCCGCCAATCAGCACCTCACGAGTTGCGAGGCTGAGGAAGAGGCATTGTGTCGGCGCGCTGGGAAACGGCCATGCACCAGGGCACTCGTGGCGAGCCGCAAGCGGTCCTGCAAGCACCGTGGCTTTTAGTAGGAGTATAATTTTTGTTTCGTAAGGCGATCACATTAGTTTTGGGACACAAATGATAAATCCTGAACGTTCAGGAATTATTAGCGTCCTTAATTAAGTATGTAAAAGGGAAAGTTTGGAAACCTTGTGTATTCGTACGCATTTTGTAAGTACGTGCATATAGCACAAACTTTACAATATACTATCGCACTACACGTCTCTCTATATATATGCTTGCAGACTGTGCTACTCCCTCCGTCCAGGTCAATAAGTCATCTTTGGTTGTGCACCGTGACCAAGAAGGAGGGAAGACTTATACACCTAGACGGAGGGAGTACAACTATTACTTATGTACGTGCAAATGGTTAAGTCATCTATCACACTGCACAAATACATGAGATGGACAAAAAATTATGTTACCAAGTTTTGCAACCATGAAAATATTTTTCTTCAAAGAAAAAAATGTGACTTGGACATTTTGATTAGTGAAATTAGGATAGCTGTCATGATAACTTTACATACAAACAGAACATAATTGTTGATTTGTTAGACTTTTCAAGGACTTCTTTTTTGAAGAAAAAAAATCAGTGTGGGAGATCTATTTTCACGAATTGAACTTTGCACTTGCTATGCACGTACCCGCGTACTAGTAATATACTAGTTGTAGTTGTCAAATCGAATAGTAATGCGTTGTCCACTACACGCCCGGCTGAACACGCCTCCTCGCCTCCATCAAAACCCTCCGTTAACCCGCATGCAAACCGAGCAACCTACTCCGGCCCGCGGGAGGAAATTTGCCGGTTGCCGTTGGAGAATAATAGAGTCACGTCCAATCCATTTGAGTTAATTGCGTGTATGATTCTCCCTCTACAAAAGGTAATTGCATCCTTAATCTTGTATTCTAAGTACTCTGTGGGTTCCACTGTCAGTACAGTGTACATGACTTGCAGGCTGGCTACATATTCGTACAGAAAGTTAAAAAGAAACAAATCCATCCTTAATCCTGTATTCTAAGTACTCTGTGGGTTCCACTGCCAGTACAGTAGTGAAAGAAGTATAGTATATATTAAAAAAATATAAAAAGCTAAAGTTTAGGACAGAATTCGAACTCAGGTCATCACGCTACGAGCATCCGGCCCGGACCAGTACACTAGGTGTTGGTTGCGGAGAATGCAAGAGATAAACATTTATAACAATGAGCCCGTCCGTTGCAACGGATCCAAAGTAGAATAATACATATTCACAAATTTGAAAGAAAATAGTTTACTTTTGATATACGTATCACTAAAAATATCTTATGTTTCACTCCAAATAGTTTACTTTTGATATAACAATGATTGGACCGGTACTGTGATCACTCAAGCAAGTTGTCTGACTTTGATATGACCCTACGCTGCTGGTATGTGTCTCGTAAGTCAAGCGGCGTGCTGTAGTCATCATCACCTGTCCACTTCCCGCATCACATATTCGCTTCTCCATCTTTGTCCGCTCTTCCATCCCCGCTAAGCCGCCTCTCCCCTCGTCCAATCTTCCATCCCCGCTAAGGCGCCTCCCCCCTCGTCCGAAACCCAAGCACTAACAATGGCAGAACCGAGCAGCGTCCGTTGAAAGAGTGGCTGGAATTCACTCCCCACAGACGTAATCAAGCTCATTGTTTCGCGTGTGGACAATCTCAGTACCATGCCACTCGGCGCGTGCTCGTCGGGGCTGTATCGTTTACTCAAAGCCCTCGGGCCGGAGCTTTTTAAGCCAGCTCCTTGCTTGCTGATGCCGCCTGATCTTCAGAAACGGCATGTCACGCAGCATAACGATCGTAGGGTGGCAAGCATCAACCCCGTTGACTGCAATCCAATCCCCGTCACCCTCAACTACATTAACGGTATGTACTGGGTCAGCATGAACACGTCTTGGATGGTGCTCGTCGACGATCGCGGTAGCTGAATGCTAATGGAGGTCTACACCCGGTGATTGATCCCCCTTCCTTCGATTAACACTGCACTGCTTTGGCACCGCGGCCTAGAATACTCGGAATCTTACAGTAGCCAACATGATACCAAGTTTGATTTGCTCAAGGTTGTAATCTGCCAAGTGCCTACAAGATCTGTGAATTATAAAGACTTCAGGCTAATTGCGTTCTTCAACCGCGGTCTCGCCTATCTGACAGGTCACTGTGGTAAGTGGATAAATCTCCACGTCCATCGCAGGAGCATACATCCTCCATGGTTCTCTGATGCCATTGAACACAAGGGCTTCATTTACGCTGTCGACTCCTTCTATGGCTTGACGTATTACTGGCCTACTCCAGTCATCGCTACAAATGGTTGTTACAGCAGTATGCTACTTTCCTATGATATCATGATGGCTTGCTTATATTACTGTCAACATTTACTAAAAAATATTCTTGCTCATAACATGCTGTTCTTAAGATTGACTATATCAAGAGCCCTTTTTTATTTGACTCCAACTTTTTTTAGGGTTATTTGACTCCAACTTGATATGATGTTGTAGGATGTCTGGTGTTCCTACCCTTCCTAATCCCAGAACCTTTCAAAGAAAAGCGGCATGGCAGTTGCAGGTGGTTCCTGGCTCGATCAGACGACGGCGAACGATTAATGATCGTTCGCACTTACCAGACGTGTTGTTTCGCGGAATACAATCACAATCACTGCAAGGTCTTTGAGCAGGATCCCAGCTTCTCTGGGCCTTCAGGAAATTTTGACTAGAGGTTGGTAAGTAGCCTTGGTACACGCTCTCTATTTGTCGGATTGAATTATCCGATTAACCAGGAGATAACCGACGGCAAGGATCATGATGGCAGCGCAGTTTCGTTCATCAGGCAAAACTGTGTGTACACAGCGTACCATGCGTCTTTGCATGGACCATACCCTGATATGTGCCGCCACGCTCTGCAGCCCAAAGTAGGAGAGAGGGTCGCAAGTATCATACTTTTACCTGCCGGCTGGAGTTTACCCCGTCAGGCACCCATCTGGTTCAAGCCGTCAGCCAATCTCCACGGCTTAATAAATAGTAACGTCTAACTGAGCCAGTTAGTTAGATGCGTACACTTGGTGTAGTAGGATCTTTATTTAGTTTGATGCATACACTTGTTCTTTTTTGGTAGCCCTTTTGTAATGATGACTGATGTTTGGTTTGGAAGAGAGAGATGCGCCTTCACTCTTCTGGCCTGCTTACTGCTTCTGTTGCACCCCAGCCCTGGTTGCTGCTGTTGTTTTCAATATACAATCAGTAGTATATTTCGTCTATTAGTTGAATAAATGTGTTGTTAGAACGACAAACACAATGTTTTGGAAGTCGTTGCATGGTTCGATCCTTTAGTGCCCCATACCGTACGTAGCGCATACTATTTTTCATACGGAACACATTTTCCACTTGTTGATAACATGCAGCCCACTGAGGAAGGCCCACTAGAGAAGCCCATAATTAACTGGAAGGGAGGCTCTCACATGAATCCAGCCCGGGTACATGCTCATGGTCCCCTAAACATAAATAAGTAAATAAATAAATAAATAAATAAAGCTAAATGCTCATGCACCAGTTCTTTAAATTCATGATTTAACAGGAGGATATTATTTCCTATGATAGTGTCATTACATTCAGTCGATGTTATTCTTCGACAAAGATAGCGACCAATCTTCTTTCTCCCAACATTTTCTTCCTGCAACCAGCGGACCCATGCAAATCGTAGTCAACATCGTAAATAGATCCGGTCCATTTTTATTTTTCAATAAGAATGTCCAACCCAGCCCAGCACATTGGCGACATGTAACATCCCAAATTTTCAATTTGGAATATTATACATTAGAACATCACTGCATATCATATTTTATTTGCTTTTGGTTTGATCCTAGAAATTCTACGCAACTCAAGGACCCTCGGAGAGAGTTGGGGATTTCGTTATTTTCATATTTGAGTTTTCTCAAAATTTTAAAATAGGATCATTTGATTTTATTTATGTTATCTTCAATAATTTCTATTATAAAAATATGAGAGAGGGAATAAAATGACTTTACCTAAATAAAGAAATATTGAGGATTTAATAATAAAATCAAATAAGATTTTATTTTGGATTTATTTTCTATTTTATTTGAATTTAGGAAAAATGCATGTTTTTCAAAATTGCATTTAGGCCCCAAATAAATGTTCATCCTGTTCGGCTTGATTTTAGAAGTCGGGGAAAATATATTTTGGGATTTTTGGAGTCTGTTTAGTATTTCTTTTATTTGTTTTTCTGCGCGTAATTATTTAAAAAACACGCAACTGACTTTGGGCCGTATTCGGCCAGGACTCTGTCCGGCCGGCCTTTATAAGGAGCCGCCCGAGCCCGTAAGCCCACCCCGCACCTAAACCTAACCCTAGCCACCCCAAGCCGCCGCCGCCGCCGGACGCCGCCGCCGCCCCGCCCGCTGACCCCGCCGCCGCCGCTGGTTTTCCCTAGAAAACTGTTCGGTTTTCTGCAAGTTTTTCGTTCAGTTTTTTTTCTAGATCCGTTTTTTATTTAGATCGGTTTATTTTCCGGTTTAGCTTATTTAGCGAGCGTTCGCTCGTTTGTTCGTTTTAACGAACGTATTCACCATTTAGTACTAGATAACGAACGTTTGTTCGTTAATCTGTTCATCATTTTTCTTTTTCTCGGATTTTCCACGATTATTTCTGATCGTGATTTCTGATCCGATTTTCATTCTAGTATAACTTTCCGCTCGTTTATCGGAATCAGGCGATTCAAGCGCCTGGAATTTCGTCTCGAAACCCTTTCCGTTTAACCAAATCAAACAAGTTTTTGCATCTATAAAATTTGACCTAGATCCAGATTAGTAAATGAAGTTTGTTTCTTTCGCCGTTTGACTTTCGTTGCTTCGTTCGATTTGATTCTTTTTGCCAACCGGAGTTCTTAAGTTGAACTTTTTGGTTACTTCTCTTATTTGAGTTTTACCCCTGCATTAGATGAGTACTTATTGTATGCTTGTTTGTTTGCGATACAGTACCCGGAGTGCACCGCTTGCTACTTTGAATCGCTAGGTTTCGCGGATCATCAGCAAGGCAAGTAACACTTTGATCATACCTCTTTACTACCCAGTTTTTATTGCATTAGATCAATCCTCAAACATTGCATAATTAGGATCAAATTAAATTGTGGGTTTTGGGAAGTAGATGAGGTAGTACTTATTACCTGTTTTATTATCAACCTTTGGGAGTTACTTCTATGTTTGCTTATCGCCATGCCATGCTAGTAGACGTGGATTGGGTGAGTGTATCCATGACAGATGTGAGATTGTTAAATTAATGGTTTATTTAAGGTGGCATCTTAAACACACATCTGGGTGGATTGAGGCACCTGGGTATACCAGCGATTGCCTGTTTTTCTTTATGGACCGCCACCCAGGCTCAAAGGGATCATGAGATTATTCATACTAGAAACTTCCGTGAACAGCCACAAGCTACTATGGGCTCTAGCATAGTTGACTAAGTTGTGCGAACTCTTACAGTGGTAGACTAGCAAATGTAGGGGATGTAGGTTGGTACGGTCTACCCGTTCGTAAGGTGCTAGCGCTTCTGAAAGACTATGTCTTGGTCATCCGTTTCTCAAACATCATGTAGTGCGAGAATCCCAACGGAGGAGATCAAGTCTTGTGGGGAAAAGTGTGCAAACCTCTGCATAGTGTATAAACTAATCATGGTTAGCCGTGTCCCCGGTTATGGACAACTTCAGTATCTAGTACTTGGATTATCATGTGAATCTCATCATGTTACTATAATTAATATTGTTGGGTTCTAATGTTGATGCTTAATTGGGATTGAGAGGGTGTCTACACTCTCAATGTTTAACAACTACCATGATAGTTAAATAAAATTTAAACCTTTGCAGTAGGGAAAAATTGGCTTTACGCAAAACTCTAACCATAGAGCTTTCCACCAGCCAAATATGCATGTAGTATAGCCTTATTCTTTCAATTACTCTCTGTGTGTTACATTGCCAACATATTCCATGTGCTAACCCGTTTCAGGCTGCAACGTTCATGTTGCAGACTTTTTAGACGACGAGTAAGGTGCCTTTAGGTCGTGGTTCCATACTCAGTGATGCCGTTGGAGTTGATGAACTCACTTATCTTCCAAGTCTTGCGATGTTGTCGTAATTAGATGGCCTTAAGCCATATTTATTGTAATAAGTTCTCTTTTGAGACATTCGATGTAATAAGTGTGTGATTGCTACTCTGTTATAAATCCTTCAAGTACTGTGCGTGTCAGCATTACTAATCCATGGATGACACTGAAGCACAGAGATCAGACTGTTTGAGGTCTGGTCGCTACAAGATGGTATCAGAGCACACACTGTCTGTAGGACACGACCACTAAGCTAAAGCCCTAGATCACTACTCACTATTCTCATTTCTGACTCCTCATCCTATCTACTCTTTTAGGATGGCGGATGCAAGGAACAAGTTACACAACCGGATGAAGATACACCCTTTGGACGTCACTTGAAGGAAGTCACTAGATACCTGAACACCGGAGTACCAAGCTTCACCGGAACCTACAACGCCACTTTACCCGAGGAGGAGCACTGGATGATTCAAGTTCAAGTTCCAGGAAGGACGTTCATGCCAGTCACGGAGCCCATAGAGCTTTCCTTTGATGCACCAACCTGGAGTCTAGAAAAGAGCATGGCAGCTCACATCGCCATGGGATGTATTGGAGAAGTTTACCGCAATGATCTCAAGGATACAATTTATCAGATTTGTGGGTGCCGAGATGAGCACTGGGAGATGATCAGCACCAAGAAGGATAGATCAATCGCAACTTTCATCCAGGAGTTAAACCAGCACATTCGACGTCAGGAGAACCAGATGTGCGCAGACATGATAGATCTGAAGAAGGCGAGGACAAGAATAACGGAGCTGGAGGAAGAACTCAAGGCTACACGTGAAGATTATATGGAGGAAATCGAAGTACTAGTGGAGAAGAATGACGGCCTGATCAAGAAGAGCGGAATATTCATGGGAGACCCTACACCAGTAGAAGAAGACGAAGAACCCAAGGAGATTCACCCGGAAGACTACATCATCATCGACGACACAGACTCGGACCCAGACGATATTAATGATGACTATGTTGATGAAGCTGGAGCAGATATCATGGAGTCTGCAACCGAAGAATATTTCTAGTAGACCACCACTTCAGTAGTAGTATTCCACCATGTAAATAGAGTAGTCCGAGCACTTTTGTGATAGTTAGACCGATTGTATGCCCTTGTTTGATTGAATGAAGTGAATTGTTTGCTTTTGCCTCATGTGCATATGGGTAGTGTTTTCTCTCTAGACCTCTCTCTATTCTTAAATCTCATCTTTTCTAAACCCATCAGATGCCTCCATCACTTAACCCGTTTTCTTAGGCTGAATCCACCGGTGTTCTCCAGTAGCACCGAGCCTATAGTAGCAGATGATTGGCTCCGCAAGACAACAAGGGAGTTGACCACGGCAGGATGCACAGATGCAGAAAAGGTGAAATTTGCCGCACATCAGTTGGATGGACCCGCAACATCATGGTGGGAGAATTTCACAGCCACTTACCCTATCGACACTGTCACATGGGACCAGTTTCAGCAGGCTTTCCATACTGCACATGTTTCAGCAGGAGCTATGGCCATGAAGAAGCGTGAGTTTCGCAACTTGCGCCAAGCAGGACGAACAGTTGGCCAGTATGTGGATGACTTTAGTAAGCTAGCAAGTTATGCCCCAGATGACGTTGCTACGGATGCAGTTAAGCAGGAGAAGTTTCTGGAAGGACTGAATGATGAGTTGAGCATGCAGTTGATGGTAGCAAGCTTCAACAACTACCAGGAGTTGGTAGATCGTGCTGTTATGATTGAAGGGAAGCAGCAGCAGATTGAAAACCGTAAGAGGAAGTATGGACAAGGGAAGTACAATTCTAGAGCGCAGTAGAAGCCGTGATTTACCCCTAAACCGGGAGGACCTTTTCAGCATACTCATGGAGGAGGAAGTTCGCATAATCATAATGGCCCCAAGAATGGTAATGGGAATGGAGGAAGCAACGGCCAGAACCGTACCAACCCATCAACACCAGCCAAGAGAGACCTGAGCCAAGTCACTTGCTTTAAGTGTCAGAAGACCGGACATTATGCCAATGAATGTCCTGAATCCCAGAATGGAAATGGCAATGGAAGCTCTGGGAAGAAGCCGAACCCTTTCAATAGGGGACAGGTGAACCACGTTAACGTGGAGGAGGTTGAAGCTCAGCCAGATGCAGTAATAGGTAAGTTTTGGTTAAGTCATTTACTGCACTCATTCTTTCTGATACTGGTGCATCGCATTCATACATCTCAAGGGGATTTGTGGATAAGTATAAAATGCCAACCCAAGCCCTTAGGTCACCGATGTTAGTAACCTCGCCTAGAGCAGAGTATATGGCTAGTCTATGGTGTGATCGGTTACCATTAAGGATTGGTAACTATGTATTTCCCTCGGACCTAATAGTATTGGAATCCTAAGGATTGGATGTGATATTAGGCATGGATTGGTTATCGAAGTATGAAGGGAACATTGAATGCGCCAGTAAGTCAATTTTTCTTACAATGCCAGAAGGAAGAAGAATCGAGTATGTATCCCGGCATGTGCCTAAGAGGACTCAAGTAAATTCCTTAACATGAGTTGTGCAGGAGGAAGTACAAGTGGTGAAGGATTTCCCTGACGTATTTCCAGAGGAGTTGTCACGCATGCCACCGGATAGAGACATTGAGTTTTTGATTGAGCTTTTGCCAGGCACAGGGCTAATACATAAGAGACCATACAGGATGCCCGCAAAGGATTTGGAGGAGATTAAGAAGCAGATTAAGGAGTTACTGGATAAAGGTTATATCCGCCCAAGTTCTTCACCTTGGGGATCGCTAGTACTTCTAGTGGAGAAAAAGGATGGATCGTTAAGGATGGTTGTTGATTATCGAGGATTGAATGAAGTAACAATCAAGAACAAGTACCCACTACCGATGATCAATGATCTGTTTGATCGATTGCAAGGAGCTAAGGTATTTTCCAAGATCGATCTGCGATCAGGATACCATCAGTTGAAGATTCGAGAATAGGATATACCTAAGACGGCTTTTACCACCAGGTATGGGCAGTACGAGTACACCGTTATGTCATTTGGTCTGACTAATGCACCTGCCTATTTTATGAACATGATGAACAAAGTGTTTATGGAGTTTTAGGATAAGTTCGTCGTAGTGTTCATTGATGATATTCTGGTTTACTCGAAGAATGAAGAGGAGCATAAGGAGCATTTGCGTTTGGTACTTGAGAAGCTCAGAGAACATCAGTTATATGCCAAGTTTAGCAAATGTGAGTTTTGGTTGAAGGAAGTTGGATTCCTCGGACACGTTATATCCGGAGAAGGTATAGCAGTAGATCCCACCAAGGTTGTCACTGTGACAAATTGGGAAGCCCCAACAACAGTGGGAGAGATCCGGAGTTTTCTTGGACTCGCAGGATACTACCGGAGATTTATTGAAAATTTCTCAAAGATTGCGAAGCCTATGACGGAGTTGTTGAAGAAGGATACCAAGTTCAAATGGACTGAGGAATGTGAGGCCAGTTTCCAGGAGTTGAAGAAATGTTTGGTTACATCACGAGTGTTGATTTTTCCGGATCAGAACAAAGATTATGAGGTGTATTGCGACGCTTCACGTTGAGGACTTGGAGCAGTGCTTATGCAGGAGGGAAGAGTTGTTTCATATGCCCCACGACAGCTTTAGCCGCATGAGTTGAATTATGCCACGCATGATTTGGAGTTAGCATCCGTAGTTCATGCATTGAAGACTTGGAGACATTTTCTCATTGGAAACCATTGTGAAGTATACACGGATCACAAGAGTTTAAAGTATATTTTCACGCAGAAGGAGTTGAATCTCAGGCAAAGGAGATGGTTGGAGCTCATTAAGGATTATGATATGAGATTGCATTATCATCCCGGAAAGGCTAACGTAGTAGCTGACGCATTGAGCCGTAAGAGCCATGTCAACACCCTAATGACGGGAGATTTACCGAAGGAGTTGGCCGAGGATCTTCATGAGCTATGTTTGGAGATAGTTCTGAGAGGCTATGTAGCAGCATTGGAGATTCAGTCTACTTTGATGGATAAGATTAGAGAAGCTCAGAAGACTGACAAGGAGGTTGCCTCTATAAAGGAGAAGATGGGCAAAGGAAAAGTTAAAGTATTTCATGAGGATGAGCACGATACCCTATGGTTTGAAGACCGTGTTTATGTGCCGAACGACCCGGAGATCAGGAAGTTAATTCTGCAGGAGGCCCATGATTCACCATATTCGATTCATCTAGGAAATACCAAGATGTATTTGGATTTGAAGGATATTTTCTGGTGGACCGGAATGAAGAAAGATATTGCGGAGTATGTAGCAGTTTGTGATGTATGTCAGAGAGTAAAGGCAAAGCATCAGAAGCCAGTGGGATTGCTACAACCATTGCCAATACCCGAATGGAAGTGGGATAAGCTAGGCATGGATTTTATAACGGGATTGCCCAGAACGCGTTCAGGCTATGACTCAATTTGGGTTGTAGTCGATCGTTTGACAAAGGTAGCTCATTTCATTCCAGTGAAGACTACTTACACCAGTGCTAAGTTGGCAAAGATATACATGACCAGGATCGTATGTCTGCATGGAGTTCCAAGGAGCATTGTATCAGATAGAGGAACCCAGTTTACCTCAAAGTTTTGGAATCAGTTGCATGAAACTTTGGGTACTAGGCTGGAGTTCAGTACCGCTTTTCATCCGCAGACAGATGGACAGACCGAGAGAGTCAATCAGATTTTGGAGGATATGTTGAGAGCTTGCGCGCTAGATTACGGATCTAGCTGGGACGACAATTTGCCATATGCAGAGTTCTCTTACAACAATAGTTATCAATCTAGTTTTAAGATGGCCCCTTTTCGAAGCCTTGTACGGAAGGAGGTGCATGACCCCATTGTCGTGGGATGAAGTTGGAGACCGCCAGTTTTTTGGACCGGATTTGATTAAGGAGTCTGAACAGAAGGTGAAATTGATTCGCGATAGGCTCAAGGTAGCCCAGTCTAGGCAGAAGAGCTACGCAGATTCTAAACGCAAGGAGACGGTTTACGAAGTTGGAGACTGAGTTTATCTTCGAGTATCTCCACTTCGAGGAGTTAAGCGTTTTGGAGTTAAGGGAAAGTTAGCGCCACGTTTTGTAGGAGCATACAAGGTTTTGGAGCGTATGGGAGAAGTAGCCTACAAGTTGGAATTGCCCGAAGAATTGTCAGGAGTTCATGATGTATTCCACGTTTCCCAGTTAAAGAAGTGCCACGCGGAGATGGCTGATATACCGCTGAGAGATACAGTGCCGTTGGAAGCGATTCAGTTGGACAGTGATTTGACCTATGAGGAGAAACCAGTCAAGATTCTTGAGTATGCCAGCCGAGCCACCCGCAACAAGGTTATCAAGTTTTGCAAAGTTCAGTGGAGCCACCACACCGAGGATGAAGCCACTTGGGAGCGAGAGGAAGAACTGCTGAAGGACCACCCTCACCTATTTTCTAGCCAACCCGAATCTCGAGGGTGAGATTCATCTTAAGGCGGGTAGGTTTGTAACATCCCAAAATTTCAATTTGGAATGTTATACATTAGAACATCACTGCATATCATATTTTATTTGCTTTTGGTTTGATCCTAGAAATTCTACGCAACTCAAGGACCCTCGGAGAGAGTTGGGGATTTCGTTATTTTCATATTTGAGTTTTCTCAAATTTTGAAAATAGGATCATTTGATTTTATTTATTTTATCTTCAATAATTTCTATTATAAAAATATGAGAGAGGGAATAAAATGACTTTCCCTAAATAAAGAAATATTGAGGATTTAATAATAAAATCAAATAAGATTTTGTTTTGGATTTATTTGCTATTTTATTTGAATTTAGGAAAAATGCGCGTTTTCAAAATTGCATTTAGGCCCCAAATAAATGTTCATCCTGTTCGGCTTGATTTTATAAGTCGAGGAAAATTTATTTCAGGATTTTTGGAGTCGGTTTAGTATTTCTTTTATTTGTTTTTCTGCGCATAATTATTTAAAAAACGCGGAACCGACTTTGGGCCGTATTCGGCCAGGACTCTGTCCGGCCGGCCTTTATAAGGAGCCGCCCCGAGCCCGTAAGCCCACCCCGCGCCTAACCCTAACCCTAGCCCCCCAAGTCGTCGCCGCCGCACGCTGCCGCACG
>NC_041384.1:543388578-543480924 GCF_002162155.2 Triticum dicoccoides | reverse complement strand
CGCACGCCGGAGCCGCCGCCGCCCCGCCCGCTGACCCCGCCGCCGCCGCCGAGGTTGATCCCTCCCCCGCAGTCGGTTTTTTGTTCGGTTTTTTTCAAGATCCGTTTTTTTATTTAGATCGGTTTCTTTTCCGGTTTAGCTTATTTAGCGAGTGTTCACTC
The DNA here is from genome assembly GCF_002162155.2 of Triticum dicoccoides. Classification (NCBI taxonomy): domain Eukaryota; kingdom Viridiplantae; phylum Streptophyta; class Magnoliopsida; order Poales; family Poaceae; genus Triticum; species Triticum dicoccoides. The sequence continues at coordinate 543,480,763 of NC_041384.1, read as the reverse complement.
GTTTGTTCGTTTTAACGAACGCGTTCACTGTTTAGTTCCAAATAACGAACGTTCGTTCATTAATCTGTTCGTCGTTTTTCTTTTTCTCGGATTTTCCGCGATTATTTCTGATCGCGATTTCTGATCCGATTTTCGTTCCAGTATAACTTTTCGCTCGTTTATCGGAATCAGGCGATTCAAGCGCCTGGAGTTTTGTCTCGAAACCCTCTTTCCGTTTAACCAACTCAAACAAGTTTTTGCATCTGTAAAATTTGACCTAGATCCAGATTAGTAAATGAAGTTTGTTTCTTTCGCCGTTTGACTTTCGTTGCTTTGTTCGATTTGATTCTTTTTGCCAACCGGAGTTCTTAAGTTGAACTTTCTGGTTAGTTCTCTTATTTCAGTTTTACCTATGCATTAGATGAGTACTTATTGTATACTTGTTTGTTTGCGATAGAGTACCCGGAGTGCGCCGCTTGCTACTTTGAATCGCTAGGTTTCGCGGATCATCAGCAAGGCAAGTAACACTTTGATCATACCTCTTTACTACCCAGTTTTTATTGCATTAGATCAATCCTCAAACATTGCATGATTAGGATCAAATTAAATTGTGGGTTTTGGGAAGTAGATGAGGTAGTACCTATTACCTGTTTTATTATCAACCTTTGGGAATTACTTCTACGTTTGCTTATCGCCATGCTATGCTAGTAGACGTGGATTGGGTGAGTGTATCCATGAAAAATGTGAGATTGTTAAATTAATGGTTTATTTAAGGTGGCAACTTAAACACACATCTGGGTGGATTGAGGCACCTGGGTATTCCAGCGATTGCCTGTTTTTCTTTATGGACCGCCACTCAGGCTCAAAGGGATCATGAGATTATTCATACTAGAAACTTCCGTGTGCAGCCACAAGCTACTATGGGCTCTAACATAGTTGACTAAGTCGTGCGAACTCTTAAAGTGGTAGACTAGCAGATGTAGGGGATGTAGGTTGGTACGGTCTACCCGTTCGTAAGGTGCTAGCGCTTCTGAAAGACTATGTCTCGGTCATCCATTTCTCAAACATCATGTAGTGCGAGAATCCCAACGGAGGAGATCGAGTCTTGTGGGGAAAAGTGCGCAAACCTCTGCAGAGTGTATAAACTAATCATGGTTAGTCGTGTCCCCGGTTATGGACAACTTGAGTATCTAGTACTTGGATTATCATGTGAATCTCATCATGTTACTATAATTAATATTGTTGGGTTCTAATGTTGATGCTTAATTGGGATTGAAAGGGTGTCTACACTCTCAATGTTTAACAACTACCATGATAGTTAAATAAAATTTAAACCTTTGCAGTAGGGAAAAATTGGCTTTACGCAAAACTGTAACCATAGAGCTTTGCACCAGCCAAATATGCATGTAGTATAGCCTTATTCTTTCATTACTCTCTGTGTGTTACATTGCCAGCATATTCCATGTGCTAACCCGTTTCGGGCTGCAACGTTCATGTTGCAGACTTTTCAGATGACGAGTAAGGTGCCTTTAGGTCGTGGTTCTATACTCAGTGATGCCGTTGGAGTTGATGGACTCACTTATCTTCCAAGCCTTCCGCTGTTATCGTTATTAGATGGCCTTAAGCCATATTTATTGTATTAAGTTCTCTTTTGAGACATTCGATGTAATAAGTGTGTGATTGCTACTCTGTTATAAATCCTTCAAGTATTGTGCGTGTCAGCATTATTGATCCAGGGATGACACTGAAGCACAAAGATCAGACTGTTTGAGGTCTGGTCGCTACACGACATCACTTTATCCTTCGCCTTGGTGCGCTCGCCGCGGTGCCGCCGTCCGGCCCTGCCAACATAGTTATTTTTGAAACGGTCCCTGTCAACATAATGAATCGGGAGAGGACTGTAGTTGTGAGTATGATAGTACAGACCCACTAGGTCCACTTCCGAACACAAGCAAGCGCCTCTTTTACTACTCAAATGAACCCCTCGTCTTTTACTCTAATCCACCCTGCTCATATCTGGGACCCACATCATTTTCAACATATAGTCCATTACCGACAGAATTGCACAACTTTTTTTAGTAGTAATTCAGAGGAGCAGGCTATAAACTGGGTTGTGCGGTCTCTGTGGCCCGTCTAACAACATGACCAGCCCAGCAGTTTTTTCTTTGGGAAAATAGGTACCCAGTATTTCTTTTTGAAGAATACCCAAGCTAGGCCTATTTGTTTTCTCAGACTTACTGGGCTACAAATCTTTCAAGATGAGGAGGGATGCATTCCGGCCTGGCCAAAGAGTATGGTCAGTGTTTGTTAAAAGTAATATCAAAAGGGGTTGACAATTCCAAAAAAAATATAGCAAATGGGATATTAGTTTCTTTTTTTGTTTTTGTTCTTCGCTGATATCTTATACTCCCTCCGTCCCAAAATTCTTGTCTTAGATTAGTCTAGATACGGATGTATCTAATACCAAAATGTGACTTGATACATCCGTATTTAGATAAATTTAAGACAAGAATTTTGGGACAGAGGGAGTATTTCATTGGATTTAACATGACATAGTACTAATTTATTTTTAAATTTGTTTTAGTATGGCTACTAATTTTTGGATTAAGAATATTTTTTCCTCAGCAAAAATTTGCGAATTTTCAAAGTTTCCCACATATTTAGTTATTTTTTTAACCCTGGTCCTTACCAGAAAATGGGTGTAACGCCCTTGATGCGGCTATATCTCCTACGTGACGAGGCACGACTTAGAGGCATAACCGCATTGAGAGCAATGTCGCAAGTAAGGTAATCTTCACAACATCCCATGTAATATAGATAAAAGGGGAAAGGTACATAGTTGGCTTACACTCGCCACGTCACACAAAGTCCATAAATAGCATTACATCATCCAATACAATCATGGTCCGACTACGGTACAAAAATAAAAGATCAACCCCAACATGCGACATGGTCCCGATCGCCCCAACTGGGCACCACTACTGATCATCAGGGAAAGACACATAGTAACAGCGTGATTCTTCGTCGAACTCCCACTTGAGCTCAAGCGCATCATCTGGAACGGAATCTTCGGGCCCTGCATCTGGTTTGGAAGTAATCTGTGAGCCACGAGGACTCAACAATCTCGCACCCTGGTGATCAAGACTATTTAAGCTTATAGGAAAGGCAGGGTAATATGTGGAGCTGCAGCAACCGACTAGCATATATGGTGGCTAACCTGTTCGCAAAAGAGAGCGAGAAGAGAATACAAAGCACGAACGAAGGACTAGAGAACAACCTACGGCAAATATTACTCCAACACCGTGTTCACTTCCCGGACTCCGCCGAGAAGAGACCATCACGGTTACACACGCAGTTGATTCATTTTAATTAAGTTAAGGTTCAAGTTATCTACAACCGGACATTAACAAATTCCCATCTGCCCATAACCATGGGCACGGCTTTCAAAAGTTCAAATCCCTGCAGGGGAATCCCAACTTAGCCCATCACAAGCTCTCACGGTCAACGAAGGATAAACCTTCTCCCGAGACATTCCGATCAGACTCGGTATCCCGGTTCTACAAGACAACCTCGACAAAGACAAAACAAGTCCAGCAACACCGCCCGAATGTGCCGACAAATCCCGATAGGAGCTGCACATATCTCGTTCTCAGGGCACACTCAGATAGGTCAAGCTACGAGTAAAACCAACCCTCGAGTTTCCCCGAGGTGGCCCCGCAGGTTGCCCAGTTCGGACCAACACTCAGAGGAGCACTGGCCCCGGGGGGTTTAAATAAGATGACCCTTGGGCTCCGGAAACCCAAGGGAAAAAGAGGCTAGGTGGCAAATGGTAAAACCAAGGTTGGGCATGCTGGAGGAGCTTTATTCAAGGCGAACTGTCGAGGGGTTCCCATTATCACCCAACCGCGTAAGGAACGCAAAATCCAGGAACATAACACTGATATGACGGAAACTAGGGCGGCAAGAGTGGAACAAAACACTAGGCAAAGGCCGAGCCTTCCACCCTTTACCAAGTATATAGATGCATTAAGATAACAAGATAATATAGTGATATCCCAACAAGAAAATAATGTTCCAACAAGGAACGATCTCCAATCTTCACCTGCAACTAGCAACGCTATAAGAGGGGCTGAGCAAAGCGGTAACATAGCCAATCAACGGTTTGCTAGGACATGGTGGGTTAGAGGTTTGACATGGCAATTTGGGAGGCATGAAAAGCAAGTGGTAGGCATCATAGCATAGGCATAGCAAAAGAGCGAGCATCTAGCAAAGCAAAGATAGAAGTGATTTCAAGGGTATGATCATCTTGCCTGCAAAGTTGTCAGAGTTGACTGGATCCTCGAAAGCAAACTCAACGGGCTCCTCGTTAGCGAACTCGTCTCCTGGCTCTACCCCAAACAAGACAAACAAGCAAGAGGAACACAATCAACCATGTGCAAAGCTCAAACAACATGATGCAAACATGGTATGCTATGCGGGATGCGATATGTGATGCATATGCAAGATTTGACAAGGAATGAATGAACCTGTCCTCAACTTGGAAATCCAAGTGTGCCACTAAAAATGTGAGGTGATTTCGGTTGAAATTGATATAAAGAACACCGGAATCGGATGCACAATTTAGAAATGGCAAGCAAAACAAATATGGCACCGGTCTGCGATAAACAGCAAGTAGCCATCTAAATGCATCAAGATAATTATGCTACAACACTCAAACATGGCAACAAAATACATGGCAGGGATCCACTCATAAAGTTTAACAAAATATAAACACTGAGCTACGGTCAATTCATCCATTAACAGGTTCAAACAAGCATGGCAAAAGTGCAATTGGTAAACAGGTTTCAGACTTAGTGAAATTAACACAAGCCTGGAATTTCAAATCAGGTAGCACACTTTGGAGCACGAAAACAACATGCTACAGGAACTTAACATGGCAAAGTAAAGCACGGCATGAAGCTACTCAAAGAGATTAACAAAAGTCCCTTAGTGACCTTGAGCCAAAAGGGATCAGAAAATACAATTGCAAGCATGTGAACATGGCAAAAACATAATCATATTACAGACTTAGAGAAAAACTGGAGCATGCAAATATGTTAACAAGTAGGTATGTTCACGAGCTCGATGCACTCACTAGAGAGCAAGGCATGACAATCTAAGCATACACCCATCAAGAATACACATTATATAAGCTAGACATGGCAAGAACAACAACATAGCATGCACGAATCAACAACAACATCCTCGCCAAAATTGCTAACAAGTAGACAATCTGTCCAGATTCATGAAATAGCAAAAGTAGAGCTCGGTTGACTCAAGCTAGGGTGCTCCATAATTGCAAACAAAGACATGGATAGATAGATCACTACAAGATCAACAAATCATCCTTACTGATCATCCTCCAAAGAGGCACGGATCACTAGGAAACAACATGAACATATGGCATATTGAAAAAAACAGATCAGGGACTGAAATTGCCAAGTCCCTGAAATCAGCATTAACGAATGCACTACTTTGCAAGCTTGTGCTAGTCACCACACATATCACAAAAATACATGGATAGCACCTCTGTAAAGATGACAAAGCATATAACAAAACACATGTAGAGCTCAGGGGCATATCATGCACGCATTAATCATGGCAAAAATGACAAATGGCTATTTGGTGCAGCAGATCTGACAATTAACTCAAATAGCACTCTTCCAACAACATTTTGGGCATCAAGATGAGCTCAAATGAAAATGATGCAATGAGATGAAATGATGTGCTCTCTGAGACGAACATTTTGATATGCTACACGCTCAAAACGGAGCTACAGATGCGGAGATATAGCATGATGAAAAATGCAAAAATAGTTAGGGTTAGGGGCAAAAGTCAACCCGAGATCCAGATCTGGATCTGGGGGTACTGTAGCGGCACGGTTGACGAGGATCGCCGGGGAGGTCGATTTCGCCGGAGGAGAACGAGGCCGGCGGGGAAGCGGTCGCCGGAGTCGGAGGGGGGCCGCCGGAGTTGGATCCGGCGAGGTCCGGGTGATGCGGGGCCGGACGGGCGATGCGGGGCCAGACCAGCAAGCTCGCATCGGCAAGGGGAAGTGCGGCGGCGTGGAGGTCCGGCGCGGGGGCGCGTCGGGCGGCGGCGGCCGGCGACGTGGCCGGACTCGATGAAGACGGCGGCGGGGCGCGGTAGGAGGCGGCGCGGGCGACTCGGGCCGCGGGGGCCGGTTGCGGGCCTTCGCGGGCCACGGCGGGCGGCGGCGAAGTGGGGCTCCCACTTGCCACGTGGCGGCGTGGGAGTGGCTGGCGGCGGTGTGTTCGGTGCCGGCGGACAATGTCCGGCGCGCGGAGGAGCGGATCTAGGGTTTCGGGGAGAGGAACCGTGAATTTCGGAGGGGGACCTTTAAATAGGCATAGAGGGAGCTAGGAGTGTCCAAATGAGGTGCGGTTTTCGGCCACGGGATCGTGATCGAACGCTCTAGAAGATGGAGAGGGTTTTGGTGGGTTTTGGGCCAAATTGGAGAAGTGTTGGGCTGCAACACACACGAGACCTTTTCGGTCCCTCGATTAACCGTTGGAGTATCAAACAAAGTCCAAATGGTACGAAACTTGACAGGCGGTCTACCGGTAGTGAACCAAGGCCGCTTGGCAAGTCTCGGTCCAATCCGAAAATGTTTAACCCCAACACACGAAAGGAAGGTAGAAATGACCACCGGAGGAGATAGGAGCGCTGGAATGCAAAATGGACAACGGGGAAAATGCTCGGATGCATGAGACGAGCACGTATGCAAATGCAATGCACATGATGACATGATATGAGATGCATGACAATGACAACAACACACGGAGACAAAAACCCGAACCCAAGGAAATAAAATAACTTAGCGCCGGAAACGGCAAGAGTTGGAGTACATATAAGGTAAATTACATCCGGGGTGTTACAATGGGCAACAATTCTAAAAATGTAAAACGGGCTGCTATAAATTCCATATGAATTAGAAAATGAGTAAAAATTACAAAGATAATAGCAGATGGGTTGTACACGCCACAGATTTCGAGGCTGACTTGTTTACGCAAGGCTTTGTCAGTCAACACACAATTCTAGCAGTAGTGACTGTTGGATGCCCATCCAACGGCCGACGTGCTTATTCAATCTTTGATCTTCCTACTCCAGCCGCCTAAACTAGTGCCAGCGGGACTGCCTGCTCCCTCCTCTTGTGGCCCGCTGTGATGTCGCGTAGGCTTCCCCGGCCCACCCTACTCCCTCTGCTGGGCTGGCCGCATGCAATCAACTACCTCCTTATTACACGAAAAAATAATTTCTCCGACTGACATCTGGGGCGCACCGGTTGGGAGGCTGACTTGTGGGCCTACTAAGTTGACGTGTACGCATGGCTTGTCAACTTAGTCAACAAACGATTCTAGCAGCAGTAACCATTGGATTTGAATCGAATGGTACTGTTGCTTCTTCAATCGCTGCTCTTCTTGCACCAGCCTCCCAAACCAGTGCCGGCGAGACCGCCTGCCCCTGCCTCACCGCCCCTACTACTTCCACCGCTAGCCAGGCCCCGCGGGGACGGCAACCTCACACCGCAGCCGAATCAGTGAACCCTCGTACTCCTCTCTGCCTGGGCATCCACTGCCGCGTCTTCCCCAGCTCCGCGTCGTCCCCTTCCTAGGCCTCGCCGTCGTCCACCGCCTTGGTGCTCTCGGTGCGGCGTGGTTAATGTGGTCAACGACCGACTTCCATTAGAAGAGTACTGTACGTGGAGAGGCTGATAGCTGGGACCACGGCCACAGCCCAGTTTTTTTGTAATTTGCCAAGTAAGTCACTTTGTCAGGCCTGTTGGGATGCAAATCTTTCAAGACGAGGAGAGCTTCATTCGGCTGGCCGAGAAAATGGCCTATCAGTAATGAGAAATGGGCTGTACATTTTTAAAACACATCAAACCGGCAGTTAGTTTCAAATATCTTTTTTTCATTTCAAGATTTTAAATTACATTAATTTTTATGCGTGGAGAATTTGTTGGATTTTATATTGATATAGATTTATTTTTAAAATCAGTTTGAATGTGAGTCGAAATTTCGGCAATTAGTTTCAAGTTTCTTTTTTTCATTTCGAGATTTTAAATTGCATTGATTTTTATGCGTGGACAATTTGTTGGATTTTATATTGATACATATTTATTTTTAAAATCAGTTTGAACATGACTCGGAATTTCTGGATTAAAAACAGTTCGGACCGCACCGAAATATGCAAAATTTCGTATAATTTTTTAACCGTGGCCACAATATGGGCTGTAATGCTAACAAAAAGAATATGGGCTCCAAATAAAACCTTAAGAATTAGCAAATGGTCTGTAAATTATTATAAATAATTGCAGATGGGTTGTATGCTGTTTTCCACAGATTTGAGGCTTTCCTAAAAAAGGTTGACGCACATGCAGTGACTGATGGATGTCCATCCAACGGCCATCGTGCTTCTTCAATCTCTGCTCTTCCTCCTCCAGTCGCTCAAACAAGCGCCGGCGGGACTGCCTGGTCCCTCCTCCCTGTGGCCGTCTGTGTTGTCGCGCAGGCCTCACCGCCCCACCATACTCCCATCGCCGGCCTAGTTATCCCTCTACTCACCCACACCTGCTATTATTCTCCGGCCATGGCAGGCGAACCAGTAAACCCTCATATAGGCGTACTCCCCTCCGCGTGGGAAACAACTGCCGAGTCTTCACTGGCTCCGTGTTGTTCCCTTCCTAGGCCTTGCCGTCGTCCACCGCCCTGGTGCTCTTGGCGCAGCCTGGTCAATGTGGTCAACGACCGACATGCATCTAAAGTGGACTGTGCGTGGAGAGGATGACAACTGGGTCCACGGCCGCACACAAGGAAATGCCTCCTTATTACGCGCAAAATAATGATTCCTCCACCTTACATCTGGGACCCACCAAAAGGGCCTCTGTATTTCACGAAAAAAATGTTACCGCCGCTGACATCTCGGACCCACCAGCTATATCTTCGCACGCAAGGAAGTGCCTCCTTATTACGAACAAAAAATGAATACTCCCCCTGCTAGCTGGGATCCAGTATAGTGGGAGGCTGACTTGTGGGCCTACTAAGTTGACAGGGACGGAGGGCTTTGTAAACTTAGTCAATATGCACGATTCTAGCTCCATTGACCGTACGATGTCCATCCAACGGCCGTAGTGCTTCTTCAACCTATGGTCTTCTTGCTCCAGCCGCCCAAGCCAGCGCCGGTCGTGCCTCGTGCTCCTGCCTCTCATGGCCGACTGTGATGCCGTGGAGGCCTCACCTCCCCTACTACTCCCACCGCTGGCCAGGCCATCCCTCTACTCACGCACACCCCCTATTATTCTACGGCGACGGCAGCCTCACACCGCAGCCGAACCAGTGAACCCTCGTACTCCTCTCTGCGCGGGCTTTCCACTGCCGTGTCTTCCCTGGCTCCGCGTCGTCCCCTTCCTAGGCCTTACCGTCGTCCACCGCCCTGGTGCTCTCGGCGCGGCGTGGTCAACATGGTCAAGGAACGGCTTCCATCAGACGTGGACTGTACATGGAGAAGCTGACAGCTGGGTCCACGTCCGCAGCAAGGAAGTGCCTCCTTATTACGTGAAAAATAATTATTCCTCCACCTGATGGGCCACCGCATTTCGTGAAAAAAATGTTTCCCCCCTGACTGCTGGGACCCACCAGCTACATCTTCGCACGCAAGGAAGTGCGTCCGGGCAAAAAAACGATTCACCCCCTGACTGCTGGGACCCACCAGCTACATCTTCGCACGCAAGGAAGTGCCTGACAGTCAGGACCCACCTGGTCGAAGCGTACATAGCGTTGTCATTCTGGTCGCGAACGTGTATGTACATACTGGTCGATGTAGAGGCGCGCATGTGTCATAGTAGAGGCGCACACGTAGCATGTACACGTACGTACAGCGGCCAGTGTGCAAGAAAGAAAATATGGCCACGTACGTACATACGGGCAGGGTCTCGAATGCCTACTCACGCATACGTACGGCCAGGGCTCGTGTACATGGCTGGGTCGGAATGGAGAAACAACGTCGTCGTCGTGTTCATGGGGAGCCAACCGGCGGGGTCGAAACAGAATGCATCGTCGTGTTCATCGGGAGGGCTTGGACGGAACAGCCGATGGAAACGAGGCCTGGCGTACCGCAGAACGGAGGAAACGGCCTTGTGTTCGACCGGCCACGTTTGAAATGGGATCATGTTCATCGGGAGGGTCTGGCATACCGCAAAACGGAGGAAACGGACCTCCTACGGTCGAAACGGGGGTCCTGTTGATCGGGAGGGGTGTGGCGTACCGCAAAACGGAGGAAACAGACTTGTGTTGGAGCGCTATGGTCGAAACAGGGGTCCTGTTCATCGGGAGGGGTGTGGCGTCGCAAAACGGGACTCCACGGGATACTGTTCATCTCCACCGTCGACCCCCTCCAGCCTCCACGGGCTACTGTTCATCCACCGTCGACCTCCTCCAGCCTCGAGCTGCGACTATTCATCCACGGGCTCCTGTTCATCCAGCCTCCACCGCGCGCTACTCCACCGGCTACTGTTCAACCAGCCCTCTCCACGGGCTCTTGTTCAACCACCCCTCCATGGGCTACTGTTCATCCAGCCCTCCACGGGGTGGTCCTGTTCATCCTGCCCTCCACGGGGTCCTGTTCATCCAGAGGCAACACCACGGGGTCCTGTTCATCCAGAGGCAACACCACGGGGTCCTGTTCATCCACCCCCACTGGGAACTGGTCATCCAAACCCCCTAGCAACGCTCACTATTCTTCCAGAGGTAGCATCGATCGGCTTAAGTTAGCAGCAGTAGCGAAGGAATCTCTTGATCGGGTCAGTTAACAGCCATCGACCGATCACTCGGGTTCAGTAACGCATAGCCTGTAGTGCAATCGCTCGGGTTCAGTTAGAGCCCAACGCCTCGCACCCACGCGCGTGCGTGTATGAGAGAAACATGCATCGCTCAGCCCCGACCACCCACCGTAACCGGGAACACCCCGATATTTTCCTCGCCCTTGCTTCTACCATGTTTTTTTCCGTCATGGACGGCCCAAAGAATTTCATGCAGCTGTGTCTTCATCCCGCCCAGGACGAAAAGCCCATTTTCTGTCATGATTTTTTGTCATAGAAGTAGGACCCCACCACATCTATGATGATACCGGGTTTTGTCACAGTTATCGTCATAGAAGTGTCATAAGTATGACAAAAAAATTCATTCGGCACAAAATGTCACGGATGTGTCTTTTTTTGTAGTGAAGCCATTCAAAGTTTTCTGTGATGCCTCTTTGCAAGGTCTCGGTGTTGTGTTAATGCAAGAGAAGAAAGTTCTAGCCTATAGGCCTCCCCATGCCCAAAGCGGGGTGGGCGATAGTGCTGCGATTATTTTCTTTATCGATCCTCTCATCAGTTGAAGGCCAACGAAAGGAACTACCCCACTCACGATCTTGAGTTGGAGGCAGTTGTCCATGCATTAATAACATGGAGACATCTCTTATTGGGAAGGCAAGTGGACATTTTCACAGATCACAAGAGCCTCAAGTATATCTTCACTCAACCCAACCTCAACCTCAGGCAAACTCGTTGGGTCGAAATGATTCAAGAGTACAATCCAAGTATTGAATATACTCCAGGCAAGCCCAATGTTATTGCAGATGCTTTGAGCAGAAAAGCGTATTGCAACAGCTTAATCCTCAAGCCATTCCAACCGGATCTTTATGAAGCTTTCCGCAAACTCAACCTCCAAGTTGTTCCTCAAGGTTTTCTTGCCAACCTTCAAGTCACTCCTACTTTGGAAGACCAAATTCGTGAGGCACAACTCCTTGATACCATGGTGAAGAAGGTGAAACGTGGTATTGCAAAGGGCCAACCCAAACACAAGTGCTATCGCATTGATGACAAAGACACTTTATTCTCCGAGGACCGGATTGTGGTTCCAAAAGGTGATCTAAGGAAGGTCATAATGAACAAAGCACACAATTCTCTTCTATACATTCATCCTGGCAGTTCGAAGATGTACCATGACCTCAAGTAGTCGTATTGGTGGAATCGAATGAAGCGAGAGATTGCTCATTTTGTGAACGAATGTGATGTCTGCCGAAGGGTGAAAGCAGAACACCAACGACCAGCTGGTCTCCTCCAACCTCTTGCTATTCCAGAATGGAAGTTTGATCATATCGAGATGGACTTCGTTACTGGATTTCCAAAGTCCAAGCGTGGGAATGATGCTATCTTCGTCGTGATTGACAAGCTTACAAAAGTGGCTCATTTCCTTCCAATCAAAGAGTCTATCATGGCAGCTCAGTTGGCAGAGCTATACACCTCCATAATTGTCTCTTTGTGTGGTATTCCCCAATTGATCTCTTTAGACCGCGGAAGCATTTTCACTTCTAAGTTTTGGGACTCCTTCCAGAAGGCCATGGGCACCAACATTCGCTTTAGCACAACTTTTCATCCTCAAACAAGTGGGCAAGTCGAGCGAGTCAATCAAATCCTCGAAGACATGCTCAGGGCTTGTCTCATCTCTTTCGATATGAAGTGGGAAGATTGTCTTCCATATGCCGAGCTCTCCTACAACAATAGCTTCCAAGCGAGTTCGGGCAAGGCCCCATTCGAATTTCTCTATGGCAGAAAGTGTCGTACCCCTCTCAATTGGTCCGAGACTGGTGGACGCCAAATTCTTGGCAATGACTTGATCACATAAGCTGAAGAAATGTGTAAAGTCATCCGTGAAAACCTCAAAGCCGCGCAATCGCGCTAGAAGAGTTACTATGATAGCAAGCACTGTGACTTGGCTTTCGAGATCGGAAGCCATGTCTACCTCCACGTCTCTCCAATGAAAGGCACTTGTCACTTCGGTATCAAAGGGAAGCTTGCCCCGAGATACATGGGTCCTTTCAAGATCATTGGCAAAAGAGGCGACCTCGCCTATCAACTCGAGTTTCCGTCCAACTTTGCAAATGTGCACGATGTGTTTCACGTGTCACAGCTTCGCAAGTGCTTCAAGACTCCTGAGTGCACTATCAACTTCAAGGAGATTGTTCTCCGAGAAGATTTGTCTTATCATGAGCATCCCATTGCTATTCTTGAAGAAAGCGAGCGCAAGACTTGCAACAAGTCAATCAAATTCCTGAAAGTGAAGTGGTCATACCATTCCGACTGAGAAGGCATCTAGGAATGCGAGGATCACCTCTCTTCCGAATATCCGTAGTTCTTTTAGTACTAGATCTCGGGACGAGATCCTCTTGTAGTGCTGGAGTGTTGTAACACACCGGATGTAACTTTCCATATTTGTAACTCTGACTCTTGCCATTTTGGCTATGTGATATGATATTCCCTCAGTGGTTGGGTTTTTTATTTCGTTTTGCATTTTGTTCATGTCATACATTTCATATCATGTCGTCATGTGCATCTCATTTGCATTCGTCTTTGTCTCATGCATCCGATCATTTCCTCTGTTGTCTGTTTCGCAATTTGATGCTCTCTCATGCCCCGGTGCACCCCTCTAATCTTGTTTCATGAGCGGGAGAAAAACATTATCGGAATGGGTCGAGATTTGTCGAGTGGCCTTGCTACATCACCGGTAGGCCGCCTGTCAAATTTCGCTCCATTTGGAGGTTGTTTGATGCCCCAACGGTTAACCGGGTAATCGCAAAAGCCTCTGTTGTGTTGGAGCCCAACATCCCTCCAAAGCAGACCACTAACCCATCTAAACCCCCTCCATGTTCTCCATCATTGGATCACGATCGAGTGGGCAAAAACCGCACCTTATTTGGACTCTCCTAGCTCCCTCTACCTACAAATTTGCACCTCCCCCCGAAATCCCGAGTCCAAACCCTAGCAAATCGCCCCACTCCACCGCCGGACACGTCCGGATCCCACCGGACGAGTCGCCGCCGCCGCCCGGGCCAACCGGCGAGCGCCACATGGCCCCAGCCGGCCGCCCGTTGCTGCAGCCCACTCGGGCCCGTGTTGGGCCCTCCCCGAGCCCGCGTCTCCCCCGTGCCCGAGAGGCCGCGCGCCGCCTCCCGCTGACGAGTCCCCCCGCCGCCGTCGTCTTCCCGTGCCAGCGTCGCCACCTGTCGCTGCCCCACCATCGACCGTCGCCGCCACCGAGCCGCCTCCGCCTTGCCGCACCACCGCGGGACAGCGCCGCCCCGCGTCGTCGCCTCCGGTGAGCCGGCAAGCTCCGGCCACCGAGTACCGGCGCCCCTCGCCGTCTTGCACCGCCTCCCTCTCCCCCTCGATTCCGGTGTCCTCCCCTCCAAGTCCAGCGACTAACTTCGGCGAGCCTCGATCTACGCGCCCGAACCCTAGATCTGGAAGTCGGAGGTTGACCTCGATTTTCTCTCCAAGTCCCTAACATTTTATTGCTCCCTTTGACATGACATATCTCCGTGCCCGTAGATCCGATTCATGTATATGATATATCAAAATGCTCATCTCGTGGTGCTTTTCATGTTATAGCATTTTCATGCATCTTACTGTCCATTATGATGCCATTATCATCGTTGCAAAAGTGCTATATGATGTTGATTGCTGGTTCTTAACAGAACTTGATGATTTGTCATTTTCGTTACATTTTGTGTGTGCATCCTATGAGCATGATGTCTACATGTTTTATGAGATACAACATGCCATATTTACAAGGGTGCAAGTCTTGTATTTTTGTGATCTATGTGGTGACTAGAACAAGCATGCAAACTAGGCTATGTGATGTTGCTATTTCCAGATACTTAGTGATTTTGCTAAGTCCTTTTCCTGTTACTTTTTGATGTCATGTAAATTTGTTGCTACCATGTGATCCATGCACATTTTGAGATAGTTTAGTACGAGGGTTTTGAAGATGTTATATTTCTCTATCCATTAATGCCTCTTGTTGCAATTATGGAGTACACTAGCATGTCATTTCCTTGCTCTACGTTTGCTAAATGTTGTTCCTGGCAGATTGTTAACATGTTATTCAAAATTGCCATGTGTTTTGCTAGTGATGCATATACCCTATGAACTTCCTCTTACCATGCTTAGCTTCTTTAACATGTCTACTTACTGTTGGTTACCTTTCTATGCCATGAAATGATTTGTGGTGAGTGGCATGAGCTTGCAAAGTTGCTATGATGAATTTGTTTCTGCCATGCCTTGAAATTCCACTAAGTCTAAAACTCTTAATATAACTTGCCATGTTTGCATGGGTGCCACATTATTTTACATGCCTCTTTGGGTTATGATCAGTAAGGGAGTTTTGTTAAGAGTGTTTAGTACTAGCATGCCATGCCTTTGTGTTCCATGATATGTTCCTGTAGCATGTTGTTTCTTAGCTCTAAACGTTGCTTCCTGATGTTGTTTTTGACATGCCCGGATGTTGTTTTTGACATGTTAGTATTTTCTCCAAGTCTGTGAAGCTGATATCGTTTGCAGTTTTGCCATGCTATTTTGAGCTTGTTCTAGTGAGAACTAGCAGGAGATTAGTGTTCATGTTTTGAAGAGCTTCATGCGTACTTTATGCCCATATGCTTTGTTTCTATGTTGGAGTGCAGTAGCTTAGTTTCTTGTCGCATTCTAAGTGCTATCATGCTGTTAATCACAGATTTGCATCATCCTTGTATTGCTTGTCATTTGCAAACCGTGCATCCGTTTCCAGTGATCCTTATATCGATTTTGACCGATATCACCTCATCTTTTCGACAGAACACTTGGTTTGCAAATTTTATGCTTGATCATCTTTTCCCTTCCAGAGTTCCCATATGCATTGCATATCATATCTTGCATTCCATGCCATGTATTGCATTATGTTGCTTGTGCATTGCACCGGGATTGATTATTGTTCCGTTGCTTGTGTTCTTGCTTTGGGTAGAGCCTGGAGACGAGTACGTGAACGAGGAACCCGTTGAGTATGCTAACAAGGATCAGGCTTTTGATAACTCAGAGAACTTTGCAGGCAAGATGACCATACCCTCGATATCACTTCTATCTTTGCTTGCTAGTTGATCGCTATGTCGTGCTACCTACCACTTGTTATATCATGCCTCCCATATTGCGATGTCAAGCCTCTAACCCACCTTCCTAGCAAACCGTTGTTTGTCTATGTTACCGCTTTTTCTCAGCCCTCTTATAGCGTTGCTAGTTGCAGGTGCCTTGCAGGTTGTTCCATGTTGGAACATGGATATGTTGGGATATCACAATATCTCTTATTTAATTTAATGCATCTATATACTTAGTAAAGGGTGGAAGGCTCGGCCTTATGCCTGGTGTTTTATTCCACTCTTGCCACCTTAGTTTCTGTCATACCGGTGTTATGTTCCTTGATTTTGCGTTCCTTACGCGGTTGGGGTTATGGGACCCCCTTGACAGTTCGCCTTGAATAAAACTCCTCCAATAAGGCCCGACCTTAGTTTTACATTTGCCAACCTAAGCCTTTTCCCTTGGGTTCTGCAGACCCAAGGGTCATATTTATTTTAACCCCTGGGCCAGTGCTCCTCTGAGTGTTGGTCCAACCTGGGCGATTTTCGGCGCCCCCTGGGCCACCAGGGTCTATGCCAACCCGATGCTTTGCCCATCCGTGTGCCCTGAGAACGAGATATGTGCAGCTCCTATTGGGATTTATCGGCACATTCGAGCGGCTTTGTCGGTCTTGTTTTACCATTGTCGAAATGTCTTGTAGCCGGGATTCCAAGACTGATCGGGTCTTTTCGGGAGAAGGAATATCCTTCGTTGATCGTGAGAGCTTATAATGGGCTAAGTTGGGACACCCCTACATGGGCATAAACTTTCGAGAGCCCTGCCCGCGGTTATGTGGCAGACAGGAATTTGTTAATATCCGGTTATAGAGAACTTGACACTTGAATTAATTAAAATGAATCAACCGCGTGTGTAGCCGTGATGGTCTATTTTCGGCGGAGTCCAGGAAGTGAACACAGTTTGTGTTATGTTTGAACATAAGTAGTCTCAGGATCACTTCTAGCTTCATGACCATTGCGTAGCTTCTCATCTTACTCTTATTTGCGTATGTTAGCCACCATATTTGCTTAGCGCTTGCTGCAGCTCCACCTCATTACCTTATCCTACCCATAAGCTTAAATAGTCTTGATCTCGCGGGTGTGAGATTGCTGAGTCCCGTGACTCACGGATACTTCCAAATAGTTGCAGGTGCCAATGATACCAGTGCAGGTGATGCTACCAAACTCAAGTGGGAGTTTGACGAGGCCCTTGGTCGTTACTATGTGTCGGTTCCTGATGATCATTAGTGGAGCCCAGTTGGGACGATCGAGGATCTAGCATTTGGGGTTTATCTTCCTTTTCATTTGGATTTGACCGTAGTTGGTCTATGAGTGTATTTTGGATGATGTATGAATTATTTATGTATTGTGTGACGTGGCGAGTGTAAGTCGACTCTATTTATCCCTATCTTGTTCGTTACATGGGATGTTTGTGAAGATGACTCTTCTTGCGATAAAACCACTATGCGGTTATGCCTCTAAGTCGTGCCTCAACAATTGGGAGATATAGCCACATCGTGGGAGTTACATTTAGTTAAGAAAAGATAATCAACACACAAAAAATTGTTAGTCTAGACAAAATAATCAACTAGGTTTTATTCTATTTCTTCGAGCTAACACTTGCTTGCCAGGAACACTTTGAAAAATATTTTGCCCGATTACAAGTATGACAACTATGGAGAGAATGGCCCCTCGCGTGGAGGAAAAAGCCTACATCCTGCTTCATTGGTATTGATGATGATGATCACGATTACAAAAGTTGCTCCATCTCGAGAGCTATTGACTTGTCTGTCTAAACCTAACTTGTGAAACTTGTCCCCCTTGGGGTGCCCTGCCCCTCCTTATATATGTTGAAGGGGCGACTTATATGACTAGTCCTATTTGGATTAGGATTACTCTATTACAAGTGGAGTCCTAGTCTTGCTTCCTTTGTAAGGGAACATTCCTTATGCCTTTTCTCTTAAGCCAGCCCACCATAACATGAGCCAGCCTTCCTTGAACCGCCTACTAGGCCTCCGGGTCTTGTCGCTCCTCTGACCCACCGGCCGGGTCAGCAATGAGTCACCTAGCTCAGCCAGGTCATCATTGAGTGGAGAGATCCGGGCGGGTCACTTAGTCCGGCCGGGTCATACATCCGGCCGGGTCATATCGCGGGGTATATCCCTGACAGTGATGGCTATGGAGATGAGATAGAAAATGGCAACAACTAGGGTTTGTTAATGACTTTTGGTTCTCAGTTTCATCGATGTCTTGCTCTCTATTGCGAATTTGACTGGGGACCTTCTATAAAGTGTGCTTGTTTGATGTCACAGTGATGATGGCGTGCAGTACGTGTTGCGGAACATAGTAATTCAAAAAAATTCCTATGATCACGCAAGATCTAACTAGGATATGCATAGCAACGAGAGGGGAGAGTGTGTCCACGTACCCTCGTAGACCAAAAGCGGAAGCGTTTAGTAACGCGGTTGATGTAGTCGAACGTCTTCACGATCCAACCGATCCAAGTACCGGACATACGGCACCTCCGTGTTCAGCACCCGTTCAGCATGAGGACGTCCCTCGAGCTCTTGATCCAGTTGAGGATGAGGGATAGTTCCATTAGCACAATGGCGTGGGGACGGTGATGATGAAGTTATCGGTGCAAGGTTCACCTAAGCACTATGACGATATGACCGAGGTGTTGAACTGTGGAGGGGGGCACCACACACGGCTAAGAGATTGTCTGTTGTTCCTTTGGGGTGCCTCCGCCTCCGTATATAAAGGGGGCAGGAGGAGGTGGCCGGCCAAGGGGGGAGCCATGGGGGGTCCTACTTGGACTCCTAGTCCAAGTAGGATTCGCCCCCCTCCTTCCTTCCACCGGAGAGGAAAAGGGGAAGGGAGAGAGGGAGAAGGAAAGAGGGGGGCCGCCCCTTCCCCTAGTACAATTCGGTTTGGGCAAGAGGGGGGCGTGCGCCTCCCCATGTGGCCTTCCTCCTCTCCTGCAATATGGCCCAATAGGCCCAATACTTCCCCCGAGGGGTTCCGGTAACCCCTCGGTACTCCAGTAAAATATCTGTATCATTCGGAACCATTCCAATGTCCGAATATAACCTTCCAATATATGAATCTTTACTTGTCGACCATTTCAAGACTCCTCGTCATGTCCGTGATCTCATCCGGGACTTCAAACAAACTTCGGTCATCAAATCACATAACTCATAATACAAATCATCATCGAACGTTAAGCGTGCGGACCCTATGGGTCCGAGAACTATGTATACATGACCAATACACATCTCCGTTCAATAACCAATAGCGGAACCTAGATGCTCATATTGGCTCCTACATATTCTTCGAAGATCTTATCAGTCAAACTGCATAACAACATACGTTATTCCTTTGTCATCGGTATGTTACTTGCCCGGGATTCGATCGTCGGTATCATCATACCTAGTCCAATCTCATTACCGGCAAGTCTCTTTACTCGTTCAGTAATGCATCATCTCGTAACTAACTCATTAGTCACATTGCTTACAAGGCTTATAGTGATGTGCATTACCGAGAGGGCCCAGAGATACCTCTCCGATACACAGAGTGACAAATCCTAATCTTGATCTATGCCAACTTAACAAACACCATCAGAGACACTTGTAAAGCATCTTTATAATGACCCAGTTACGTTGTGACCTTTGATAGCACACAAGGTGTTCCTCCGGTATTCGGGAGTTTGCATAATCTCATAGTCAGAGGAATATGTATAAGTCATGAAGAAAGCAATATCAATAAAACTAAACGATCATTATGCTAAGCTAACGGATGGGTCGTGTCCCACATCATTCTCTAATGATGTGATCCCGTTCATCAAATGACAACACATGTCTATGGTCAGGAAACTTAACCATATTTGATTAACGAGCTAGTCAAGTAGAGGCATACTAGGGACACTCTGTTTGTCTATGTATTCACACATGTACAAAGTTTCCGGTTAATACAATTCTAGCATGAATAATAAACATTTATCATGATATAAGGAAATATAACTAACAACTTTATTATTTCCTCTAGGGCATATTTCCTTCAGTCTCCCACTTGCACTAGAGTCAATAATCTATATTACATAGTAATGATTCTAACACCCATGGAGTCTTGGTGCTGATCATGTTTTGCTCGTGAGAGAGGCTTAGTCAAGGGTCTGCAACATTCAGATCCATATGTATCTTGCAAATCTCTTTTGTCTCCCTCCTTGACTTGATCGCGGATGGAATTGAAGCGTCTCTTGATGTGTTTGGTTCTCTTGTGAAATTTGGATTCCTTCGCCAAGGCAATTGCTCCAGTATTGTCACAAAAGATATTCATTGGACCCGATGCACTAGGTATTACACATAGATCGGATATGAACTTCTTCATCCAGACTCCTTCATTTGCTACTTCTGAAGAAGCTATGTACTCCGCTTCACACGTAGATCCCGCCACGACGCTCTGCTTGGAACTGCACCAACTGACAGCTCCACCATTCAATATAAATACGTATCCGGTTTGTAACTTAGAGTCATCCGGATCAGTGTCAAACATGCATCAACGTAACCATTTACGACAACCTCTTTGTCACCTCCATAAATGAGAAACATATCCTTTGTCCTTTTAAGGTATTTCAGGATGTTATTGACCGTTGTCTAGTGATCCACTCCTGGATTACTTTGGTACCTCCCTGCTAAACTTATAGCAAGGCACACATCAGGTCTGGTACACAGCATTGCATACATGATAGAACCTATGGCTGAGGCATAGGGAATGACTTTCATTTTCTCTCTATCTTCTGCAGTGGTCGGGCATTGAGTCTAACTCAACTTCACTCCTTGTAATACAGTCAAGAACCCTTTCTTTGACTGATCCATTCTGAACTTCTTCAAAACTTTATCAAGGTATGTGCTTTGTGAAAGTCCAATTAAGCATATTGATCTATCTCTATAGATCTTGATTCAAGTATCCTTTTATGACATCCAGAAATTTTGTATTATTTCCAATCAACAATATGTCATCCACATATAAACTTAGAAATGCTATAGAGCTCCCACTCACTTTCTTGTAAATACAGGCTTCTCCAAAAGTCTGTATAAAACCATATGCTTTGATCACAATATCAAAGCGTATATTCCAACTCCGAGAGGCTTGCACCAGTCCATAAATGGATCGCTGGAGCTTGCACACTTTGTTAGCACCTTTTGGATCGACAAAACCTTCTGGTTGCATCATATACAACTCTTCTTTAAGATATCCATTAAGGAATGCAGTTTTGACATCCATTTGCCAAATTTCATAATCATAAAATGCAGCAATTGCTAACATGATTCGGACACACTTAAGCATCGCTACGGGTGAGTTGAAAACCTTTCGCAACAAGTCGAGCTTTGTAGACAGTAACATTACTGTCAGCGTCAGTCTTCTTCTTAAAGATCCATTTATTCTCTATTGCTTGCCGATCATCGGGCAAGTCAACCAAAGTCCATACTTTGTTCTCATACATGGATCCCATCTCAGATTTCATGGCATCAAGCCATTTCGCGGAATCTGGGCTCATCATCGCTTCCTCATAGTTTGTAGGTTTGTCATGGTCAAGTAACATGACCTCCAGAACAAGATTACCGCACCACTCTGGTGTGGATCGTACTTTGGTTGACCTACGAGGTTCGGTAGTAACTTGATCTGAAGTTTCATGATCATCATCATTAGCTTCCTCACTGGTTGGTGTAGGAATCACTGGAACTGATTTCTATGATGAACTACTTTCCAATTCGGGAGAAGGTACAATTACGTCATCAAGTTCTACTTTCCTCCCACCCACTTCTTTCAAGAGAAACTCCTTCTCTAGAAAGGATCCATTCTTAGCAACGAATATCTTGCCTTCGGATTTGTGATAGAAGGTGTAACTAACAGTCTCCTTTGGGTATCCTATGAAGATACATTTCTCCGATTTGGGTTCGAGCTTATCAGGTTGAAGCTTTTTCACATAAGCATCGCAGCCCCAAACTTTAAGAAACGACAACTTAGGTTTCTTGCCAAACCATAGTTCATATGGTGTCGTCTCAACGGATTTAGATGGTGCCCTATTTAACGTGAATGCAACCGTCTCTAAAGCATAACCCAAAAATGATAGCGGTAAATCAGTTAGAGACATCATAGATCGCACCATATCTAATAAACTACGGTTACGACGTTCGGACACACCATTACGCTGATGTGTTCTAGGTGGCGTGAGTTGCGAAACTATTCCACATTGTTTCAAATGAAGACCAAACTCATAACTCAAATATTCACCTCCACGATTAGATCGTAGAAACTTTATTTTCTTGTTACGATGATTTTCCACTTCACTTTGAAATTCTTTGAACCTTTCAAATGTTTCAGACTTATGTTTCATCAAGTAGATATATCCATATCTGCTCAAATCATCTATGAAGGTCAGAAAATAACGATACCCACCGCGAGCCTCAACACTCATCAGACCACATACAATAGTATGTATTATTTCCAATAAGTCAGTTCCTCGCTCCCTAGTTCCGGAGAATGGAGTCTTAGTCATCTTGCCCATGAGGCATGGTTCGCAAGGATCAAGTGATTCATAATCAAGTGATTCCAAAAGCCCATCAGCATGGAGTTTCTTCATGCGCTTTACACCATTATGACCTAAATGGCAGTGCCACAAATAAGTTGCACTATCATTATTAACTTTGCATCTTTTGTCTTCAATATTATAAATATGTGTATCACTACAATCGAGATTCAACAAAAATAGACCACTCATCAAGGGTGCATGAACATAGAAAAATATTACTCATATAAAGAGAACAACCATTATTCTCTGATTTAAATGAATAATCGTCTCACATTAAACAAGATCCAGATATAATGTTCATGCTCAACGCTGGCACCAAATAACAATTATTTTGGTCTAAAATTAATCCTGACGGTAGATGTAGAGGTAACGTGCCGACGGCGATCACATCGACTTTGGAACCATTTCCCACGCGCATCGTCACCTCATCCTTCAAATACTTGGGGCAGTTCCGCTTCCAGTGACCAGTCCCTTTGAAGTAGAAGCACTCAGTTTCAGGCTTAGGTCCAGACTTGGGCTTCTTCCCTAGAGCAGCAACTGGCCTGTTGTTCTTCTTGAAGTTCCCCTTCTTCCCTTTGCCCTTTTTCTTGAAACTAGTGGTCTTGATAACGATCAACACTTGATGCTCCTTCTTGATTTCTACCTCCGTAGCTTTTACCATCGTGAAGAGCTCGGGAATTGTCTTTTCCATCCCTTGCATATTATAGTTCATCATGAAGCCTTTATAGCTTGGTGGCAATGATTGAAGAACTGTCAATGACACTATCATCAGGAAGATTAACTCCCAGCTGAGTCAAGTGGTTGTGGTACCCAGACATTCTGAGTATGTGTTCACTGACAAAACTATTCTCCTCCATTTCGCAGCTATATAAGTTGTTGGAGACTTCATACCTCTCAACTCGGGCATTTGCTTGAAATATTAACTTCAACTCCTGGAACATCTAATATGCCCCACGACGTTCAAAACATCTTTGAAGTCTCGATTCTAAGTTGTAAAGCATGGTACACTAAACTATCAAGTAGTCATCAGCTTTGCTCTGCCAGATGTTCATAATGTCCGGAGTTGCTCCTGTAGCGGGTTTGTCACCTAGCGGTGCTTCCAGGACATAATTCTTCTGTGCAGCAATGAGGATAATCCTCAGGTTACGGACCTAGTTCATGTAATTACTACCATCATCTTTCAACTTAGCTTTCTCTAGGAATGCATTAAAATTCAAGGGCACAACAACACGGGCCATCTATCTACAATAACATAGACATGCAAAATACTATCAGGTACTAAGTTCATGATAAATTAAAGTTCAATTAATCAAATTACTTAAGAACTCCCACTTAGATAGACATCTCTCTAATCATCTAAGTGATCACGTGATCCATATCAACTAAACCATGTCCGATCATCACATGAGATGGAGTAGTTTTCATAGGTGAACATCACTATGTTGATCATATCTACTACATGATTCACGTTCAACCTTCCGGTCTCAGTGTTCCGAGGCCATATCTGCATATGCCAGGCTGGTCAAGTTTAACCCGAGTATTCTGCACATGCAAAACTGGCTTGCACCCGCTGTATGTGAACTGGAGCTTATCACACCCGATCATCACGTGGTGTCTCGGCATGACGAACTGTAGCAACAGTGCATACTCAGGGAGAACACTTGTACCTTGAAATTTAGTGAGGGATCATCTTATAATGCTACCGCCGTACTAAGCAAAATAAGATGCATAAAGGATAAACATCACATGCGATCAAAATATGTGACATGATATGGCCATCTTTATCTTGTGCCTTTGATCTCCATCTCCAAAGCACCATAATGATCTCCATCGTCACCAACTTGACACCTTGATCTCCATCATAGCATCGTTGTCATCTAGCCAACTATTGCTTCTACGACTATCGCTACCGCTTAGTGATAAAGAAAAAGAAATTACATGGCGATTGCATTTCATACAATAAAGCGACAACCATAAGGCTCCTGCCAGTTGCCGATAACTTTTACAAAACATGATCATCTCATACAACAATTTATATCTCATCACGTCTTGACCATATCACATCACAACATGCCCTGCAAAAACAAGTTAGACGTCCTCTACTTTGTTGTTGCAAGTTTTACGTGGCTGCTACGGGCTTCTAGCAAGAACCATTCTTACCTACGCATCGAAACCAGAACGATTTTTTGTCAAGTGTGATGTTTTAACCTTCAACAAGGATTGGTCGTAGTCAAACTCGATTAAACTAAAGTTGGAGAAACAGACACCCGCCAGCCACCTGTGTGTGAAGCACGTCGGTAGAACCAGTCTCATGAACGCGGTCATGTAATGTCGGTCCGGGCCCTTCATCCAACAATACCGTTGAATCAAAGTAAGACATTGCTGGTAAGTAGTATGACTATTATCGCCCACAACTCTTTGTGTTATACTCATGCATATAACATCTACGCATAGACCTGGCTCGGATGCCACTGTTGGGGAACATAGTAATTCAAAAAAATTCCTATGATCATGCAAGATCTAGCTAGGAGATGCATAGCAATGAGAGGGGAGAGTGTGTCCATGTACCCTCGTAGACAGAAAGCGGAAGCGTTTAGTAACGCGGTTGATGTAGTCGAACGTTTTCACGATCCAACCGATCCAAGTACCGAACGTACGACACCTCCGTGTTCAGAACACGTTCAGCACGATGACATCCCTCAAGCTCTTGATCCAGTTGAGGACGAGGGAGAGTTCTATCAGCATGACGGCGTGGCGACGGTGATGATGAAGTTACCGGCGCAGGGCTTCACCTAAGCACTACGACGATATGACCGAGGTGTTGAACTGTGGAGGGGGGCACCGCACACGGCTAAGAGATTGTCTGTTGTTCCTTTGGGGTGCCCTCCCGCCTCCGTATATATAGGGGGTGGAGGAGGAGGTGTCCGACCAAGGGGGCACGCCATGGGGGTCCTACTTGGACTCCTAGTCCAAGTAGGATTTGCCCCCCCCCCCCTCATTCCTTCCACTCGAGAGGAAAAGGGGAAGGGAGAGAAAGGGAGAAGGAAAGAGGGGGGCCGCCCCCTCCCCTGGTCCAATTCGGTTTGAGCAAGACGGGGGCGCACACATCCCCATATGGCCTTCCTCCGCTCCTCCAACATGGCCCAATAGGCCCAATACTTCCCCGGGGGGTTCCGGTAACCCCTCGATATTCTAGTAAAATATCCGAATCACTTGGAACCATTCCGATGTCCGAATATAACCTTCCAATATATAAATCTTTACTTCTCGGCCATTTCGAGACTCCTCGTCATGTCCTTGATCTCATCCAGGACTCCGAACAAACTCCGCTCATCAAATCACATAACTCATAATACAAATCATCATCGAAAGTTAAGCGTGCGGACCCTACGGGTTCGATAACTATGTAGACATGACCGAGACACATCTCCAGTCAATAACCAATAGCGGAACATGGATTCTCATATTGGCTCCTACATATTCTTCGAAGATCTTTATCGGTAAAACCGCATAACAACATACATTTTTCCTTTGTCATCGGTATGTTACTTTCCCGAGATTCGATCATCGGTATCATCGTACCTAGTTCGATCTCGTTACTAGAAAGTCTCTTTACTCGTTCCATAATGCATCATCCCGTAACTAACTCATTAGTCACATTGCTTGCAAGGCTTATAGTGATGTGCATTACCGAGAGGGCCCAGAGATACCTCTCCAATACACGGAGTGACAAATCCTAATCTTGATCTATGCCAACTTAACAAACACCATCAGAGACACCTGTAGAGTGCTACCTCTTGAGCATGCATTGGTTTTCCCTTGAAGAGGAAAGCGTGATGCAACAAAGTAGCGTAAGTATTTTCCATCGGTTTTTGAGAACCAAGGTATCAATCCAGTAGGAGACAACGCACAAGTCACCTAATACCTGCAGAAACAATCAAGAACCTTGCAACCAACACGATAAAGGGGTTGTCAATCCCTTCACGACCACTCGCAAAAGTGAGATCTAATAAAGATAGTAAGATAAATATTTTTGTATTTTTGTTGTATAGATTTGAAAGTAAAGATTGCAAAATAGTAAACGAGATGCGATGTAAATAAAAGATATGCAATATAATAAGAAAGAGACCCGGGGGGCATAGGTTTCACTAGTGGCTTCTCTCAAGATAGCATGTATTACGGTGGGTGAACAAATTACTGTTGAGCAATTGATAGAAAAGCGCATAGTTATGAAGATATCTAAGGCAATGATCATGAATATAGGCATCACGTCCGTGTCAAGTAGATCGAAACGATTCTTCATCTACTACTATTACTCCACACATCGACCTCTATCCAACATGCATCTAAAGCATTAAGTTCATAAGAACAGAGTAACGCATTAAGCAAGATGACATGATGTAGCGGGATAAACTCAAGCAATATGATATAAACCCAATCTTTTTATCCTCGATGGCAACAATACAATACTTGCCTTGCTGCCCCTACTGTCACTGGGAAAGGACACCACAAGATTGAACCCAAAGCTAAGCACTTCCCCCATTGCAAGAAAGATCAATCTAGTAGGCCAAACTAAACCGATAATTCGAAGAGACTTGCAAAGATATCAAATCATGTATAAGAATTCAGAGATGAACCAAATAATATTCATAGATAATCTTGTTCATAAACCCACAATTCATCGGATCTCAGCAAACACACGGCAAAAGAGTATTACATCGAATAGATCTCCAAGAACATCGAGGAGAACTTTGTATTGAGAATCAAAGAGAGAGAAGAAGCCATCTAGCTAATAATGATGGACCCAAAGGTCTATGGTAAACTACTCATGCTTCATCTGAGAGGCTATGGTGTTGATGTAGAAGCCCTCCGTGATCGATTCCCGCTGGAGTAGGGCCCAAGATGGGATCTCACGAGTACAGAAGGTTGCGGTGGTGGAAAAGTGGTTTTGTGGCTCTTTGCGATCGATCAATGGTATAAGACTATATATAGGCAAAAGAAATACGTCGGTGGAGCTACGAGGGGCCCACGAGGGTGGGGGCACGCCCTCCTGCCTCGTGGCCGCCTCATGGCGTCCATAATTCAACTCCAAGTCTCCTGGTTTGCTTTCGGTCCAAGGAAGATCATTGCGAAGGTTTCATTCCGTTTATATTCCGTTTGGTATTCCTTTTTTGCGAAACTCTAAAATAGGCAAAAAAACAGAAACTGGCACCGGGCCTCCGGTTAATAGGTTAGTCCCAAAAATAATACAAAAGAGCATATTAAAGCCCATTAAACATCCAAAACAGATAATATAATACTAGGGAACAATAAAAAATTATAGATACATTGGAGACGTATCAAGCATCCCCAAGCTTAATTCCTGCTCGTCCTGGAGTAGGTAAATGATAAAAACAGATTTTTTTTTGATGTGGAATGCTACCTAACATAATAATTGATGTAATTTTATTTATTGTGGCGTGAATGTTCAGATCCGAAAGATTCAAGACAAAAGTTTAATATTGACATAAAAATAATAATACTTCAAGCATACTAACAAAGTAATCATGTATTCTCAAAATAACATGGCCAAAGAAAGTTCATCCCTACAAAATCATATAGTTTGGCCATGCTCCATCTTCGTCACACAAAATATTCAAATCATGCACAATCCCGATGACAAGCCTAGCAATTGTTTCATACTTTAGTATTCTCAAACTTTTTCAACTTTCACGCAATACATGAGCGTGAGCCATGGACATAGCACTATAGGTGGAGTAGAATGGTGGTTGTGGAGAACACAAAAAGGAGGAAGATGGTCTCACATCAACTAGGCGTATTAATGGGCTCTTGAGATGCCCATCAATAGATATCAATGTGAATGAGTACGGATTGCCATGCAACGGATGCACTAGAGCTATAAATGTATGAAAGCTCAACAAAAGAAACTAAGTGGGTGTGCATCCAACTTGCTTGCTCACGAAAACCTAGGGCATTTTGAGGAAGCCCATTGTTGGAATATACAAGCCAAGTTCTATAATGAAAATTCCCACTATTATATGAAAGTGACGAAATAAGAGACTCTCTATCATGAAGATCATGGTGCTACTTTGAAGCACAAGTGTGGAAAAAGGATAGTAGCATTGTCCCTTCTCTCTTTTTCTCTCTCTTTTTTTAATAATTTTTTCGGGCCTTCTCTTTTTTTTCTTTGGCCTTTCTCTTTTTTCCTCACATGGGACAATGCTCTAATAATGATGATCATCACACTTTTATTTAGTTACAACTAAAGAATTACAACTTGATACTTAGAACAAAATATGACTCTATATGAATGCCTCCGGCGGTGTACCGGGATGTGCAATGAATCAAGACTGACATGTATGAAAAAAATTATGAATGGTGGCTTTGCCACAAATACGATGTCAACTACATGATCATGCAAAGCAATATGACAATGATGAAGCGTGTCATAATAAACGGAACGGTGGAAAGTTGCATGGCAATATATCTCGGAATGGCTATGGAAATGCCATAATAGGTAGGTATGGTGGCTGTTTTGAGGAAGGTAAATGGTGGGTTTATGGAACCAGCGAAAGTTGCGTGGTACTAGAGAGGCTAGCAACGGTGGAATGGTGAGGGTGCGTATAATCCATGGACTCAACATTAGTCATAAAGAACTCACATACTTATTGCAAAAATCTACAAGTCATCAAAACCAAGCACTATGCGCATGCTCCTAGGGGGATAGATTGGTAGGAAAAGACCATCGCTCGTCCCACTCATAAGGAAGACAATCAAAGAAACACCTCATGCTTCAAATTTGTTACACAACAGTTACCATACGTGCATGCTACGGGACTTGCAAACCCCAACACAAGTATTGCTCAAATTCACAACTACTCAACTACCATGACTCTAATATCACCATCCTCATCTCTCAAAACAATCATCAAGCATCAAACTTCTCATAGTATTCAACACACTTGATATGAAAGTTTTTATTATACCCATCTTGGATGCCCATCATATTAGGACTAGTTTTATAGCCAAAGCAAATTACCATGTTGTTCTAAAAGACTCTCAAAATAATATAAGTGAAGCATGAGAGATCAATAATTTCTATAAAATAAAACCACCACCGTGATCTAAAAAGATATAAGTGAAGCACTAGAGCAAAATTAACTAGCTCAAAAGATATAAGTGAAGCACATAGAGCAAAACTATTCTAGCTCAAAATATATAAGTGAAGCACATAGAGTATTCTAATAAATTCCGATTCATGCGTGTCTCTCCCAAAAGGTGTGTACATCAAGGATGATTGTGGTAAACTAAGAAGTAAATACTCAAATCATACAAGACGCTCTAAGCAAAACACATATCATGTGGTGAATAAAAATATAGCCTCAAGTAAAGTTATCGATAGACAAAGACGAAAGAGGGGATGCCTTCCGGGGCATCCCCAAGCTTAGGCTTTTGGTTGTGCTTGAATTTTATCTTGGGGTGCCTTGGGCATCCCCAAGATTAGGCTCTTGCCACTCCTTATTCCAAAATCCATCAAATCTTTACCTAAAAACTTGAAAACTTCACAACACAAAACCGATGACCCACAAGTATAGGGGATCTATCGTAGTCCTTTTGATAAGTAAGAGTGTCAAACCCAACGAGGAGCAGAAGGAAATGATAAGCGGTTTTCAACAAGGTATTCTCTGCAAGTACTGAAATAAGTGGTAACAGATAGTTTTGTGATAAGATAAATTGTAACGAGCAACAAGTAACAAAAGTAAATAAAGTGCAGCAAGGTGGCCCAATCCGTTTTGTAGCAAAGGACAAGCTGGAACAAACTCTTATAATAGGAAAAGCACTCCCGAGGACACGTGGGAATATTGTCAAGCTAGTTTTCATCACGTTCATATGATTCGCGTTTGATACTTTGATAATTTGATATGTGGGTGGACCGGTGCTTGGGTGCTGTTCTTACTTGAACAAGCATCCCACTTATGATTAACCTCTATTGCAAGCATCCGCAACTACAACAAAAGTATTAAGGTAAACCTAACCATAGCATGAAACATATGGATCCAAATCAGCCCCTTACGAAGTAACACATAAACTAGGGTTTAAGCTTCTGCCACTCTAGCAACCCATCATCTACTTATTACTTCCCAATGCCTTCCTCTAGGCCCAAATAATGGTGAAGTGTTATGTAGTCGACGTTCACATAACACCACTAGAGGCTAGACAACATACATCTTACCAAAATATCAAACGAATAACAAATTCACATGACTACTAATAGCAAGACTTCTCCCTTGTCCTAAGGAACGAACGTAATTACTCACAAAGCATATTCATGTTCATAATCAGAGGGGTAATAATATGCATATAGGATCTGAACATATGATCTTCCACCAAATAAACCAACTAGCATCAACTACAAGGAGTAATCAACACTACTAGCAACCTACTAGCACCAATCCCGGACTTTGAGACAAGAATTGGATACAAGAGATGAACTAGGGTTTGGAGATGAGATGGTGCTGGTGAAGATGTTGATGGAGATTGCCCTCTCCCGATGAGAGGTGCGTTGGTGATGATTTCCCCCTCCCGGAGGGAAGTATCCCCGGCAAAACAGCTCTGCCGGAGCTCTAGATTGGTTCCACCAAGGTTCCGCCTCGTGGCGGCAGAGTCTCGTCCCGAAAAGTTCCTTTTGATTTTTTTCTCATCGAAAGACTTCATATAGGAGAAGATGGACGTCGGAGAGCCACCAGGGGGGCCACAAGGTAGGGGGCGCGCCCTAGGTGGGGCGCCCCCACCCTCGTGAGCAGGGTGTGGGCCCCCTGGCCTTCATCTTTGGCGAGGATTTTTCATTATTTATTTTAAGATGTTCCGTGGAGTTTCAGGACTTTTGGAGTTGTGTAGAATAGGTCTCTAATATTTTCTCCTTTTCCAGCCCAGAATTCCAGCTGCCGGCATTCTCCCTCCTTATGTAAACCATGTAAAATAAGAGAGAATAGCCATAAGTATTATGACATAAAGTGAAATAACAGTCGATAATGCAAAAAATATCGTTATAAAAGCATGATGCAAAATGGACGTATCAACTCCCCCAAGATTAGACCTCGCTTGTCCTCAAGCGAAAAGCCGATAACAATAAATATGTTCTCATGTTTAGAGGTAGAGGCGTCGATAAAAATAAAATACGGACATGAAGGCATCATGATTATTCCCATAACAGCAATATATATAAATTTTGTCATATGATTACTTATGTTCAAGTGATGATCTATTCACAATGCAAAAGTATAAATCATAAACCTTATTGGGCTCCGACAAACTATAATCTCAGCCATTGAAGCAATTGCAATTTATCATAACATCGGAAAGAGTCTATGTCAGAGCTAAAAAGCAATTCCACATACTCAACTATCATTTAGTCCTTCATAATTGCTAACACTCACGCAATACTTGTGGTGATGATGTTTTAATTGGACACAGAGAAAGATAGGGGCTTATAGTTTTGCCCCACAACCTTTTACCTCAAGGGTAATGTCAACAATAATAAGTCATGCTCCCCTATATCCAATTAGATATATATATATATCATGTTATTTCCAACATGCTGAGCTTTCCAAAGGATAAAATGAAAAAGGAAAGGTGAAGATCACCGTGACTCTTGCATAAGGTAGAAGATAATAATAAAAGATAGGCCCTTCGTAGAGGGAAGCAGAGGTTGCCATGCGCTTTTATGGTTGGATGCACAAAATCTCAATGCGAAAGAATGTCACTTTATATTGCCCCTTGTGATATGAACCTTTATTATGCAGTCCGTCGCTTTTATTACTTCCACATCACAAGATCGTATAAAGCTTATTTCTCCCACACCAATCAATCATACATATTTAGAGCAATTTTTATTGCTTTGCACCGATGACAACTTACTTGAAGGATCTTACTCAATACATAGGTAGATATGGTGGACTCTCATGGCAAAACTGGTTTAAGGGTATTTGGAAGCACAAGTAGTATTTCTACTTGGTGCTGAGAATTTGGCTAGCATGAGGGGGAAAGGCAAGCTCAACAAGTTAGAGGATCCATGACAACATACTTTATCTCAGATATAAGAAAGACATAACTCATTACGTTGTCTTCCTTGTCCAACATCAACCCTTTAGCATGTCATATTTTAATGAGTGCTCCCAATCATACAAGATGTCAATGATAATATATCTATATGTGAAAACCTCTCTTTCCTTATTACTTCCTATTAATTGCAACAATGACCAAAGCTATGTCTGCCAACTCCCAACAACTTTTAATCATCACACTCTTTCTATGTGAAGTCATTACTCTCAATAAGATCAATATGAACTTTTTTGTTTATTTTTATTATTTTCTTCTTTCTTTTATTCACCCAAGATCATGGCAAAATAATCAGGCCATTGACTCAACACTAATCTTTATTATATATAGCTCAGGGACTCGATTACACAGAGAAATCATAAAGCAAAACTCAAAACTAGATCATGCCATAAACTTTATTCTACTAGATCAAGATACTTCTAATAGGATCGATCTAAGAAAAATGATAAAGATAGGAGTTGTGATGGTGATACGATACCGGGGCACCTCCCCCAAGCTTGGCAGTTGCCAAGGGGAGTGCCCATACCCATGTGATTATATCTCCTTTGTCGGTGAAGAAGGTGGTGGTGATGTTGGCTTAGTTGATGGCTTAGGCTTCTCCCTTAATTTGCGCTTGAGGACATCATTTTGATACCTCAGATCATCAATCTCCCACTCCAGGGTTAATATCTTTTTGCATAGGTCCTGCTTATTTTCCTGCAAGAGACAAAAAGGGATAAACTCGAACTTGGGTTTCTTTACCCTATCAGGGAGACTTGACTTTTTGAACTCCACGTGCATGTCCCCAGGTTGAGGTAATGGTGCTTCAGCTTCATCTGAGCTCGTCTCCTCCTTCCCCTTGGGTTCATAGTCCTCTTCTTCCTCCGTGGTCCATCCATCGTGTTCCACATCTCCATAGACCTTGGGATTTGCTAAGTAATCATCCACATAGCTTTCTCCTTCGCGAGGTTATATAATGAATTTTTACCGACCAAAATGCGTAACGTGCAAGAAAACAGAGTCCGGAAGGCACACGAGGTGCTCACGAGGTAGGGGGCGCCCACCACCCTCATGGGGCCCTCGTGTCCTTCCCGGACTGCTACTTATTTTTCTATTTTTCTAAATATTCCAAAACGGAGAAATATTGCCTTAAAAATTGTTTTGGAGTCGGTTTACTTACCGTACCACATACCTATTCCTTTCCGGGGTCTGAAACGTTCCGGAAAGTGTCCCTTATGTATTCCTCCGGGGTTACGGTTTCAATAATATTGGTTTCAACATTTATGGGATTACCTGAGATATAATGTTTAATTCTTTGACCGTTTACCACCTTCGGATTTGTGCCTTCAAAGTTGTTGATCTTTATGGCACCGGAACGATAGACCTCTTCGATAACATAGGGCCCTTCCTATTTAGAGAGAAGTTTTCCTGCAAAAATCTTATACGAGAGTTGTATAGCAATACATAATCACCTACATTAAACTCACACTTTTGTATCCTTTTGTCATGCCATCTTTTAACTTTTTCTTTAAACAACTTGGCATTTTCATAAGCTTGGGTTCTCCATTCATCAAGTGAGCTAATATCAAATAACCTCTTCTCACCGGCAAGTTTAAAATCATAGTTGAGATCTTTAATAGCCCAATACGCCTTATGTTCTAGTTCGAGAGGTAAGTGACATGCTTTTCCATAAACCATTTTATACGGAGACATACCCATAGGATTTTTGTATGCGGTTCTAGATGCCCACAATGCATCATCAAGTTTCTTGGACCAATTCTTTCTAGACCTATTAATAGTCTTTTACAAAATTAATTTGAGCTCTCTATTGCTCAACTCTACTTGACCACTAGACTGTGGGTGATAAGGAGATGCAATTATATGATTAACATCATACTTAGCAAGCATTTTACGGAAAGCACCATGAATAAAGTGTGAACCACCATCAGTCATTAAATATCTAGGGACTCCAAACCTCGGAAAAATAACTTCTTTAAGCATTTTAATAGAAGTTTTATGATCAGCACTACTAGTTGGAATAGCTTCTACCCACTTAGTAACGTAATCAACAACAACTAAAATATGTGTGTATCCATTAGAGGCAAGAAAAGGTCCCATATAATCAAAGCCCCAAACATCAAACGGTTCAATAACAAGAGAATAATTCATAGGCATTTCTTGACGTCTACTAATATTACCAATTCTTTGACATTCATCACAAGACAAGACAAACTTACGGGCATCCTTGAAGAGAGTAGGCCAATAAAAACCAGATTGGAATACCTTATGTGCAGTTCTATCTCCAGCGTGGTGTCCTCCATAAGCCTCGGAATGACACTTGCGTAGGATCTGTTCATGTTCATGCTCAGGTACACAACGTCTAATAACACCATCTACTCCTTCTTTATAAAGGTGTGGGTCATCCCAAAAGTAATGTCTCAAGTCATAGAAAAACTTTTTCTTTTGCTGGTATGTGAAGCTAGGTGGTATAAACTTAGCAACAATATAATTAGCATAATCAGCATACCATGGAGTACTACGAGAAGTACTTATAATATTTAGTTGTTCAACAGGAAAGCTATCATTAATAGGTAGTGGTCATCAAGAACATTCTCTAACCTAGACAAGTTTTCTGCAACGGGGTTCTCAGCTCCCTTTCTATCAACAATATGCAAATCAAATTCTTGTAGCAAGAGAACCCATCTAATAAGTCTAGGTTTAGCATCTTTCTTTTCCATAAGGTATTTAATAGCAGCATGATCAGTGTGAATAGTTACTTTAGAATCAACAATATAAGGTCTGAACTTATCACAAGCAAATACTACTACTAAAAGCTCTTTTTCAGTAGTAGCATAATTTCTTTGAGCATTCTCTAGAGTCTTACTAGCATAATTAATAACATTTAATTTCTTATCAACTCTTTGCCCTAGAACAGCACCTACAGCATAATCACTAGCATCACACATAATTTCAAAGGGTAAATTCCAATCAGGTGGCTGAACAACAGGTGCAGAGAATAATGCTTTCTTAAGTATTTCAAATGCTTCTACACAATCATCATCAAAGACAAATGGTATATCTTTTTGCAATAAATTAGTCAGAGGCCGAGAAATTTTTGAGAAGTCCTTAATGAACCTCCTATAAAATCCAGCGTGACCAAGGAAACTTCTTATACTTTTGATGTCCTTGGGACATGGCATCTTTTCAATAGCATCGACCTTGGCTTTATCAACTTCAATACCTCTTTCAGAAACTTTATGCCCCAAGACAATACCTTCATTAACCATAAAGTGGCACTTTTCCCCATTCAAGACAAGATTAGTTTCTTCACATCTCTGCAAAACTCGATCAAGATTGCTCAAGCAATCATCAAGAGAGGAACCATAGACGGAAAAATCGTCCATGAAAACCTCACAAATCTTTTCACAAAAGTCAGAGAATATAGCCATCATGCATCTTTGAAAGGTAGCAGGTGCAGTACATAAACCAAAAGGCATACGTCTATAAGCAAAAGTACCAAAAGGGCATGTAAAAGTAGTCTTCGATTGATCTCTAGCCGACACAGGTATTTGACAGAAACCAGAATAACCATCTAGAAAGCAATAGTGTGTATGTTTGAATAATCTTTCTAGCATTTGATCAATAAAAGGTAAGGGGTAATGATCTTCCTTAGTAGCTTTGTTTAATTTGCGGAAATCAATTACCATCCTATAACCTGTAATAATTATTTGTGGAATCAATTCATCTTTATCATTAGGAACAACAGTAATACCTCCCTTCTTGGGGACACAATGGACAGGTGTCGGTGTCAAAACCGGCGGATCTCGGTCCCGAACTGTGCGTCTAGGCCGGATGGTAACAGGAGGCAAGGGACACGAAGTTTTACCCAGGTTCGGGCCCTCTCGATGGAGGTAAAACCCTACGACCTACTTGATTAATATTGATGATATGGGTAGTACAAGAGTAGATCTACCACGAGATCAGAGAGGCTAAACCCTAGAAGCTAGCCTATGGTATGATTGTTGATGTGTATGTTGTCCTACGGACTAAAACCCTCTGGTTTATATAGACACCGGATAGGGTTAGGGTTACATAGAGTCGGTTACAATGGTAGGAGATCTGAACATCCGTATCGCCAAGCTTGCCTTCCACGCCAAGGAAAGTCCCTTCCGGACATGGGACGGTGTCTTCAATCTTGTATCTTCATAGTCCAGGAGTCCGGCTGAAGGTATAGTTCGGCTACCCGAACACCCCCTAATCCAGGACTCCCTCAGTAGCCCCTGAACCAGGCTTCAATGACGACGAGCCCGGCGCGCAGATTGTCTTCGGAATTGCAAGGCAGGTTCCTCCTCCAAGTACTTCATAGAAGATTTTGAACACAAAGATAGTGTCCGGCTCTGCAAAATAAGTTTCCACATATTTCCATAGAGAGAATAATATTTACACAAATCTAATCTGCTGACATATTCCATAGTGTGACATCACACCACGGCCAAGCTTTCATTCAAACCGTTTTACTGTCCCATCTTAGCGCGTTATGCGAGGCGGTTTCCTTGGCACGTCTTGTTAAAGCAGAGATCGTGTCCTCTTATTCCGAGATTCTCATCAATACGGGCGTGGGTAACCCAACCGCGCCATTGATTATGGCGCTTGGAGATAAGCGAGTTCTACCAGGCTGGTGGGGACACGTAGTTGCGTCCACCCATATAAGGGGATAAGGATCCACCTTTTGACCCATGCCTTCTTCCTCCTTTGCCTATCCATTCTTGCGCACTCGAGCTCCAGCGCCCAAGTCCGCACTACCACCTCAACCTTCTCCAGTCATGTCCGGAGCGGGAGGCAAGTGGATGGTCTCCTCCATCACGGAGGGACACATCAAAAAGCTGAGGAAGGCCGGATATCTGGCTAGCGATATTGCGCACCAGCTTCCCGGAAAGGGGCAGCTCATCCCCACTCCTAGGCCCCATGAGAGGGTGGTATTCCTCCCCCATTTCCTCCGCGGACTTGGCTTCCCTCTGCATCCATTTGTCCGGGGGCTCATGTTCTACTACGGCCTAGATTTCCACGATCTGGCCCCGAACTTCCGTCCTCAACATCTTGGCGTTCATCGTCGTGTGCGAGGCGTTCCTCCGCATCCGCCCCCATTTCGGCCTATGGCTTAAGACTTTCAACGTCAAGCCGAAGGTGCAGCCAGGCGGAGTGCGGCGGTGCCATGGTTGGCAAGATGGCCAACATCCTGTGGCCCGAGGGCTCCTTTGTGGAGACCCTGAAGGGGTGGCAATCGGGTGGTTTTACATCACCGAGCTGTGCGACCCCGAATGCGTCGCAGCCCCCGAGTTTCGGTCCGGACCCCCTACGCGGCTCACCTCCTGGAAGGAGACCAGCCTGTCGTGGGGTAAAAAGGAGAGCTGACCGGACTCCAAACATGCGTCCAAACCCTGGTGAACAAGAAGCTCAAACTTGTCAACGTAGTCCAGGTTATGCTCATCCGTCTGATCCTCCCGTGTCAACGATGGGCCTTCAATCTGTGGGAGTTCGACCCGGCGCAGCATCAAACTCTAAACAGGCTCTTCGACATGACGTACAAAGATGCCTGGAGGATGCTTTTCAAGGGCGCCGAGGCTCCTGCATCTGCTACCGAGGATCGCGGATTCAGCGCGCAGCGTCACGCGTTCGCGGTAACTTGTTTTTTTCCTTTTACAGGGTATCAGTTTTCCATAGTTTGATTCTATGCGGGATCTAAGCTCCCTTTCCTCTGACAGGATTGGCAGGTGACGTCCGGACAAATCAACTGTCCGGCTCCTTTGCCCGAAGGCCCAGCGGACGCTCACCTGGCGAAGCTGCTGGTTCCGGCACCCTATGTGGTGCTGGAGAAGAGGGCCAAGAAGAAGGCCACGGGGACTCGAAAGAGTGCCCGACGCCCGGAGGTGTCAGATTCACCATTCGACGAATCCGAGGCGCACTCCTCCCATGAAGACGAGGAGGAGGAAGAAGAGACCCCTCCCCCTCTAGCCGGGGAAGGGAAGAGAAGGAAGGCCGTCGCAACTAGGGAGGCCGAAGGGTCCAAGAAGGGGAAAACCCTTTCTCCGGACTACTCCACCGACACCGACGACGACAGAGAGGAGTGGGCGCCCAGGGCCAAGCCCCTGGCGAAATCGTAAGTATCCGGATACCAAAGTAATTCATAGTATTCGTTTATTGCACAACTTTCCCTTATGTCGAACGTGTTTATGCAGACCACCCAAAGACCGGCTCGACGCATCGTCGAGCGGCTCATTGGACTCGTCGGACGTGAACTCACTTCCGATGGCTTCCTCCCCCCGCCCTACAGACGACACCGAAGTGTTGTCCCAACAGGTTCCAATCCGGGAGGAGGTGGTCCTGGAGGCGCCGCAAGGTGACCTCCCGGACTCCAGGAGTAAAGGGGATGAAACCCCCTAGGGCTCCAAGTCCGGCTCTAGGCCGGACACCGCTCCGGAACCTTCAAAGGTTCCAGAGTCCGGCGGGGGACCTCCTTCCAAGAGGAGCAAGTCCACCGTGCCGGCGGCCTTCGTCCAACCGGAGGCGCCGGACAATATGTTGGAGGCGCTCCAAGGCGCCTCCATCGACGAGGAGCACCACGCTATTATGAGTGTGGTGGTCCAAAAGGTTCAGTCCGCAAAAAAGGACTGACTGAAGCTTGTACTAGCCTTTAGACAGGCTTCGAGGTAAGTAAAGAAAGTGTAAATAATAGTACCGCATAGACAGTAGCCCCTGATGCTCTGTTTGGCGTTCGGGAAGAAAAGCCGAATAGAGGATCAAATAGAATTCGCAGCAGTCTAACAAAAATGAGTCAATATGCATATGCAGGCTACCCTGCTTGCGTCCGCCGCTCTGACTGCGGAAGTGGACACGCTAAAGCAGGACCTCGAAAGGTCCGAGCAAGAGCTCGAGCGTGCCAAGAAGCAGCTCGAGGACAATGAAGGTAAGAAATACATTGTTAAAAATATATATATAAAAAGGTGCAATTGCGAAAAATGACAGGATTATCGTGGCTATTGTAGGGGCCACGTCTGAGGTGGCGACCCTTAAGCAAGCGCTGGACGAGGCCGAGAAGAATTCGGCCTCGGAGCGCACCGAGCGGGAGAAGTATGAGGCCGAGGTTGGCAAGGTGCGGCAAGAGCTTCAGGCTCTCATGGAAAAACATGAGAGTTTGGAGCGTGACTCGAAGACGCAAGCGTCCGAGCTTGCGGTGGCTATTGAAAATGCCAAATCTGCCAAGGCCGAATCCCAGAAGACCCTCTAGGAGTTGGATGAGGTGAAGAAGATTGCGGCGGGTAAGGCATTCTCTATGAAAAGCAAACACATAAACGCGAGTTACCTGTTACTTACCCGAATCCGGAGCTCTCCAGGAGCGTTCGCAGATCTTCCCCGGAGTGTATCCGATGCTGCCGCATTCTATCGAGCCGAAGAGGGCAGCTCGACGGAGAAGGTGTTCTGGTCTCAGTACGCTGAGGCCGGACACCCCGTGCCCCTGAGCGACCAGCTGAAGCAACTGGTCGAGCTCCACAAGGCAGCCGAACAGGCCATGAAGGGCCTCCTAGTTCGGCTGTGGCCTGGAGAGGCTCTGCCTGGGAGCTATTTCAGGCTGGTGCAGTGGCTGGTGGAGGCCTGTCCGAGGCTTGAAGACATCAAGTGCTCCGTCTGCATTGAACGTGCCCGTAGGGCCCTTGCCCGTGCTAAGGTGCACTGGGGCAAGCTGGATGCAGAGAAGCTTGTGAAGGACGGGCCACCGCCGGGGAAAGAGCATCGCAAGCCCGAGAATTATTATAAGGATGTTCTGAAGGGTGCCCGCCTTGTTGCGGATGAATGTACCAAGGATGTATTTTTTGAGTAAAACCCGCTCGTGTTATCATGTGCACTGAAAACTTGTTCATATGCGCTAAGCAATGCTGCTTGAATTTAAAATATTACCTTCTATGCGGCTGTTTATCAATAGCGGCGGGTAAGGCATTCTTTATGCAAAGCAAACACATAAACGTGAGTTACTTGTTACTTACCCGAATCCAGAGCTCTCCAGGAGCATTCGCAGATCTTCCCCGGAGTGTGTCTGATGCCGCCGCATTCTATCGAGCCGAGGAGGGCAGCTCAACAGAGAAGGTGTTCCGGTCTCAGTATGCTGAGGCCGGACACCCCGTGCCCCTTAGCGACCAGCTGAAGCAACTGGTCGAGCTCTACAAGGTGGCCGAACAGGCCATGAGGGGCCTCATAGTTCGGCTGTGGCCTGGAGAGGCTCTGTCTGGGAGCTATTTCGGGCTGGTGCGGCGGCTGGTGGAGGCCTGTCCAAGGCTCGAAGTCATCAAGCGCTTCGTCTGCATTGAAGCTGCCCGTAGGGCCCTTGCCCGTGCTAAGGTGCACTGGGGCAAGCTGGATGCTGAGAAGCTTGTGAAGGACGGGCCACCGCCGGGGAAAGAGCATCGCAAGCCCGAGAATTATTATAAGGATGTTCTGAAGGGTGCCCGCCTTGTGGCAGATGAATGTCCTAGGGATGTAATTTTTGAATAAAACTCGCTCGTTTTGTCCTGTGCGCTGAAAACTTGTTCATATGCTCTAAGCAATGCTGTTTTGAATTTAAAATATTACCTTCTGTGCGGCTGTTTATCAATTCTGAGAGATGGCGAGTCGTCGGCTTCTGCCCCCTTGCCGCTAGTGCTGGGGTGTTCGGGGATAAACCTGGGCGCTCTTTTTCCCATATTTGGGTCCTTCGAGGGAGGCGCACAGCCCAACTAACGAGGCAATCGGACTATAATGCATGAACACTCTCACTTAGCCATAGAATTCTATAATTTTAAATTTCGGCGAAGCCCCTAGTATTCGGAAGACCGAGTTCGGGGCGCTATCCACGCCTTGGCCGGACAGAGCCGGCTCCTCGCCCTAAGCGGCATAAGTCTTTAGGGACTCGAAAGACCTCTTGGATAGCGACCAGCTCTCGCTTCATCATGACAGTCAGTTTTAGCTTTCTCCATTGAGGTGCTCGACCCAGCTCAACCGGGGCACAATCGCAGTGGTTCTCCTACTGCTACCTTAGCCGATATAGCGGAACGTAAGGCACCAAAACATAGGAGCCGGGCAAACCCAACTATTGACCCAAGACATGATTCGGAGCCGATGCATATAGTGCTATAAGTTCGGGGTGCCGCACTTGTGAAAGTGTTCGGACTTCTCACACCATATTGAGGGGTGCTAAAAGCCCCTGGCGTATTTTTGCCGTACCAAGTTGTACGGGTGCAACATGTCGTTAAGGAACATTTATTTATAAAAAGATAATTTAAAAAATAGACAAAAGCTATGCATTGTTTATTAAAAATAGCTGCGATCAAAGCAGAACGATACAAGTAATGCGATAAACGAAAAGTTGGACTATTTAACATGTCTGCTCCAGGGGCAAGCTGCGGAATAGTATGCGAAACAGGTATACTGCTCGTGATAGAGACCACCTGGGATTTCCGTAATGCGGCATGGCTTGTTTGCTTCCGTGGTCCTTGCATCGTTTGTGTGGCAATTGAACTGCCGAATAGGCCTTCCAAAGAGTAGAGTCCTGGAAGTAAGAGAAAAGTAAAAAATCGGCAGCCCCTGGTGCGGTTTAAGCCGTGTTTTGGGCGTGCCGTGATGGTGCCCCTCCCCCGATGCCCATGGTATTTCCAGAGCGTAGTTATGGACCCGAAGTACTGGCGTCGCCTTTTTGCGAGGGTTGGGGTTGGGGCCGCATTGCTACGCCTGCTCGGAACGTGCCAGGCGGTCTTGTTGTAGGTTACTCCGGGCGCGCTTGACGGTGTCCGGATGTTTAATGGCTGGACTGAAGAACTGCCTGGAGAGGCTGCTTTGTACTTCCGCTGCAAGGGCCGTCGTGTGCTCCTCTGTTCGGAGGGAGCGTTCGGTGTTTCCATTGACCGTAATCACTCCACGGGTACCGCATTGAATTTGGTGCATGCGGTTCGTCCGAGCAGTGCATGATAGCCACTGCGGAATGGGACTATGTCGAAGATCAATTCCTTGCTTTGGAAATTATCCGGGGATCCGAAGACCACTTCAAGTGTGACTGAGCCTATACAGTTGGCCTCTACACCTGGTATTACGCCATTAAAGGTTGTTTTGGTGGGCTTAATCCTCGAGGGATCGGTGCCCATGTTTCGCACTGTATCCTGGTAAAGCAGGT
Source organism: Triticum dicoccoides (assembly GCF_002162155.2). NCBI lineage: Eukaryota > Viridiplantae > Streptophyta > Magnoliopsida > Poales > Poaceae > Triticum > Triticum dicoccoides. The sequence continues at coordinate 543,437,879 of NC_041384.1, read as the reverse complement.
TCAGGCTGCTGCCGCCGTCCATGAGGACTCTAGTGAGATGAAATCCGTCAATAATTGGGTCTAGAACCAATGCGGCAAATCCGCCATGATGGATGCTAGTTGGATGGTCTCTTCGATCAAAGGTGATCGGGCAGGAGGACCATGGGTTGAACTTTGGGGCGACTGGCTCTACCGCGTATACGTCCCTTAATGCGCGCTTCCGCTCCCTTTTGGGGATGTGGGTGGCGTATATCATGTTCACCGTCCGCACTTGTGGGGGAAAACCCTTCTGTCCATTGTTGTTCGGCGGCCGGGGCTCCTCGTCGTCATTGCTATGCAGCCCCTTGTCTTCATTGTCGGTGCTTAGCTTGCCTGCCTGCTTGAACACCCAACAATCCCTGTTGGTGTGATTGGCCAGCTTTTTGGGGGTGCCATGTATTTGGCACAAGCGGTCAAGTATTCGGTCCAAGCTGGATGGGCCCCTAGGATTCCTTTTGAATGGCTTCTTCCGCTGACCGGATTTAGAGCCTCTGAATTCGGCATTAACTGCCGTATCCTCAGCATTGTCATCGTTAATGCAGCGCTTCTGCTTGTTGCGACGTGACCTGCCACTAATGTCCCTGGTGTCTGAACTACCAGGGTTCTTGGTCATATTGTTGCTACGAGCGAGCCAGCTGTCTTCTCCCGCGCAAAAGCGGGTCATGAGTGTCGTGAGTGCTGCCATAGATTTCGGCTTTTCCTGTCCAAGGTGCCGGGCGAGCCACTCGTCACAGATATTGTGCTTGAAGGCTGCTAGGACCTCAGTGTCCGGACAGTCGACTATTTGATTTTTTTTGTTAGGAACCATGTCCAGAATTGTCTGGCCGATTCCTCTGGCTGCTGGATTACGTGACTTAGGTCATCGGCGTCTGGGGGTCGCACATAAGTGCCCTGGAAATTGTTGAGGAATGCGGCTTCCAGGTCCTCCCAACAACTGATTGATCCTGTTGGCAAGCTATTGAGTCAATGCCGAGCTGGTCCTTTAAGCTTGAGTGGGAGGTATTTGATGGCGTGAAAATCGTCGCCGCGGGCCATGTGGATATGAAGGAGATAATCCTCGATCCATACCGCAGGGTCTGTTGTGCCATCATATGATTCGATGTTTACGGGTTTGAAACCCTCGGGGATTGATGATCCATTATTTCGTCTGTAAAGCACAGTGGGTGTGCGGCGCCTCTATACTGGGCGATATCATGACGTAGCTCTAATGAGCTTTGTCTACTGTGTTCGGCCCTGCCGAATTTGTGGCCGGCGTGACGGTTACCGTCTCGAGCCGTGGGGTGCCCACGTGATCCATAGATCGATCGTGTTTGCCCTGCCTTGTCCTCCAACATGTCTCATAAGTCCGACGCATATTCCCGTGCCTTGGTACGGGGTGCGGCTTGAGTGGAGGGCCGGGAGGCCTCTCTGTCGCAGCCACGAGGTGGCCGTTCGGTCGCATCAAGTGCTTCCTCCTCTAATCGGGGTAGCAACTTGCGCTTTGGGTAACTCTTGGAGGGGCGTTCGAGTTTATGCTCTTCGGCCGCAAGGACTTCAGTCCATCTGTCAACCAGCAAATCTTGATCAGCTCTGAGTTGTTGCTGTTTTTTCTTGAGGCTTCTTGTCGTGGCCTTAAGCCTGCGTTGGAAACGCTTTTGCTCAACGGGATCCTCGGGCACGATGAATTCGTCATCGTAGAGGCTTGCCTCGTCTTCAGAGGGAGGCATATAGTTATCGACCTCGACCTCTCTGTCTGCCGCTCTCTCATGAGGGCTGGTTTCTCCATCCTCCTGTGCTAAACCTTGCTGGAGGGGGTTTTCTTCGGCACTCTTTGGAGTATTATTATCTCCCGTGCTGGAATCACCTTTTTGTGTTGGTGGGTGAGGGAGTCCTGGATTAGGGGGTGTTCGGGTAGCCGGACTATACCTTCAGCCGGACTCCAGGACTATGGAGATACAAGATTGAAGACTTCGTCCTGTGTCCGGATGGGACTTTCCTTGGCGTGGAAGGCAAGCTTGGCGATGCGGATATTCAAGATCTCCTACCATTGTAACCGACTTTGTGTAACCCTAACCCTCTCCGGTGTCTATATAAACCGGAGCGTTTTAGTCCGTAGGACAACTTCATATACAACAATTATACCATAGGCTAGCTTCTAGGGTTTAGCCTCCTTGATCTCGTGGTAGATCTACTCTTGTACTACCCATATCATCAATATTGATCAAGCAGGACGTAGGGTTTTACCTCCATCAAGAGGGCCCGAACCTGGGTAAAACATCATGTTCCTTGCCTCCTGTTACCATCCGGCCTAGACGCACAGTTTGGGATCCCCTACCTGAGATCCGCCGGTTTTGACACCGACATTGGTGCTTTCATTGAGAGTTCCTTTGTGTCGTCGCTTTTAGGCCCGATGGCTCCTTCGATCATCAACAATGATGCAGTCCAGGGTGAGACTTTTCTCCCCGGACAGATCTTCGTCTTCGGCGGCTTCGCACTGCCGGCCAATTCGCTTGGCCACCTTGAGCAGATCAAAAGCTACGCCCCTGGCCATAAGGTCAGGTTTGGAAGCCTAAGCTACACGGCTGACATCCGCGGGGACTTGATCTTCGACGGATTCGAGCCACAGCCAAGCGCGCCGCACTGTCTCGATGGGCATGATATAGCTCTGCCGCCAAACAGTGCCTTGGAGGCCGCACACGCATCGGTTTCGACCATTGATTCGGAGCCTACTGCGCCGATCGAGGATCAGCGGTTGGACGCTGCCTCAGGGGCTGCGATCTCAGAGGCGATCGAGCCGAACTCCAGCCCCGCACTCTGCATGGCCCGTGACTCCGAGGAGCCGGATTCCTCTCCGAACTCCGAGCCCCCCACGCCCCTGCCGATCGAATCCGATTGGGCGCCGATAATGGAGTTCACCGCCGCGGACATCTTTCAGCACTCTCCCTTCGGCGACATCCTGAATTCTCTAAAGTCTCTCTCTTTACCAGGAGAGCCCTGGCCGAACTACGGTCAGCAAGGTTGGGATACGGACGATGAAGAAATTCAAAACCCACCCACCACCCACTTCGTAGCCACTGTCGACGACTTAACCGACATGCTTGACTTCGACTCCGAAGACATCGACGGCATGGACGACGATGCAGGAGACGAACAAGAACCAGCACCTGTAGGGCGCTGGAAGGCCACCTCATCATATGACATATATATGGTGGACACTCCAAAGGATGGAGATGGCAATGGAACAGCGGGGGACGATACCTCTAAGAAACAGCCCAAGCGTCAGCGTCAGTGGCGCCGCTCTAAATCCCGCCAAAGTAAAAACGGTGATTCCGGCATGGGAGATAATACTACTCCGGACAGCGCTGAAGAACACCCCCTCCAGCAAGATTCAGCACAGGAGGACAGAGAAGCCAGCCCTCACGAGAGGGCAGCGGACCAAGAGGTCGAGGACGATAATTATACGCCTCCCTCCGAAGACGAGGCAAGCCTCGACGACGACGAGTTCGTCGTGCCAGAGGATCTCGCCAAACCAGAGCGTTTTACATGCAGGCTTATGGCCACGGCAAGCAGCCTCAAGAAAAAGCAGCAACAGCTTAGAGCTGATCAGGATTTGCTAGTTGACAGATGGACTAAAGTCCTTGCGGCCGAAGAGTATGAACTCGAACGCCCCTCCAAGAGTTACCCAAAGCGCAGGCTGCTACCCCGACTAGAGGAGGAAGCACCTACATCACCAGCGCACGACATGACCGACCGGCCACCTCGTGGCCGCGATAGAGAGGCATCTCGGCCCTCCACTCAAGCCATGCCCCGACGCCGCGTCAAGCATACTAAGGTACGGGAAAATGCGCCCGACCTGCGCGACATACTGGAGGACAAGGCAAGGCAAACAAGATCGATCTACGGATCGCGCAGGTGCCCCACGGCACGTGACGTTGATCGTCACTCCGGATGCAATAAATCCGGCCGGGCTGAACTCAACAGACAAAGCTCCTTCGAGCTGCGTCGTGATATAGCCCAATACAGAGGCGCCGCACACCCACTATGCTTCACAGATGAAGTAATGGATCATAAAATCCCTGAGGGCTTCAAACCCGTAAACATCGAATCGTACGATGGCACAACAGATCCTGCAGTATGGATCGAGGATTATCTCCTTCATATCCACATGGCCCGCGGTGATGATCTACACGCCATCAAATACCTCGCACTCAAACTTAAGGGACCGGCCCGGCATTGGCTTAACAGCTTGCCAGCAGACTCAATCGGTTCTTGGGAGGACCTAGAAGCCGCATTCCTTGACAACTTCCAGGGCACTTATGTGCGACCACCGGACGCCGATGACCTAAGCCACATAATTCAGCAGCCAGAGGAATTGGCCAGGCAATTCTGGACACGGTTCCTAACAAAGAAAAACCAGATAGTCGACTGTCCGGACGCAGAGGCCTTAGCGGCCTTCAAGCATAATATCCGTGACGAGTGGCTTGCCCGGCACCTGGGACAGGAAAAGCCGAAATCTATGGCAGCCCTCACGACACTCATGACCCGCTTTTGCGCGGGAGAAGACAGCTGGCTAGCTCGCAGCAACAATTTGACCAAGAAACCTGGTAATTCGAATACCAAGAACAAAAGCGACAGGTCGCGTCGGAACAAACAAAAGCGCCACATTAACAGCGACAGCAACGAGGATACGACAGTTAATGCCGGATTCCGAGGCTACAAATCCAGTCAACGGAAAAAGCCATTCAAAAGAAATACTCAGGGCCCATCAAGTTTGGACCGAATACTCGACCGCTTGTTCCAGATACATGGCACCCCCGAAAAGCCAGCCAATCACACCAACAGGGACTGTTGGGTGTTCAAGCAGGCAGGCAAGTTAAGAGACGAAAACAAAGACAAGGGGCTGCATAGCGACGACGAGGAGGAGCCCAGACCGCCGAACAACAGGGGACAGAAGGGATTTCCCCCGCAAGTGCGGACGGTGAACATGATATACGCAACCCACATCCCCAAGAGGGAGCGGAAGCGTGCGTTACGGGACGTATATGCGATAGAGCCAGTCGCCCCAAAGTTCAACCCATGGTCCTCCTGCCCGATCACCTTTGATCGAAGGGACCACCCCACTAGCATCCATCACGGCGGCTTCGCCGCATTGGTTCTAGACCCAATCATTGACGGATTTCATCTCACAAGAGTCCTCATGGACGGCGGCAGCAGCCTGAACCTGCTTTACCAGGATACAGTGCGAAAAATGGGCATAGATCCCTCGAGGATCAAGCCCACCAAAACGACCTTTAAAGGCGTCATACCAGGTGTAGAAGCCAACTGTACAGGCTCAGTCACACTGGAAGTGGTCTTCGGATCTCCGGATAACTTCCGAAGCGAGGAGTTAATCTTCGACATAGTCTCGTTCCGTAGTGGCTATCACGCACTACTCGGGCGAACCGCATTCGCAAAATTCAATGCGGTACCGCACTATGCATACCTCAAGCACAAGATGCCAGGCCCTAGAGGAGTAATCACGGTCAATGGGAACACTGAACGCTCCCTCCGAACGGAGGAGCACACGGCAGCGCTCGCAGCAGAAGTACAAGGCAGCCTCTCTAGGCAGTTCTCCAGTTCGGCCTTCAAAAAGCCGGACACTGTCAAGCGCGCCTGGAGTACCCTACAACAAGACCGCCTGGCATGTTCTGAGCTAGCGTAGCAATGCGGCCCCAATCCTAGCCCTTGCAATATAGCGAAACCAGTGCTTCGCGTACATAACTACGCTCTTGAAATACCATGGGCACAGGGGAAGGGGCACTATCACGGCACGCCCGAAATACGGCTTAAACTGCACCAGGGGCTGCCGGATTCCTTTTTTTTTCTTTTTTTTTTCTCTTACTCTTAGGACTCCATACTTCGGATGACCCGTTCGGCAATTCAACTGCCGCACAAACGATGCAAGATCCAGGAAAGCAGACAAGCCATGCCGCATTATGGAACTCCTAGGTGGTCTCTATTGCGAGCAGTATACCTGTTTTTTAATACAATTCCGCGGCCTGCCCCTGGCCTGGACATGTTAAATAGTCCAATTTCTTTTGCTTATCGCACTATTTGTATCGTTCCGCTTTCATAGCAGCCTTTCTATAAACAATGCATAGCTTTTGTCTATTCTTTGCATTATCCTCTTTTTATATTTATGTTTATCAATAACATGTTGCATCCGTACACTGTGGTATGGCAAAAATACGCCAGGGGCTTCAGTACCCATCAATATGGCGTGAGAAGTCCGTACACTTTCACAAGTGCGGCATCCCGAACTTATAGCACTATATGCATCGGCTCTGAATCATGATTTGGGTCAATAGTTGGGTTTTCCCGGCTCCTATGTTTTGGTGCCTTACGTTCCGCTATATCGGCTAAGGTAGCACTAGGAGAACTACTGCGATTGTGCCCCAGTTGAGCTGGGCTGAGCACCTCAGTAGAGAAAGCTAAAACTGACTGTCATGATGAGGCGAGAGACCAGTCGCTGTTCGAGAGGTTTTTCGAGTCCTTAAAGACTTATGCCGCTTCGAGTGAGAAACCGGCTTTGTCCGGCCAAGGCGTGGATAGCGCCCCGAACTCGGTCTTCCAAATACTAGGGGCTTCGCCGAAATTTAAAATTATAGAGTTCTATGGCTAAGTGAAAGTGTTCAAGCATTATAGTCTGATTGCCTTGTTCGTTGTGCTGAGCGCCTCCCTCGACGGACCCAATCATGGGAAAAAGAGCGCTCAGGTTTATCCCGAACACCCCAGCACTAGTGGCATGGGCGCAGAAGCCGACGACTGGCCATCTCTCAATGTTTTGATAAACGGGCGCACAGAAAGTAATATTTTAAATTCAAGCATTGCTTAGCGCATATGAACAAGTTTTCAGCGCACAGGATAACACGAGCAAGTTCATTCAAAAATTACATCCTTGGTGCATTCATCCGCCATAAGGCGGGCACCGGCCAGAACATCCTTGTAATAGTTCTCGGGCTTGTGATGCTCCTTCTCCGGCGGCGGCCCATCCCTCACAAGCTTCTCACCGTCTAGCTTACCCAGTGCACCTTTGCACGGGCAAGGGCCCTACGGGCACCTTCGATGCAGACGGAGCGCTTGATGACCTCGAGCCTTGGACAAGCCTGCACCAGCCGCCGCACCAGTCCGAAGTAGCTCCCAGGCAGGGCCTCTCCAGGCCATAGCCGAACTATGAAGCCCTTCAGGACCTGTTCGGCCGCCTTGTGGAGCTCGACCAGCTGCTTCAGCTGGTCGCTCAACGGCATAGGGTGTCCGTCCTCAGCGTACTGAGACCAGAACACCTTCTTCATCGAGCTGCCTTCCTCGGCTCGGTAGAATGCGGCGGCATCGGATACGCTGCGGGGAAGATCTGCGAATGCCCCTGGAGAGCTCCGGATTCGGGTAAGTAACAAGTAGTTTACTTTTATATGTCTATTTTGCATAAAGAATGCCTTACCCGCCGCTATCTTTTTCACCGCATCCAATTCCTGGAGGGCCTTCTAGGTTTCGGCCTTGGCAGATTTGGCAGTTTTAAGGGCCGCAGCAAGCTCGGACGGTCGCGTCTTCGAGTCGAGCTCCAAACTCGCATGCTTTTTCATGAGAGCCTGAAGCTCATGCTGCACCTCGCTGACCTGCGCCTCAAATTTCTCCCGCTCGGTGCGCTTCGTGGCCGCTCTCTTCTTGGCCTCGGACAACGCCTGCTTAAGGGTCGCCACCTCAGTTGTGGCCCCTACAATAAGTAGTATACTCCTATCATTTTTTGCAATTGCGTCTTCTTATAGGCATTTTTTCTATAAGGTATCTCTTACCTTCTTTCTCCTCGAGCTGCCGTTTGGCAAGGCCGAGCTCTTGCTCGGTCCACTCGAGGCCCTGCTTCAGGGCACCCACCTCCACAGTCAGTGCGGCGGTGGCCAGCAACGAAGCTTGCATACGTATATTGACTCCTTTTTACTTAGACTCCTGCGATATTTAATAGATCCTCTATTCGGCTTTTCTTTCCGAACGCCAAACAGAGCATCAGGGGCTACTGTCTATGCGGTAATATTTTTACATATTTTTCCTTACCTCGAAGCCTGTTAGAAGGCTAGCACAAGCTTCAGTCAGTCCGCTTTTGGTGGACTGAACCTTCTGGACCACCGTACTCATAATGGTACGGTGCTCCTTGTCGATGGAGGCGCCCTTAAGCACCTCCAGCAGATTGCCCGGCGCCTCCAGTTGGGCGGAGGACGCCGGCTCAATAGGCTTGCTCCTCTTGGCAGGAGTTCGCCTGCCGCAGTCCGGAACCGTTGATGATTCCGGCGCGGTGTCCGGCTTAAAGCCGGACTTGGAGCCCTGGGGGGTCTTGTTCCCTTTACTCTTGGAGTCCGGGAGGTCGCCTCGCGGCTCCTCCTGGACCACCTCCTCTTGCCCCGGAGCTTGTCGCGATGCCACTTCGGCGTCATCCGCAGCACAGGGGAAGGCAGCGGGCGGAACTGAATTCACGTCCGATGAATCCAGGGAGCCGCTCGATGACTCATCGAGCCTGTCCTTGGCCGGGCTGCATGATTACATTCGACATCAGGGAAAGTTGTGCAACAAAAGGAATATCACAAGTTACTCTGGTATCCGAACACTTACGATTTTGCCGGACGCTTGGCCCTTTCCGGCCACTCCTCTTCGTCCTCGTCAGCGTCGGGGGCATAGTCCGACGGAGGAGTTTTCCTCTTCTTGGACCCTTCGGCCCCCCCTACTAGGGCGGCCTTCCTTTTCTTTCCTCCCCCTGCTGGAGGGGGAGAGGTTTCTTCTTCCTCCTCCTCGTCTTCACGGGAGGAGTGCGTCTCGGACTCGTCGGACGACGAGTCCGACACCACCATATGCCGGGAACTCTTTCGAGTCCCCGTGGCCTTCTTCTTCTTGGCCTTATTCTCCGGCACCACATAAGGTGCCGGAACTAGCAGCTTCACTAGGAGAGCAGGGGCTGGGTCTTCGGGCAAGGGAGCCGGACAGTTAATCAGTCCGGACTTCGCCTGCCAATCCTGTCAAAGGTGAGGGAGTTTAGATCCCGCATAGAGTCAAACTATGAAGAAAACTTAACATCCTGTAAAAGATGAAAATATTTTACCTCGCCAGCAAGATGCTGCGAGCTGAATCCGCGGTCTTCGGAGGCGGATGTGGGAGCCTCGACGCCTTTGGTTAGCCCCTTCCAAACATCTTCATACATCATGTCGAAGAGCCTGCTTAGAGTTCGGTGCTGCGCCGGGTTGAACTCCCACAAATTGAAGTCCCGTTCTTGACACGGAAGGATCCGGCGGACGAGCATGACCTGGACTACGTTGACAAGCTTGAGTTGCTTGTTCACCAGGGACTGGATGCATTTTTGCAGTCCGGTCACCTCTTCTTCGTCGCCCCACGACAAGCCCGTCTCCTTCCAAGACGTGAGCCGCGTAGGGGGTCCGGATCAAAATTCAGGGGCTGCGATCCACTTCGGATCGCGTGGCTCGGTGATGTAAAACCACCCTGACTGCCACCCCTTCAAGGTCTCCACAAAGGAGCCCTCGAGCCATAGGACGTTGGCTATTTTGCCCGCCATGGCACCTCCGCACTCCACCTGGTTGTCGCGCACCACCTTTGGCTTGACGTTCAAGGTCTTGAGCCAGAGGCCGAAATGGGGGCGGATGCAGAGGAAAGCCTCACACACGACGATAAACGCCAAGATATTGAGGATGAAGTTCGGGGCCAGATCGTGGAAATCTAGGCCATAGTAGAACATGAGCCCGCGAACAAATGGGTGGAGAGGAAAACCCAGTCCGTGGAGGAAGTGGGGAAGAAATACTACCCTCTCATGGGGCCTTGGGGTGGGGAGAAGCTGCCCCTCCTCAGGAAGCCGGTGCGCGATGTCTTTGGACAGGTATCCGGCCTTCCTTAGCCTTTTGACATGGCCCTCCGTGACGGAGGAGACCATCCACTTGCCTCCCGCTCCGGACATTGTTGGAGAAGGTTGAGGTAGGAAGTGCGGGCTTGGGCGCTGGAGCTCGGGTGCGTAGAAGATGGATAGGCAAAGGAGGAAGAAGGCGTAGGTAAAAAGGTGGATCCTTCTCCCCTTATATGAGCGGATGCGACTATGCGTCCCCACCAGCCTAGTAAAAATCGCTTGCCTCCCAAGCGCCGTGATAAATGGCGCGGTTGGGTTACCCACGTCCGTATTGATGAGAATCCTGTAAATGGGGGACACGATCTCTGCTTTGACAAGACGTGCCAAGGAAACCGCCTCGCAAAACACGCTGAGGTGGAAAAGTGAAAACGATTCGAATAAAGGCTTGGCCGTAGTGTGATGTCACGCTGCAGAATACGTCAGCAGATTAGATTTGTGTTAATATTATTCTCTCTATGGCAATACGTGGAAACTTATTTTGCAGGGCCGGACATTACTCTTGGTGTTTACAAACTTTTATGAAGAATTTGGAGGAGGAACCCGCCTTGCAATGCCGAAGACAATCTACGCGCCGGACTCATCGTCATTGAAGCCTGGTTCAGGGGCTACTGAGGGAGTCCTGGATTAGGGGGTGTTCGGGTAGCCGGACTATACCTTCAGTCGGACTCCAGGACTATAAAGATACAAGATTGAAGACTTCGTCCCGTGTCCGGATGGGACTTTCCTTGGCGTGGAAGGCAAGCTTGGCGATGCGGATATTCAAGATCTCCTACCATTGTAACCGACTTTGTGTAACCCTAACCCTCTGCGATGTCTATATAAACCGGAGGGTTTTAGTCCGTAGGACAACTTCATATACAACAATTATACCATAGGCTAGCTTCTAGGGTTTAGCCTCCTTGATCTCGTGGTAGATCTACTCTTGTACTACCCATATCATCAATATTAATCAAGCAGGACGTAGGGTTTTACCTCCATCAAGAGGGCCCGAACCTGGGTAAAACATCGTGTTCCTTGCCTCCTGTTACCATCCAGCCTAGACGCACAGTTCGGGACCCCCTACCCGAGATCCCTCGGTTTTGACACCGACAGCGGGATTTTGAGCGGCCCCGCTGACGCCGGTGCTTGGGCTGTTTCTTGGAGGGGTCATCCTCCGCTGTTCCATCGCCCTCTCCCTCTTTTGGGGTGTCCACCATGTATATGTCATATGACGAGGTGGCTTTTCAGGGCCTAGTAGGCGCTGGTTCTTCATCATCTCCTTCATCGGCGTCCATACCGTTGATGTCTTCGGAGTCGAAGTCGAGCATGTCGGTTAAGTCGTCGACAGTGGCTACGAAGTGGGTGGTGGGTGGGTTTTGAATTTCTTCATCGTCCGTACCCCAACCTTGCTGACCATAGTTCGGCCAGGGCTCTCCTGATAAAGAGAGAGACTTCAGTGACTTCAGGATATTGCTGAAAGGCGAGTGTTGAAAGATGTCTGTGGCAATGAACTCCATGATCGGCGCCCAATCGGATTCGACTGGCAGGGGCGCGGAGGGTTCGGAGTCCGGAGAGGAGTCCGGCTCCTTGGAGTCACGAGCCTTGCAGAGTACGGGGCTGGTGTTCGGCTCAATCGCCGTTTGGATCGCAGCCCCCGAGGTGGCGTCCAACCGCCCATCCTCGATCGGCGCAGTTGACTCCGAACTAAGGGTCGGAGCCGGTGCGGGTGCGGCCTCTAGGGCACCGTTCGGCGGTAGAGTTAGATCATGCCCGTCATGATAGTGCGGCGCGCTTGGCAGTGGTTCGAATCCGTCGAAGATCAAGTCCCTGCAGATGTTAGCCATGTAGTTTAAACTTCCGAACCTGACCTGACGGCCAGGGGCGTAGCTTTCTATCTGCTCTAGATGGCCAAGTGAATTGGCCCGCAGTGCGAAGCCGCCAAAGACAAAGGTCTGTCCGGGGAGGAAGGTCTCACCCTGGACTGCGTCGCCATTGATGATCGTAGGAGCCATCGGGCCTGACGGCGACGGCACAGAGGAACTCTCAATGAAAGCACCAATGTCGGTGTCAAAACCGGTAGATCTCGGGTAGGGGGTCCCGAATTGTGCGTCTAGGTCGGATGGTAACAGGAGGCAAGGGACACAAAGTTTTACCTAGGTTCGGGCCCTCTTGATGGAGGTAAAACCCTACGTCCTGCTTGATTAATATTGATGATATGGGTAGTACAAGAGTAGATCTACCACTAGATCAGAGAGGCTAAACCCTAGAAGCTAGCCTATGGTATGATTGTTGATGTGTATGTTGTCCTACAGACTAAAACCCTCCAGTTTATATAGACACCGGATAGGGTTAGGGTTACATAGAGTCGGTTACAACGGTAGGAGATCTGAACATCCGTATCGCCAAGCTCGCCTTCCACGCCAAGGAAAGTCCCTTCCGGACACGGGACGGAGTCTTCAATCTTGTATCTTCATAGTCCAGGAGTCCGGCTAAAGGTATAGTTCGGCTATCCGAACACCCCCTAATCCAGGACTCCCTCAACAGGACTTACCCACTGACTATCAGCAACTGGATAAATTATACTTGCCTCCAGAAGCTTGATTATTTCTTTTCTTACCACTTCTTTCATTTTAGGATTCAGACGTCGTTGAGGATCACGAACTGGTTTGGCATCTGCTTCCAAATTTATTTTATGTTGACATAGAGTGGGACTAATGCCCTTAAGATCATCAAGAGTATATCCAATAGCAGCACAGTGCTTCTCCAGAGTTTTCAATAATCTTTCTTCTTCATGTTCTGTAACGTTAGCACTAATAATAACAGGATATATCTTCTTTTCATCAAGATAAGCATATTTAAGATTATCAGGCAAAGTTTAAGCTCAAATACGGGATCACCCTTGGGTGGAGGAGGATCCCCTAAAATTTCAACAGGCAAATTGTGTTGCAGAATAGGTTCCTGTTTAAAGAATACGTCATCTATTTCCCTTCTTTCATTCATGAACATATCATTTTCATGGTCTAGCACATAGTGTTCTAAAGGATCACTAGGAGGTACGGCAATAGAAGCAAGACCAATAATTTCATCCTTACTAGGTAATTCTTCCTCACGATGTTGTTTAATAAATTTAGAGAAATTAAACTCATGAATCATATCATCCAAGCCAATAGTAACAACATTCTTTTTGCAATCTATCCTAACATTAACAGTGTTCAAGAAGGGTCTACCAAATATAATGGGACAAAATCTATCTTGCGGAGAAGTAAGAACAAGAAAATCAGCAGGATATTTAATTTTCCCACACAAGACTTCAACATCTCTAACAATTCCAATTGGTGAAATAGTATCTCTATTGGCAAGTTTAATTGTGACATGAATACCTTCTAACCCAGCAGGTGCAATTTCATTCTTAATTTCTTCGTATAAAGTATGCGGTATAACACTAGCACTCGCACCCATATCACATAAGCCGTGATAACAATGATCTCCTATTTTAACAGAAATAACAGGCACGCCTACCACAGGTCTATGTTTATCTTTAGCACAAGGTTTAGCAATTCTAGCAGTTTCACCTTCGAACTGAATAACATGCCCATCAATATTATCAGACAAGAGATCTTTTACAATAGCAATATTAGGTTATACTTTAACTTGCTCAGGAGGTGTATAAGTTCTAATATTGCTTTTACGAACAACAGTTGAAGCTTTAGCATGATCCTTTATTCTAACAGGGAAAGGTGGTATCTCAACATAAGAAGTAGGAACAATAGGATCATTATAAGTGACAGTCTTTTCTTCAACTTTAATAGGTGCAGCTACTTTTACTTCTATGGGAGGATGATATTTAAGACACTTCTCCTAAGGGAGATCAACATAAGTAGCAAAAGATTCACAGAAAGAAGCTACTATCTCAGAGTCAAGTCCATATTTAGTGCTAAACTTACGGAAAATATCGGTATCCATAAAAGATTTAACACAATCAAACTTAGGTGTCATACCTGACTCTTTACCTTCGTCGAGGTCCCAATCTTCAGAGTTGCATTTAATTCTATCCAATAAATTCCATCTGAATTCAATAGTCTTCATCATAAAAGAGCCAGCACAAGAAGTATCGATCATGGTTTGATTATTATGAGAAAGCCGAGCATAAAAACTTTGCATAATTATTTCTCTCGAGAGCTCATGATTGGGGCATGAATATAACATTGATTTAAGCCTCCCCCAAGCTTGAGCGATGCTTTCTCCTTCGCGAGGCCAGAAATTATATATATAATTGCGATCACGATGAACAAGATGCATAGGGTAATACTTTTGATGAAATTCCAATTTCAATCTTTTATAGTTCCATGATCTCATATCATCACATAGCCTATACCATATCAATGCGTCTCCCTTCAAAGATAAAGGGGAGACCTTCTTCTTAGCAACATCATCGGGTATACCTGCAAGCTTAAATAATCCACAAACTTCATCCACATATATTAAGTGCTCATCAGGATCCTTTATTCCATCTCCTGTAAAAGGGTTAGCTAGCAGTTTTTCCATCATACCCGAAGGAAATTCGAAAGGAGTTTCATTTTCAATAGGTTCAGTAGGTTGAGGAGTAACTCTTTGCTCTACTGGATGGGGTGAAGATACCCCGAACAAGCCCCTCAGAGAATTACTTTCCATAGTAGCAAGTGACAGTAAATTTCAGCACACTATATAAATTTTTCCTTACCAAATTCCACCTACCAAAGGCGCTACACTCCTCGGCAACGATGCCAGAAAAGAGTCTTGATGACCCACAAGTATAGGGGATCTATCGTAGTCCTTTCGATAAGTAAGAGTGTCGAACCCAACGAGGAGCAGAAGGAAATGATAAGCGGTTTTCAGCAAGGTATTCTCTGCAAGTACTGAAATAAGTGGTAACAGATAGTTTTGTGATAAGATAAATTGTAACGAGCAACAAGTAACGAAAGTAAATAAAGTGCAGCAAGGTGTCCCAATCCTTTTTGTAGCAAAGGACAAGCCGGAACAAACTCTTATAATAGGAAAAGCGCTCCCGAGGACACATGGGAATATCGTCAAGCTAGTTTTCATCACGTTCATATGATTCGCGTTCGATACTTTGATAATTTGATATGTGGGTGGACCGGTGCTTGGGTGCTGTTCTTACTTGAACAAGCATCCCACTTATGATTAACCTCTATTGCAAGCATCCGCAACTACAACAAAAGTATTAAGGTAAACCTAACCATAGCATGAAACATATGGATCCAAATCAGCCCCTTACGAAGCAACGCATAAACTAGGGTTTAAGCTTTTGTCACTCTAGCAACCCATCATCTACTTATTACTTCCCAATGCCTTCCTCTAGGCCCAAATAATGGTGAAGTGTTATGTAGTCGACATTCACATAACACCACTAGAGGCTAGACAACATACATCTTATCAAAATATCAAACGAATACCAAATTCACATGACTACTAATAGCAAGACTTCTCCCTTGTCCTCAGGAACAAACGTAATTACTCACAAAGCATATTCATGTTCATAATCAGAGGGGTAATAATATGCATATAGGACCTGAACATATGATCTTCCACCAAATAAACTAACTAGCATCAACTACAAGGAGTAATCAACACTACTAGCAACCTACTAGCACCAATCCCGAACTTTGAGACAAGAATTGGATACAAGAGATGAACTAGGGTTTGGAGATGAGATGGTGCTGGTGAAGATGTTGATGGAGATTGCCCTCTCCCGATGAGAGTAGCGTTGGTGATGACGATGGTGATGATTTCCCCCTGCCGGAGGGAAGTATCCCGGGAAGAACAGCTTTGCCGGAGCTCTAGATTGGTTCCGCCAAGGTTCCGCCTCGTGGCGGCGGAGTCTCGTCCCGAAAAGTTCCTTCTGATTTTTTTCTCATCGAAAGACTTCATATAGGAGAAGATGGACGTCGGAGAGCCACCAGGGGGCCCACGAGGTAGGGGGCGCGCCCTAGGGGGGCGCGCCCCCCACCCTCATGAGCAGGGTGTGGGCCCCTTGGCCTTCATCTTTGGCGAGGATTTTTCTTTATTTATTTTAAGATGTTCCGTGGAGTTTCAGGACTTTTGGAGTTGCGCAGAATAGGTCTATAATATTTGCTCCTTTTCCAGCCCAGAATTCCAGCTGTCGGCATTCTCCCTCCTTATGTAAACCTTGTAAAATAAGAGAGAATAGCCATAAGTATTGTGACATAAAGTGAAATAACAGTCCATAATGCAATAAATATCGTTATGAAAGCATGATGCAAAATGGGCGTATCAAAAACTTCAACAGAAAATCTCATGAGCTCCGTTAGTATAAGAAAATAAACCACCACTTTAAGGTAATGTAATGAACTCATTCTTTATTTATATTAGTGTTAAACCTACTGTATTTCAACTTTTCTATGGTTCATACCCCCCGATACTAGCCATAGATGCATCAAAATAAGCAAACAACACACAAAAAACAGAATCTGTCAAAAACAGAATAGTATGTGGCAATCTGGAGGTTTCGAATACTTCTGTAACTTAAAAAATTCTGAAAAATTAGGAAGACCAGGATAAAAAGTATATTGATCTACTGCAGTTTGAATTGGTATTTTATCGCTCTCTGGTAAAAAATGATAATTATTTTCATGAGCGCGTACTTTCTGTTTTCATCAGCAAGATCAAACAACAATCACCCAAGAAGATCCTAAAGGCTTTACTTGGCACAAACACTAATTAAATCATAAAAAACACAATCATAGCAGAAGCTAGATGAATTATTTATTACTAAACAGGAGCAAAAAGCAAAGGACAAAAATAAAATTGGGTTGCCTCCCAACAAGCGCTATCGTTTAACGCCCTAGCTAGGCATAAAAACAAAAATATATCTAGGTATTGCCATAATAATGATAAGGCAAATCACGAAAAATCATCTCATACTCCCTATGTTCAGCAGCAAGTTTTCTTTGTGGCAGGCAAAATTAATCAAAAGGGCTAAATTTGATGGGACAAAAGTCCCCAAGATCAAGCTCGGGAGGTAGTGGTTCCTCCTTTGGCCCCTCATATTGCACAACCAATTCATCATTATAAGCATTCTTTTGGCAAAAAGTTATGAGCCTTTGTTCAAGAGAAAAACCTAACCCATTGTTCTGAATAGGAAAATTATCATTAAGTTCAGAAATCTTGTCAACTTGAACATCGGTAGGAACCTTTTTTCTAAGGTTTTCATTATAAGCAACATGATCTAAAGATCGTAAACACATTATGTCTTCTTGATTAAAAAGGATTGCTTCCATGGGAGGACGGCCAACATCCACCCTATAATGCGCAAAAATTTCGTTGGCCTCATTTATTATAAATCTGAACTCGTGTGCTAAAAATATGGTAGCTGCTCGCTTAACAGAAGAATGCTCAATATTGGAAAATTCTAGAAAAATCCTTTGTATGCAAGGATGCATGTGGATAGATTGTCTTTCAAGTTCAACCACGAGCAAAGATATAGCATCCGCAAGACTACTAGTTCTATGAAGAATAGACCCATCCATAGTGGGCAAAGCACCGGCGCAAGTAAAGAAATCTTGAATAACTCCTTTTCCAATAATATTACCACTACAAATCCAAAACTTTTCAGTGTGTAAAATAGTAGGTTCTTCATGAGGAGTATCAAAAGCATCAAAGTTTCCCCATTGTTACTACTATCCTTTTCAATGATAACCTCCCCAGTTTCAGACAGGATGGCAACAAACCGCACTAAGAACGAACACACAAGAAGCAAGTGGAAAGAGACAAATGGAAAAGGAGCGAAGAAAAGGCAAAGGTTTTCGAAAATCGTTCTAGAAGTGGGGGAGAGGAAAATGAGAGGCGAATGGCAAATAATGTAATGTGAGGGAGAAGAGTTTATGATGTGTACTTGGTATTTCTTGACTTGGCGTAGATCTCCCCGGCAACAGCGCCAGAAATCCTTCTTGCTACCTCTTGAGCATGCGTTGGTTTTCCCTTGAAGAGGAAAGGGTGATGCAGCAAAGTAGCGTAAGTATTTCCCTTCGTTTTTGAGAACCAAGGTATCAATGCAGTAGGAGACAACGCACAAGTCACCTATTACCTGCACAAACAATCAAGAACCTTGCAACCAATGCGATAAAGGGGTTGTCAATCCCTTCACAGTCACTCGCAAAAGTGAGATCTAATAAAGATAGTAAGATAATTATTTTTGGTATTTTTGTTGCATAGATTGGAAAGTAAAGATTGCAAAATAGTAAACGAGATGCGATGTAAATAAAAGAGATGCAATATAATAAGAAAGAGACCCAAGGGTCATAGGTTTCACTAGTGACTTCTCTCAAGATAGCATGTATTACGGTGGGTGAACAAATTACTGCCGAGCAATTGATAGAAAAGTGCATAGTTATGAAGATACCTAAGGCAATGATCATGAATATAGGCATCACGTCCGTGTCAAGTAGATCTAAATGATTCTGCATCTACTACTATTACTCCACACATCGACCGCTATCCAGCATGCATCTAGAGTATTAAGTTCATAAGAACAGAGTAACGCATTAAGCAAGATGACATGATGTAGAGGGATAAACTCAAGCAATATGATATAAACCCAATCTTTTTATCCTCGATGGCAATAATACAATACATGCCTTGCTACCCCTAGTGTCACTGGGAAAGGACACCGCAAGATTGAACCCAAAGCTAATCACTTCTCCCATTGCAAGAGAGATCAATCTAGTAGGCCAAACTAAACCAATAATTCGAAGACACTTGCAAAGATATCAAATCATGCATATAAGAATTCAGAGAAGAACCAAATAATATTCGTAGATAATCTTGTTCAGAAACCCACAATTCATCGAATCTCGGCAAACACACCGCAAAAGAGTATTACATCGAATAGATCTCCAAGAACATTGAGGAGAACTTTGTATTGAGAATCAAAGAGAGAAGAAGACATCTAGATAATAACTATGGACCCGAAGGTCTGTGGTAAACTACTCACGCTTCATCGGAGAGGCTATGGTGTTGATGTAGAAGCCCTCCGTGATCGATTCCCCCTCTGGCAGATTGCTGGAAGAGCCCCCAAGATGGGATCTCATGGGTACAGAAGGTTGCGGCGGTGGAAATGTGGTTTCGTGGCTCTTTGTGATTGATCTAGGGTATAAGAGTATATATAGGAGAAAGAAGTATGTCGGTGGAGCAACGAGGGACCAACGAGGGTGGGGGCGCGCCTACCCCCTGGGCGTGCCCTCCTGCCTCGTGGCCAGCTCGTGGCGTTCCAGACTTCAACTCCAAGTCTCCTGGTTTGCTTTCGGTCCAAGGAAGATCATCGCGAAGGTTTCATTCCATTTGGATTCCGTTTGGTATTCCTTTTCTGCGAAACTCAAAAATAGGCAAAAAACAGAAACTGGCACTGGGCCTCCGGTTAATTGGTTAGTCCCAAAAATAATATAAAAGAGCATATTAAAGCCCATTAAACATCCAAAACAGATAATATAATACCATGGAAAAATCAAAAATTATAGCTACGTTGGAGACGTATCAAGCACCCCCAAGCTTATTCCTTGCTCGTCCTCGAGTAGGTAAATGATAAAGACAGAATTTTTGATTTGGAATGCTACCTAACATAATCATCAATGTAATTTTCTTTATTGTGGCTTGAATGTTTAGATCCGAAAGATTCAAGACAAAAGTTTAATATTGACATAAAAATAATAATACTTCAAGCATACTAACAAAGTAATCATGTATTCTCAAAATAACATGGCCAAAGAAAGTTCATCCCTAAAAAATCATATAGTTTGGCCATGCTCCATCTTCGTCACACAAAATATTCAAATCATGCACAACCCTGATGACAAGCCAAGCAATTATTTCATACTTTAGTATTCTCAAACTTTTTCAACTTTCACGCAATACATGAGCGTGAGCCATGGACATAGCACTATAGGTGGAATAGAATGGTGGTTGTGGAGAAGACAAAAAGGAGGAAGATGGTCTCACATAAACTAGGCTTATTAATGGGCTATGGAGATGCCCATCAATAGATATCAATGTGAGTGAGTAGGGATTGCCATGCAACGGATGCACTAGAGCTATAAATGTATGAAAGCTCAACAAAAGAAACTAAGTGGGTGTGCATCCAACTTGCTTGCTCACGAAGACATAAGGCATTTTGAGGAAGCCCATTGTTGGAATATACAAGCCAAGTTCTATAACGAAAATTCCCACTAGTATATGAAAGTGACAAAATAAGAGACTCTCTATCATGAAGATCATGGTGCTACTTTGAAGCACAAGTGTGGAAAAAGGATAGTAGCATTGTCCCCTCTCTCTTTTTCTCTCTCTTTTTTTAATAATATTTTTGGGCCTTCTCTTTTTCACTTTGGCCTTTCTCTTTTTTTCCTCACATGGGACAATGATCTAATAATGATGATCATCACACTTTTATTTAGTTACAACTCAAGAATTACAACTCGATACTTAGAACAAAATATTACTCTAAATGAATGCATCAAGCGGTGTACCGGGATGTGCAATGAATTAAGAGTGACATGTATGAAAAAATTATGAGTGGTGGCTTTGCCAAAAATACGATGTCAACTACATGATCATGCAAAGCAATATGACAATGATGAATCGTGTCATAATAAACGGAATAGTGGAAAGTTGCATGGCAATATATCTCGGAATGGCTATGGAAATACCATAATAGGTAGGTATGGTGGCTGTTTTGAGGAAGGTAAATGGTGGGTTTATGGTACCGGCGGAAGTTGCGCGGTACTAGAGAGGCTAGCAACGGTGGAAGGGTGAGAGTGCGTATAATCGATGGACTCAACATTAGTCATAAAGAACTCACATACTTATTGCAAAAATCTACAAGTCATCAAAAGCAAGCACTACACGCATGCTCCTAGGGGGGTAGATTTTTAGGAAAAGACCATCGCTCGTCCCCGACCGCCACTCATGAGGAAGACAATCAAAGAAACACCTCATGCTTCAAATTTGTTACACAACGGTTACCATACGTGCATGCTACGGGACTTGCAACCCTCAACACAAGTATTGCTCAAATTCACAACTACTCAACCAGCATGACTCTAATATCACCATCCTCATGTCTCAAAACAATCATCAAGCATCAAACTTCTCATAGTATTCAACACACTTTATATGAAAGTTTTTATTATACCCATCTTGGATGCCCATCATATTAGGACTAGTTTTATAGCCAAATCAAATTACCATGCTGTTCTAAAAGACTCTCAAAATAATATAAGTGAAGGATGAGAGATCAATAATTTATATAAAATTAAACCACCGCCATGCTCTAAAAAGATATAAGTGAAGCACTAGAGCAAAATTATCTAGCTCAAAAGATATAAGTGAAGCACATAGAGCAAAATTATTCTAGCTCGAAAGATATAAGTGAAGAACATAGAGTATTCTAATAAATTCCGATTCATGCGTGTCTCTCCCAAAAGGTGTCTATCGGTAAAGTTACCGATAGACGAAGACGAAAGAGGGGATGCCTTCCGGGGCATCCCCAAGCTTAGGCTTCTGGTTGTCCTTGAATTTTACCTTGGGGTGCCTTGGGCATCCCCAAGCTTAGTCTCTTGCCACTCCTTATTCCAAAACCCATCAAATCTTTACCCAAAAACTTGAAAACTTCACAACACAAAACTTCAACAGAAAATCTCATGACCTCTGTTAGTATAAGAAAATAAACCACCACTTTAAGGTACTGTAATGAACTCATTCTTTATTTATATTGGTGTTAAACCTACTGTATTCCAACTTCTCTATGGTTCATACCCCCCGATACTAGCCATAGATGCATCAAAATAAGCAAACAACACACGTAAAACAGAATATGTCAAAAACAGAACATTCTGTAGCAATCTGGAGGTTTCGAATACTTCTGTAACTCCAAAAATTCTGAAAAATTAGGAAGACCAGGATAAAAAGTATATTGATCTACTTCAGTTGGGATTGGTATTTTATCGCTCTCTGGTAAAAACACGATTATTATTTTCGTGAGCGCATACTTTCTGTTTTTATCAGCAAGATCAAACAACAATCACCCAAGAAGATCCTAAAGGCTTTACTTGGCACAAACACTAATTAAATCATAAAAAACACAATCATAGCAGAAGCTATATGAATTATTTATTACTAAACAGTAGCAAAAAGCAAAGAACAAAAAAATAATCGGGTTGCCTCCCAACAAGCGCTATCGTTTAACGCCCCTAGCTAGGCATAAAAACAAGAATAGATCTAGGTATTTCCATAATAATGATAAGGCAAATCGCAAAAACTCATCTCATACTCCCTACGTTTAGCAGCAAGTTTTATTTGTGGCAGGCAAAAGTTAGTCATTAGTGGTAGTATCAAAGTTATTCTCCCGGATATTCGTGGATTATCCGATTTAAATAATGGTGGAATGAGTGCAAAAATATCACTCATCACTACTTCATGTGGTATTAGAGTCCGGTTGATCCAAAGTAGTTCCTGATGTCCTCTTTGAGAATCAGCTGCAACAAGCATGGCGCAATTGGAGAAGAGGATGGGTGTTGCAAAACAATAGATTAAAGGACTACATGAAGATCTCAACTGGAGAATCGATCAACTAGTTGAGATGATAAGGGTGTTTCCCCAGCTGCCAATGAACAAGGTTCGTGAAAAGAAGAAGATGTTCAACAACGAAGAAGGAGGTGTAATCTACTACCTCTTGAGCACTGCGTTGGTTTTCCCCCGAAGAGGAAGGGATGATGCAGTGATACGTCTCCAACGTATCTATAATTTTTGATTGCTCCATGCTATATTATCTACTGTTTTGGGCAATATTGGGCTTTATTATCCACTTTTATATTACTTTCGGGACTAACCTATTAACCGAAAGCCCAGCCCAGATTTGCTGTTTTATGCCTATTTCAGTGTTTTGAAGAAAAGGAATATCAAACGGAGTCGAAACGGAACGAAATCAACTAGAGAAGTTATTTTTGGAACAAAAGCCACCCGATGGACTTGGACCCCATGTCAAGGAAGGAAGGAGGAGCTCACGAGGGTAGGGGCGCGCCCCCTGCCTCGTGGGGCCCTCGTGGCTCCCCTGACGTGCTTCTTCTGCCTATATAACTCCGTATACCCTAAAAACTTCCAGAAGGGAGATTAGATCGGGAGTTCCGCCGCCAGAAGCCTCCGTAGCCACCGAAAACCAATCTAGACCCGTTCCGGCACCCTGCCAGAGGGGGCAATCCTTCTCCGGTGGCCATCTTCATCATCCCGGTGCTCTCCATGATGAGGAGGGAGTAGTTCTCCCTCGGGGCTGAGGGTATGTACCAGTAGCTATGTGTTTGATCTCTCTCTATCGTGTTCTTGAGGTGATACGATCTTGATGTATCGCGAGCTTTGCTATTATAGTTGGATCTTATGTTTCTCCTCCCCCTCTTCTCTCTTGTAATGAATTGAGTTTCCCCTTTGAAGTAATCTTATCGGATTGAGTCTTTAAAGATTTGAGAACACTTGATGTATGTCTTGTCGTGCGTATCTGTGGTGACAATGGGATATCTCGTGATTCACTTGATGTATGTTTTGGTGATCAACTTGCGGGTTCCGCCCATGAACCTATGCATAGGGGTTGGCACACGTTTTCGTCATGATTCTCCGGTAGAACTTTGGGGCACTCTTTGAGGTCCTTTGTGTTGGTTGAATAGATGAATCTGGGATTGTGTGATGCATATCGTATAATCATACCCACGGATACTTGAGGTGACATTGGAGTATCTAGGTGACATTAGGGTTTTGGTTAATTTGTGTCTTAAGGTGTTATTCTAGTACGAACTCTAGGGCTGTTTGTGACACTTATAGGAATAGCCCAATGGATTGATTGGAAAGAATAACTTTGAGGTGGTTTCGTACCCTACCATAATCTCTTCATTTGTTCTCTGCTATTAGTGACTTTGGAGTGACTCTTTGTTGCATGTTGAGGGATAGTTATGTGATACAATTATGATATTATTGTTGAGAGGACTTACACTAGTGAAAGTATGAACCCTAGGCCTTATTTCCTATCATTGCAATACCGTTTACGCTCACTTTTACCATTAGTTACCTTGCTATTTTTATATTTTCAGATTACGAATACTCATATCTACTATCCATATACCACTTGTATCACCATCTCTTCGCCGAACTAGTGCACCTATACAATTTACCATTGTATTGGGTGTGTTGGGGACACAAGAGACTCTTTGTTATTTGGTTGCAGGGTTGCTTGAGACCATCTTCATCCTACGCCTCCTACGGATGGATAAACCTTAGGTCATCCACTTGAGGGAAATTTGCTACTGTCCTACAAACCTCTGCACTTGGAGGCCCAACAACGTCTACAAGAAGAAGGTTGTGCAGTAGACATCAAGCTCTTTTCTGGCGCTGTTGTCGGGGAGGTTAGCGCTTGAAGGTATATCTTTAGATCTTGCAATCGAGTCTTTTAGTTTCTTGTTTTATCACTAGTTTAGTTTATAAAAGAAAACAATAAAAAAATGGAATTTAGTTTGTCTCATACACTTCACCTTTTTAATATCTTTTGTGAGTATGGTGGAAAGGATAATTGTGCTCAAGTGCTAGAAGAAGAGATCTCTAAAATGTTTGGCACTAAATATTTGAATGATGAGCATGATTGCAATGTTGTTAGTACGAATTCTTTGAATATCCATGATGCTAATGATGATTGCACTAGTTATGATGAAAATGCCTCCTATAAACATGTCAATTTTTGTGGAGTAGACTGGGTTTGCAAGTACACACCAAATAGGGAAGATAGATATTGCAAGAGGCATAAGTACTTAGAAACTAAATTGTTGCAAGAAGAGCTAGATGAATGTGCTGATAGATTCAATATTTTTTTGTGCCCCTTGTGAACTTTGCAATGAACATGGTCATTTAAAGCTCCAATGCTATTTGTTTCATGATCAAGTCGTGTCCAAACATTGTGATAATTTGATTACCCTTAAGCATCATAAAGAGCTTAGCCTTCTTTTGGGTTATGAAGAAATGAAATGTATAACTGAGGGTATTCCAAAGTTTAATCTTTATAGAGTTCTTGATTTTGATCTAGAGAATATTTATATGTATTGTGCGGTGAATTGCATTGAAAATCCTTATATTGCCAATTACATAAAGAAAAGAAAAGAAATATAGGGTGAAGAGAATACTAATGAAAGGGAAGAGACTTCCCAATATCCTCTTATTATTTCTTATGATGAATCAGGTAACGAGGAGGAGCCTCCTATTCAAACAATCTCATTAATAAGGAGCTCCAAAAAGAGGATTTAACCCACACATGATGTGGCGAAGAAGAAGAAAAGAAAAAGGAAGAGAGGTAAAAAGGTACCTCTCCTAAATAAAGTTGCTCCTATTATTGCTGTGCCTCATGAAAATGAAGATGATACACTTGATGATGATCTCGTTATGCCTATTGCTTGTTGTGATGATTATGATTGGGAAGATAATGATACTTCTTATGATCTTGAAAATCTTGTTGGTACTTTCTTGGAAGAATATAATAATTGCTATACTATCGGTGCTATCTATACTATTAATGATGAGAGTGATTATGCCTATGATATGAAAAGGCCCAAGCTTGGGGAAGCTATGTTTGATGAGGATGACATATTTGAGAATATATTTGCTGCAATTAATGTTTGTCCCAAGCTTGGGGAATCTATGATTAGTGAAGATGATATTTTTAGTCTCCCAAGTTTTGATATGCAAGTTTATAATGATGATAGCATGCCTCCTACTTATGATGATTATTGTGATGATACATATGCTCTAAAAAGTAGTGAGGATTATATTTATAAAACTTGTCATGATTATGATTACCCCTTCTCTGAACATTACTCTTTTAATGTGGAAACAATTTATAATATTCAAGTCTCTTATGATACTCCCACTATCCTGAAAGAGAAGAATTTTGCTTATGTGGAGAGTAGTAAATTTTCTATGCTTGTAGATCATGAAAATAATGCTTTAGGTGTTGGTTATATTGTTGAATTCATTCATGATGCTACTGAAAATTATTATGAGGGAGGAACATATGCTTGTAGGAATTGCAATAATATCAAGTTTCCTCTCTATGTGCTTAAAGTTTTGAAGTTATGCTTGTTTTACCTTCCTATGCAAGTTGATTCTCGTTCCCATAAGTTATTTGCTCACAAAATCCCTATGCATAGGAATTATGTTAGACTTAAATGTGCTACTCATATTCTTCATGACGCTCTCTTTATGTTTCAATTCTTATCCTTTATATGGGCATCATTGAAATCATCATGCCTAGCTAGGGGCGTTAAACGACAATGCTTGTTGGGAGGCAACCCAATTTTATTTTTGTTCCTTGATAATTGTTCCAGTTTAATAATAAATAATCCATATAGACTCTGTTTAGATGTGGTTTTATGTGTTTAATTAGTGTTTGTGCCAAGTAGAACCGTTGGGAAGACTTAGGGAAAGTCTTTGCGATCATGATGTAAAAAAACAGAAACTTTAGCGCTCACGAGAATTGCTGCCATTTCTATTTGGAGAGTGCTATTTAGTTAATTCTTTTTTAAGATGATTAATAGATAAATTACTAAGGTCCGGCAATTTATTTTAGAATTTTATTAGTTCCATAAGTATACGTTTGATCCAGATTACTACAGACTGTTCTGTTTTTGACAGATTCTGTTCTTCATGTGTTGTTTACTTATTTTGATGAATCTATGTCTAGTAAAATAGTTTATAAACCATAGAGAAGTAGGAATAGAGTAGGTTTAACACCAATATAAATAAAGAATGATTTCATTACTGTACCTTGAAGTGGTGATTTACTTTCTTATACTAACGGAGCTTACGAGTTTTCTACTTTAAGTTTTGTGTTGTGAAGTTTTCAAGTTTTGGGTAAAGATTCGATGGACTATGGAATAAGGAGTGGAAAGAGCCTAATCTTGGGGATGCCCAAGGCACCCCAAGGTAATATTCAAGGACAACCAAGAGCCTAAGCTTGGGGATGCCCCGGAAGGCATCCCCTCTTTCGTCTTCGTTCATCGGTAACTTTACTTGGAGCTATATTTTTATTCGCCACATGATATGTGTTTTGCTTGGAGCATCAATTTATTTTGTTAGGATTTGCTTTATGTTATTTAGAACAAAGTTTTTAATCTTTTATTTAAATAAAAGTGGCATTGATAGCCTCCACTATGCCTATGTTACAAGTATACATGTTGTTGTTTGAAAACAGAAAGTTTACCGCTGTTGCAATAATTCCCTAGAAAAGTCAGAATGTGATAAAATGTTGAAACCTTTTGAATATTAAGCTCTGATAAATTTACTACATTGGGAATTTTATTTCATAATATTTGGATCTAGGGAAGTATGGATGCTGCAGCATTCTTTACAGACTATCCTGTTTAGGCAGATTGTTGTTATGTTTGTATTGTTTGCATATGTTTGCTTCTTTAATGATTCTATTTGACGATAGGACTATTAAATATGCAGAGGCATTTAGTATGCAATGTTGAATAATAATTTTAGTGGTTTTCTACAGTAGAGTATGATAAGGTTTTTGCAATGGTTTATACTAACTTATCTCACGAGTCCTTGTTGAGTTTTGTGTGGATGAAGCTTTTGAGATTTAGGGAGACCGTGATATGAGAGGAATTAAGGAGACACAAAAGATCAATATTGGGGATGCCCAAGGCATCCCAAGATAATATTTCAAGAAGTCTCAAGCTAAGCTTGGGGATTCCCCGGTTGGCATCCCACCTTTCTTCTCCAACAATTATCGGTTAGTATCGGTTGATCCTAAGTTTTTGCTTCTTCACATGATGTTTGCTAGTCTTAGAATGTCATTTTATTTTTCTTTGCTTGTAGTTTGAATAGAATACCAAGATCTGAAATTATTAAATGTTAGAGAGTCTTCACATAGTTGCATAATTATTCGACTACTCATTGATCTTCACTTATATCTTTCGGAGTAGTTTGTGATTTGCTCTAGTGCTTCACTTATATCTTTTAGAGCACGGTGGTAGATTTGTTTTATAGAAACTATTGAACTCTCATGCTTCACTTAGATTATTTTGAGAGTATTAATAGCATGGTAATTTGCTTAAAATCCTAATATGCTAGGTATTCAAGAATAATAAAATTCTCTTATGAGTGTGTTGAATACTATGAGAAGTTTGATACTTGATAATTGTTTTGAGATATGGAGATGGTGATATTAGAGTCATGCTAGTTGAGTGGTTATGAATTTGAGAAATACTTGTGTTGAAGTTTGTTATTCCCGTAGCATGCATGTATGGTGAACCGTTATGTGATGAAGTCGGAGCATGATTTATTTATTGATTGTCTTCCTTATGAGTGGCGGTCGGGGACGAGCGATGGTCTTTTCCTACCAATCTATCCCCCTAGGAGGATGCGCGTAATACTTTGCTTTGATAACTTGTAGATTTTTGCAATAAGTATGTGAGTTCTTTATGATTAATGTTGAGCCCATGGATTATACACACTCTCACCCTTCCACCATTGCTAGCCTCTCTAGTACCGCGCAACTTTCGCCGGTACCATAAACCCACCATATACCTTCCTCAAAACAGCCACCATACCTACCTATCATGACATTCCCATAGCCATTCCGAGATATATTGCCATGCAACTTTCCACCATTCCATTATTATGACACGCTTCATCATTGTCACACTACTTTGCATGATCATGTAGTTGACATCGTATTTGTGGCAAAGCCAGCATTCATAATTCTTTCATACATGTCACTCATGCATAATTGCACATCCCGGTACACCGCCGGAGGCATTCAATAATTGCTTGGCTTGTCATCGGGGTTGTGCATGATTTAAATATTTTGTGTGGTGAAGATAGAGCATAGCCAAACTATATGGTTTTGTAGGGATAGCTTTCTTTGGCCATGTTATTTTGAGAAGACATAATTGCTTAGTTAGTATGCTTGAAGTATTATTATTTCTATGTCAATATGAACTTTTGTCTTGAATCTTTCATATCTGAATATTCATACCACAATTAAGAAGAATTACATTGAAATTATGCCAACTAGAATTCCACATCAAAAAATATCTTTTTATCATTTACCTACTCGAGGACGAGCAGGAATTAAGCATGGGGATGCTTGATACGTCTCCAACGTATCTATAATTTTTTATTGCTCCATGCTATATTATCTACTGTTTTGGGCAATATCGGGCTTTATTATCCACTTTTATATTACTTTCGGGACTAACCTATTAACCGAAGGCCCAGCCCAGATTTGCTGTTTTATGCCTATTTCAGGGTTTTGAAGAAAAGGAATATCAGACGGAGTCGAAACGGAACAAAATCAACTAGAGAAGTTATTTTTGGAACAAAAGCCACCCGATGGACTTGGACCCCACATCAAGGAAGGGAGGAAGGAGGAGCTCACGAGGGTAGGGGCGCGCCCCCTGCCTCATGGGGCCCTCGTGGCTCCCCTGACGTGCTTCTTCTGCCTATATAACTCCATATGCCCTAAGAACTTCCAGAAGGGAGATTAGATCAGGAGTTCCGCCGCCAGAAGCCTCCGTAGCCACCGAAAACCAATCTAGACCCGTTCCGGCACCCTGCCGGAGGGGCAATCCTTCTCCGGTGGCCATCTTCATCATCCCGGTGCTCTCCATGACGAGGAGGGAGTAGTTCTCCCTCGGGGCTGAGGGTATGTACCAGTAGCTATGTGTTTGATCTCTCTCTCTCTCTCTCTCGTGTTCTTGAGGTGATACGATCTTGATGTATCGCGAGGTTTGCTATTGTAGTTGGATCTTATGTTTCTCCTCCCCTCTTCTCTCTTGTAATGAATTGAGTTTCCCCTTTGAAGTAATCTTATCGGATTGAGTCTTTAAAGATTTGAGAACACTTGATGTATGTCTTGCCATGCGTATCTGTGGTGACAATGGGATATCACGTGATTCACTTGATGTATGTTTTGGTGATCAACTTGCGGGTTCCGCC
Organism: Triticum dicoccoides; assembly: GCF_002162155.2. Classification (NCBI taxonomy): domain Eukaryota; kingdom Viridiplantae; phylum Streptophyta; class Magnoliopsida; order Poales; family Poaceae; genus Triticum; species Triticum dicoccoides. The sequence continues at coordinate 543,407,932 of NC_041384.1, read as the reverse complement.
CATGAACCTATGCATAGGGGTTGGCACTTGTTTTCGTCGTGATTCTCCGGTAGAACTTTGGGGCACTCTTTGAGGTCCTTTGTGTTGGTTGAATAGATGAATCTGAGATTGTGTGATGCATATCATATAATCATACCCACGGATACTTGAGGTGACATTAGGGTTTTGGTTGATTTGTGTCTTAAGTTGTTATTCTAGTATGAACTCTAGGGCTGTTTGTGACACTTATAGGAATAGCCCAACGGATTGATTGGAAAGAATAACTTTGAGGTGGTTTCGTACCCTACCATAATCTATTCGTTTGTTCTCTGCTATTAGTGACTTTGGAGTGACTCTTTGTTGCATGTTGAGGGATAGTTATGTGATCCAATTATGATATTATTGTTGAGAGGACTTACACTAGTGAAAGTATGAACCCTAGGCCTTATTTCCTATCATTGCAATACCATTTACGCTCACTTTTACCATTAGTTACCTTGCTGTTTTTATATTTTCAGATTACGAATACTCATATCTACTATCCATATACCACTTGTATCACCATCTCTTCGCTGAACTAGTGCGCCTATACAATTTAACATTGTATTGGGTGTGTTGGGGACACAAGAGACTCTTTGTTATTTGGTTGCAGGGCTGCTTGAGAGAGACCATCTTCATCCTACGCCTCCTACGGATTGATAAACCTTAGGTCATCCACTTGAGGGAAATTTGCTACTATCCTACAAACCTCTGCACTTGGAGGCCCAACAACGTCTACAAGAAGAAGGTTGTGTAGTAGACATCATGCAGCAAAGTAGCGTAAGTATTTCCCTCGGTTTTTGAGAACCAAGGTATCAATCCAGTAGGAGGCTACGCGCGAGTACCCTCGTACCTGCACAAAACAAATAAATCCTCGAAACCAACGTGAATAGGGGTTGTCAATCCCTACACTGCCACTTACGAGAGTGAGATCTGATAGATATGATTAGATAATATTTTTGGTATTTTTGTGATAAAGATGCAAAGTAAAATAAAGGCAAAGTAAAAAGCAAAGGAAATAACTAAGTAGTAGCAGATTAATATGATAAAGATAGACCCGGGGGCCATAGGTTTCACTAGTGGCTTCTCTCAAGAGCATAAGTATTCTATGGTGGGTGAACAAATTACTGTTGAGCAATTGACAGAATTGAGCATAGTTATGAGAATATCTAGGCATGATCATTGTTGACACATGAACACGTCATGTGTACCCTCGACGCCGGGGGTGATGCACCGCAGCTCACGTCGAAGGAGACCCGACCGACAGCACGATACGCAAGACAGTCGACGGGCGCTTTTGCAGACCCGAAACCCCACACGCCAGGGACCCCGTCAGGGTGCGCAGTGGCTATGGGTTGCTCTAGGTAGATTTGCTAACCCCTAGAGCCTCGTGGGTCGCTGCCCTCCAACACGAAGAACGAACGAAAAACGAGAAAGAAAGATACAAGGGTAGGGGATAAAGATAGATGAACACAAAAGTGTAATAGATTGATTGGTTCGATTGGTGTTGTTCAATCGGCCATCACCCCCAACATATATAAGATGCGGCTGGACTTCCCGTACAAGCAAAGAATTCATCTAGGCTTTCCTTACAAAAAATTACATCAATTCACGTCCTAGAGTCCTAATTCTATTCCAACTCGGATTCAGTCTGAATCTGGCCCAACCCCTGTCTTCCTCCTTGCGCGGGCCACCGAGCTTGCATATGACCTCCGATCAATACGGCCCAAATATGAAACTTGTGCGCCTCGATGAGACGAACAATTCTTATGTTGAACACTTTTCCAAATAAGACCATCTTGAATATTCTATGAAGCCATCTTTAATATCCAGTCGGACTCAGTCATGTAACAGACTGGATTGTCTGAGTCTCGTAGTGAACTTAAAGGCCGTATACTATCTCAGATGATAATGACTCTAAAACCAAACTTCACCATTTTTACGATGCGCACAACTTCTGTGTTGATCACTTTTCGATCCGAGGTCATCTGGATTACCTTTCGGGCACATCTTCAGTTTCACTCGGATCCGAGCTCATCCACTCGGATATTAGAGTTTTTCGTCCGACTGGACCTTTTCACTCAGATGTTAGAGTCTTTCACTCAGAAGACAATCTTTCACTCGGATGACTATAATTTCACTCGGAAGACAATCTTTCACTCGGATGACTATATTTCACTCGGAAGGCAATATCTTACTCGAACGCCAAATTTTCATTCCGACGGTAATCTTTTCACTCGGAATAACTTCACGCGGATGATAATTTCACTCGGATTACTATATTTTAACTCGGAAGCCAATCTTTTACTCGATCGATATGTTTTCACTCGACCTTTTACTCGATTGGTAGGTTTTCACTCGGATGGTAAACTTTTCACTCGGATTTCCCGACTGAAAACACAGCCTGATCTTGATTTGCCTCTCCAAGTTGCATACGATCTCGAATTGAGACAAATTTTATATGAAAAACAATCGGCTCGACGAGACAAAACTTTTTCGTGTTGAAGGTTTTTCGATTCAGGGCCGCCTTGATGGCCGAATTACTCGCGCAACCTATCAGACAAGTGCGTGGCACCTCGTGCCATATTTCCGTTGAGGTTCGGTCTGCGGTGTATTGCCTCTAACTTTTGTTATGAACTCGGATTGAGATGATTTATATATCAAAATCGATTGGCTCGACGAGACGAAGGCAATTCCTTAAGACTGCTCCTTCATCCGAGGTCATCTTGAAGATGTGATTGGCCAAAAACCACTCGAAACATTGAATTATGACACTCGGAGTATAGTTTCGGTCCGTAAGATAAGGTCGAATGAATATAACCGAAACATCAAAGTTGTTCCACTCGGTGACGTGAATATTTTCATGCTGAAAACCTGTTCACTCGAGACCATCTTCATTGCAATCTATATCTTGCCAAAATCAGGTGTCAACACATGCCCCCCTGTTTTCTGGCAGAGCTTGCGTGCCAGAAAATACCTTGCTTAGGGTAATGTTTAAGCACGATGTCAACACTCCATTGGCTGTGCATGTTGAGTATGATAATTTTAATCATCCATATGCTCATGCTTGTTGCTTCTTCAGTAGAGCCTCTTGGATAATAGTTGTCTGAAAACAACAATTGGATGTCACAAAGGCTTCCACGTAAGTTTCTTATGTCAATCCGGACCTTGCATTTGTCCAGGCATTCCCTGGGAATATTAGAACCCTTCAACGAAGACGGTTGCCGAACGATTATGACCATGCACCTCAAAGGAATACCGTCAACTGTTCGGCAACTCAACTCGTTATCAAAGTACACCATCAAGCCTCCGCCGAACAACGTCTGTCTCCTGACTTGGATCCTGCAAATAAATAACATTTGGAGTCAGGGCTCTTTTGTGCACTAGACCCTTGATTGGTGGTCGACTCAATAATTAAGTCGGCCTCGCCAGTATTGGCAAACAATGAGCATCGGCTATAGGAGTAGGAAATCAACCATGGTGAACACCGTTAGCCAGATGCCGGGTTTGTCAACACAATGAATTCTGAGGGCGATATGCAAATATCGGCCATGCGTTCTTATCTCAAAAGTGCTCGGGAGTCCGTCCACCAAAGTGTGAATAGCCGAAATAAGTCAGATGTTTCGGCTGAGGATAAATTCCATAGCGTTGATTTTGATGGTACGATTGAAGAATATGGATGGGACGCCTCCCGAAGTGTCCTATATGAAAATTGTCGTCCTCGCCTACGGGCTTTACACTTGTACTCCCTTATTTCTGCTGGCTTCGCAATAGGAGATGTGATGCCGCTCTTGACTCGAGGATTTCCCTTAGGAACCCAGGCCATGTTCCTCTTCTCCAGCTCTTTGTCCATAAGACATTTTAGCTTCTTCTGTTGCGAATATGGTAAGCCGAGTGGGCGTCCCGGCTGGGACTTTGGTTTATGCACTGGCAAATTCTTCTTGACTTTGGGCATCTCTGGCTTGGGCTGTCCAAACTTGACTATTGGATCCTTTAATTTTACTTGCTTCACTTTCTTGTCCTTAGCAGCCAACATAGGCCCGGCTGGCTTTTTGTCATTTGGAGTCGGATCTGAAATAGCACTCTTGCGGCCATCCTTTTCTTTCTTCACCTTTTTAACACTTGTTGCAATAGAAGGTCAGACATCATTTCTATTTTGACTGCTCCTCTTGGGAACCCATGCCATGTTCTTCTTTGTCAACTCATGTGCACTAAGTCTTTGTAATTCCTTCTCTTGCCAATGTGCTAAGCCAAGTGAGCACGTCAGCTATGATTTTGTTTCAACCAATGCCAACTCTTTTTTGGCCTTGTGCACTCTCAACTTCTTTGGCACTTGATTGACTTGCCTCGTTGCCTTTTGTAGGCAATGTCAATACTTTAACTGGCTCTTTGTTATTTGAGAACAAATCTGAAGTAGCACACTTACGACCATCTTTCTTGACCTGGTACACTTGCTTGACCACCTCTTTCTTGTTCCTTGAGCTCCGGACCGATTCCTTATGATTGAAATGGTCTTTGACATGTGATTGTTCATCAAATGTTGATCTTTTTGGATCTGCATAATGTTGGCAAGATGATCTAAAATAAGATGGATAATTTGCCCTTGTATCATACGTGCCCCATGATGGATATGGATTTACATGAGCGTAGGGAGGCATCCACGACATTGGCATTGGCGGCCCAAAAGCAGGATATGAAGTCTGCTTGCTCAACATCTTCCTTTGCCAATCCAAGTCTTTAGATTTATGCCTTGGGGGTGACTTCGATGCTTTTGCTTCACTTGGCCGATAAGCACTCTTTGCCTCACTTATCTTTTGGTACTTTTCTAATAATTGCGCGAAAGTGACTTTCGGTTTTTTTGCTTTTGTGCTTACCATGGCATTTGCTTTCTTTGGTTGTGCTGCACCGGTCTTTGAATTCTCTTGTTGCCCCCCAGTGCTAGATGTTATCATTGTAGCTTTGATGGAATTTCCATCTTCAAGATTGTTCTTGATGCACTTTTTAACAATATCATTGCTCGAAGACTTGACCCCATCATCATTGATGTGTACATGTCCACTTTTAGATAAATTGGCTGAAGATAGCCGAGTCAACATTTGATGGCCATCAAAATGATCCGACTGTCCAAATGATCGTGCCTCAACAAACTCCAATCGTCCTATCTTGTTTGATTGCTTGACTTGATGGATCATGTTGCAATCTTTGACATTTTGCTTGAACAAACATTGTGTTGGCTCTTGTCTTGACGGCTCGACATCGTGATCAATAATAATAATAAGATTAGTCAGCGATGTACCGATGATGTGATCCACTATGACTGCACTGGACGTACACTCCTGGTCCATTAACTGATATTATGATACCGGCTTCAATACAAAACAACCGAGCGGTGTCAGTTTAACATCATCCGACTCGTCTATGCATTAATTTTCGTCATCCTTTCCCGTTGCTCTTGAATCGGCTATCCTGGAGAACTTTGAACCTGGCTTTATACTCCTGCAACCAAAATAATTGCAGAATATACGTCTCATCTGAGACCAAATGTTAGCCACGCATGAAACAAACAAAGTTGCCCATATGAATATAAAGTTCAGTCGGCATGACGAGAACAACTTTGGTTGCGATAAGTTGTCACTATTAGCCTCTATGAATGGTGCCATGTGTTGATCAGCATGATTAGTAACAAGATAATTCGAAACAAACAGATTACTCATCTCGATTGGTCTTTCAAAATTAATTAGAATCTTACTAACGGGTGCATCAACAATATGATTTTGACCGAATCGAAAACTGAGTAAACTCTCGGCTAGGTGTACCTTTGTGAAGTCGTTGGAACGAGAAGATGGTTGCACCACTGGAACAATACCTTGCTCCACTTCTGAATAATTCTCGAATGCATCTTCCTCTTTTTCTGGATCTCGTGCCTCATCACTCGGATTGCCTGAATAGATTTGACTTGGATTTCCCGAGTAGATTTCACTCGGATTACCCAAATGGATTCCACTCGGCCGCTCTTCGTCAACTATACTTCGTTCAGCTGCACGCTCTGGTTCTTGGTCTTCGTCACTAGTCAAACTTTGTTTGGCCATATAACTTTGCTCTTGATGCTCATCAATTTCTTTGGCACGGAACTGATAGGGCAGCATGTAAGCTCCCTCACACCCAGAAAAATCGAGCACGGCCAATTTGTTGCATTTACCGTTCTTTTTCTCGGTGAAGCTTGCATCTTCTATTTTGGTACACACAGCAATTGTTGGGGATCGTAGCAGAAATTTAAAATTTTCTACGCATCACCAAGATCAATCTATGGAGTAATCTAGCAACGAGGGGAAGGGGAGTGCATCTACATGCCCTTGTAGATCGCTAAGCGGAAGCGTTGCAAGAACGCGGATGAAGCAGTCGTACTCGTAGCGATTCAGATCGCGGTTGATTCCAATCTAAGCGCTGAACAACGGCGCCTCCACGTTCAACACACGTGCAGCCCGGTGACGTCTCCTACGCCTTGATCCAGCAAGGGGAGAAGGAGAGGTTGGGGAAGACTCCGCCCAGTAGCAGCACGATGGCGTGGTGGTGGTGGAGGAGTGCGGAACTCCAGCAGGGCTTCGCCAAGCACTACGAGAGACGAGGAGGGAGAGGGGTAGGGCTGCGCTAACAGGGAGATCGAATCGTGTATGTTGCAGCCCCAATACCTCAAGTATATATAGGGGAAGGGGAGGGGCTGCGCCCCCATCTAGGGTTCCCTCCCTAGGGGTGGCGGCAGCCCCAAAACCCATCTAGGGTTGCGGCCAAGGGGGGAGAGAGGGGGGCGCACCTAGGGTGGGCCTTAAGGCCCATCTGGACCTAGGGTTTGCCCCCTCCCACTCTCCCTTGCGCCTTGGGCCTTGGTGGGAGGCGCCCCAGCCCACCTAGGGGCTGGTCCCTTCCCACTATTGGCCCATGTAGGCCTCCGGGGCTGGTGTCCCCACCTGGTGGACCCCCGGACCCCTCTGGTGGTCCCGGTACACTACCGGTGATGCCCGGAACACTTCCAGTGGCCAAAACCATACTTCCTATATATCAATCTTTACCTCCAGACCATTCCAGAACTCCTGTGACGTCCGGGATCTCACCCGGGACCCCGAACAACATTCGGTAACTGCGTACATACTTTCCCTATAACCCTAGCGTCATCGAACCTTAAGTGTGTAGACCCTACGGGTTCGGGAGTCATGCAGACATGGCCGAGACAACTCTCCGGTCAATAACCAACAGCGGGATCTGGATACCCATGTTGGCTCCTACATGTTCCACGATGATCTCATCGGATGAACCACAATTTCAAGGATTCAATCAATCCCGTATACAGTTCCCTTTGTCTAGCCGTACGATACTTGCCCGAGATTCGATCATCGGTATCCTGATACCTTGCTCAATCTCGTTACCGGCAAGTCTCTTTACTCGTTCTGTAACACATCATCCCGTGATCAACTCCTTGGTCACATTGTGCACATTATGATGATATCCTATCGAGTGGGCCTAGAGATACCTCTCCGTTTATACGGAGTGACAAATCCCAGTCTCGATTCGTGCCAACCCAACAGACACTTTCGGAGATACCCGTAGTGTACCTTTATAGCCACCCAGTTACGTTGTGACGTTTGGCACACCCAAAGCACTCCTATGGTATCCGGGAGTTGCACAATCTCATGGTCTAAGGAAATGATACTTGACATTAGAAAAGCTTTAGCATACGAACTACACGATCTTTGTGCTAGGCTTAGGATTGGGTCTTGTCCATCACATCATTCTCCTAATGATGTGATCCCGTTATCAACGACATCCAATGTCCATGGTTAGGAAACTGTAACCATCTATTGATCAACGAGCTAGTCAACTAGAGGCTTACTAGGGACATGGTGTTGTCTATGTATCCACACATGCATCTGAGTTTCCTATCGATACAATTCTAGCATGGATAATAAACAATTATCATGAACAATGAAATATATAATAATAACTAATTTATTATTGCCTCTAGGGCATATTTCCAACAGTCTCCCACTTGCACTAGAGTCAATAATCTAGTTCACACCGCCATGTGATTAACACTCACAGGTCACATCGCCATGTGACCAACATCCAAGAGTCTACTAGACTCAATGATCTAGGTCACATCACTATGTTATTAACACTCAAAGAGTTCTGGGTTTGGTCATGTTATGCTTGTGAGAGAGGTTGTAGTCAACGGGTCTTGCCATATTCAGATCCCTATGTATTTTGCAAAACTTTATGTCATATCGTAGATGCTGCTACCACGTTCCACTTGGAGCTATTCCAAATTGTTGCTCCATTATACGTATCCGGTATCTCTACTCAGAGCAATCCGGATAGGTGTTAAGCTTGCATCGACGTAACTCTTTACGTCGAACTCTTCATCACCTCCATATCCGAGAAACATTTCCTTATTCCTCTAAGGATAATTTTGACCGCTATCTGGTGATCTACTCCTAGATCACCTTTGTACCCTCTTGCCAGACATGTGGCAAGGCACACATCAGGTGCGGTACTCAGCATGGCATACCGTATAGAGCCTATGACAAAAGCATAGGGGACGACCTTCATCCTTCCTCTTTCTTCTGTCGTGGTCAATCTTTGAGTCTTACCCAACTTCACACCTTACAACTCAGGTAAGAACCCCTTCTTTGACTGATCTATTTTGAACTCTTTCAAAAACATGTCAAGGTGTGCGTTCTTTGAAAGTATCATCAGGCGTCTTGATCTATTTCTATAGATCCTGATGCCCAATATGTAAGCAGCTCTATCCAGGTCTTCCTTTGAAAATCACTCTTCAAACAACCGTTTATGCTTTCCAGAAATTCTACATCATTCCGAATCAACAATATGTCATCCACATATACTTATCAGAAATGTTGTAGTGCTCCCACTCACTTTCTTGTAAATACAAGTTTCTAGCAAACATTGTATAAACCTAAAAGCTTTGATCACTCCATCAAAGCATATATTCTGACTCTGAGATGCTTGCTCTATTCCATAGAAGGATCGCTGGAGCCAGCATACCTTTTAGCATCCTTAGGATCGACAAACCTTTGATTGTATCACATACATCTCTTTCTTACGAAAACTGGTAAGAAAACTTGTTTTTGACATCCATCTGTCAGATTTCATAATCAAAAAATACATCTAATGCTAACATGATTCCGACGGACTTAAGCATCGCTACGGGTGAGAAATTCTCATCATAGTCAACTCCTTGAACTTGTGAAAAGACTCTTTCCCACAAGTCGAGCTTCATAGACGGTAACATTACCGCCCATGTCCGTCTTCTTCTTAAAGATCCATTTATCTTAATGGCTCGCTGATCATCGGGCAAGTCCACCAAAGTCCATACTTTGTTCTGATACATGGATCCTATCTCGGATTTCATTGCTTCTAACCATTTGTCAGAATACGGGCCCACCATCGCTTCTCCATAGCTCGTAGGTTCATTGTTGTCTAACAACATGATATCTAAGATAGGATTACCGTACCACTCAGGAGTAGTACATATCCTTGTCGACCTATGAGGTTCGATAGCAACTTGATCCGAAGCTTCATGATCAGTATCATTAACTTCCTATTCAACAGACGTAGGCGCCACAGAAAACATCTTTCTGTGTTGCATCACTCTCTGGTTGAAATAAAGGTTCGACAACCTCATCAAGTTCTATTTTCCTCCCACTCAATTCTTTCGAGAGAAACTCCTTCTCGAGAAAGGACCCGTTCTTGGTGACAAACAATTTGCCCTCGGATCTGAGATATAAGGTGTACCCAACTGTCACCTTTGGGTATCCTATGAAGATGTGTTTGTCCGCTTTGGGTTCGAGCTTCTCCGGCTGAAGCCTTAAGCATCGCAGCCCCAAATATTAAGAAACAACAACTTTGGTTTCTTGCCAAACCAATGTTCACACGACGTCGTCTCGACGGACTTAGATGGTGTCCTATCTAAAGTGAATGCAGCTGTCTCTAATGCATAGCCTCAAAATAATAGCGGTAGATCGGTAAGAGACATCATAGATCGCACCATATCTCATAAGGTTCGATTACGACATCCGGACACACCATTACCCTGTGGTGTTCCAGGTGGCTTCAACTGTGAAACAATTCCACAATGTCTTAAGTGTTTGCCAAACTCATAACTCAGAAATTCTCATTGATCAGATCATAGGAATTTGATCTTCTTGTTATGATGATTCTTAACTTCACTCTGAAATCGCTTGAACTTTTCAAATGTTTCAGACTTGTGCTTCATTAAGTAAACATACCTATATCTACTCAAATCGTCAGTGAAGATGAGAAAATAGCGATATCCACCGTACGCTTCAATTCTCATTGGATCACACGCATCAGCATGCATGATTTCTAACAAGTCACTTGCCCGTTTCATTGTACCTGAAAACGGGGTCTTAGTCATCCTGCCCATGAGGCATGGCTCGCATGTGTCAAGTGATTCAAAATCAAGTGACTCCAAACATCCATCGACATGGAGTTTCTTCATGCATCTTACACCAATATGACCTAAGCGGCAGTGCCACAAGAAAGTGGTACTATCATTATTAACTCTACATCTTTTGGCGTGAACATGTGTATTACCACGACCGAGATTTAATGAACCATTCACATAGGGTGCATGGCCATGAAAGGTATTATTCATGTAAACAGAATAACCATTATTCTCTAATTTAAATGAATAACCGTATTGCAATGAACATGATCTAATCATATTCATGCTCAACGTAGACACCTGATAACATTTATCTAGGTTCAATACTAATCCTGAAGGCAGATGGAGCGTGCGATGGTGATATCATCAACTTTGGAAACACTTCCAACACACATCGTCACCTCGCCCTTAGCCAGTCTCCGTTTAGTCCGTAGCTTTTGTTTCAAGTCACCAACAATAGCAACTGAGTCGGTATCCAATACCCAGGTGCTACCAGGAGTACTAGTGAGGTACACATTAATAACAAGTATATACTTTTTTGAAGTTTCCAGCCTTCTTATCTACCATGCATTTGGGGTAATTCCGCTACCAGTGACCGTTCCCCTTACAATAGAAGCACTTAGTCTCGGGTTTGGGTTCAACCTTGGGTTCCTTCACTGGAGCGGCAACTGGTTTGCCATCCATGAAGTTTCCCTTCTAGCCCTTGCCCTTCTTGAAACCAGTGGTCTTGTTAAACCATCAACACTTGATGCTCCTTCTTGATTTCTACCTTTTGCGGTCTTAAGCACCGCGAACAGCTCCGGGATCAACTCCATCCCTTGCATGTCATAGTTCATCACGAAGATCTAGTAGCTTAGTGATAGTGGCTAGAGAACTCCATCAATCACTATCTTATCTGGAAGTTTAACTCCCACTTGATTTAAGTGATTGTAGCACCCAGACATTCTGAGCACATGCTCACTAGTTGAGCTATTCTCCTCCATCTTGTTGGCTAAAGAACTTGTCAGAGGTCTCACACCTCTCAACACTGGCATGAGCCTGAAATCCCAATTTCAGCTCTTGGAACATCTCATATGTTCTATGGTGTTCAAAACTTCATTGGAATCCCAATTCTAAGCCGCAAAGTATGGTGCACTAAACTATCAAGTAGTCATCAGGATGTGTCTGTCAGGTGTTCACAACATCCATAGACGACGTTGTAGGGGTTTGCACATCGAGCGGTGCATCAAAGACGTAAGCCTTCTGTGTAGCAGTGAGGACACTCCTCGGACTACAGACCTAGTCCGCATCATTGCTTACAATATCTTTCAACTTAATCTTTCTCTAGGAACGTATTGAAACAGGGAGCTACAATGTGAGCTATTTATCTACAACATATTTGCAAAGACAATTTAGACTATGTTCATGATAATTGAGTTCATCTAATCAAATTATTTAATGACCTCCCACTCAGATAGACATCCCTCTAGTCATCTAAGTGAAACATGATCCGAATCGACTAGGCCATGTCCGATCATCACGTGAGACGGACTAGTCATCAACAGTGTACATCTCATGTTGATCGTAACTTCTATACGACTCATGTTCGACCTTTCGGTCTTCCGTGTTCCGAGGCCATGTCTGTACATGCTAGGCTCGTCAAGTCAACCTAAGTGTTTTGCATGTGTCCTGAGGCCATGTATGTACATGCTAGGCTCGTCAACACCCGTTGTATTTGAACGTTAGAATCTATCACACCCGATCATCACGTGGTGCTTCGAAACAACGGACCTTCGCAATAGTGCACAGTTAGGGGGAACACTTTTCTTGAAATTTTAGTGAGGGGTCATCTTACTTAAGCTACCGCCGTTCTAAGCAAATAAGATGTAAAACATCATAAACATCACATGCAATCAAATAGTGACATGATATGGCCAATATCATTTTGCTCCTTTTGATCTCCATCTTCGGGGCTCCATGATCATCGTTCACCGGCATGACACCATGATCTCCATCATCATGATCTCCATCATTGTGTCTTCTTGAAGTTGTCTTGTCATCTATTACTTCTACTACTAGGGCTAACACCTTAGCAATAAAGTAAAGTAATTACATGACATTTATGTTGACATGCAGGTCATAGATAAATTAAGACAACTCCTATGGCTCCTTCCGATTGTCATACTCATCGACATGCAAGTCGTGATTCCTATTACAAGAACATGATCAATCTCATACATCACATATATCATTCATCACATCCTTTTGGCCATATCACATCACAAGGCATATGCTGCAAAAACAAGTTAGACGTCCTCTAATTGTTGTTGCAAGTTTTTACGTGCCTGCTGTAGGTTTCTAGCAAGAACGTTTCTTACCTACGCGAAAACCACAACGTGATATGCCAATTTCTATTTACCCATCATAAGGACCCTTTTCACCGAATCCGATCCGACTAAAGTGGGAGAGATAGACACCCGCTAGCCACCTTATGCAACTAGTGCATGTCAGTCGGTGGAACCAGTCTCACGTAAGAGTACGTGTAAGGTCGGTCCGGGCCGCTTCATCCCACGATGCCGCCGAATCAAGATAAGACCATTAACGGCAAGTAAATTGACAAAATCGACGCCCACAACTGCTTTGTGTTGTACTCGTGCATAGAAACTATGCATAGACCTAGCTCATGATACCACTGTTGGGGATCATAGCAGAAATTTAAAATTTTCTACGCATCACCAAGATCAATCTATGGAGTAATCTAGCAACGAGGGGAAGGGGAGTGCATCTACATACCCTTGTAGATCGCTAAGCGGAAGCGTTGCAAGAACGCGGATGAAGGAGTCGTACTCGTAGCGATTCAGATCGCGGTTGATTCCGATCTAAGCGCCGAACAACGGCGCCTCCGTGTTCAACACACGTGCAGCCCGGTGACGTCTCCTACGCCTTGATCCAGCAAGGGGAGAAGGAGAGGTTGGGGAAGACTCCGTCCAGCAGCAGCACGACGGCGTGGTGGTGGTGGAGGAGCGCGGAACTCCAGCAGGGCTTCGCCAAGCACTACGAGAGACGAGGAGGGAGAGGGGTAGGGCTGCGCTATCAGGGAGATCGAATCGTGTATGTTGCAGCCCCAATACCTCAAGTATATATAGGGGAAGGGGAGGGGCTGCGCCCCCATCTAGGGTTCCCTCCCTAGGGGTGGCGGCAGCCCCAAAACCCATCTAGGGTTGCGGCCAAGGGGGGAGAGAGGGGGGCGCACCTAGGGTGGGCCTTAAGCTCCATCTGGACCTAGGGTTTGCCCCCTCCCACTCTCCCTTGCGCCTTGGGCCTTGGTGGGAGGCGCCCCAGCCCACCTAGGGGCTGGTCCCTACCCACTATTGGCCCGTGTAGGCCTCCGGGGCTGGTGGCCCCACCTAGTGGACCCCCGGACCCCTCCGGTGGTCCCGGTACACTACCGGTGATGCCCGGAACACTTCCGGTGGCCAAAACCATACTTACTATATATCAATCTTTACCTCTGGACCATTTCGGAACTCCTCGTGACACCCGGGATCTCACCCGGGACCCCGAACAACATTCGGTAACCATGTACATACTTTCCCTATAACCCTAGCGTCATCGAACCTTAAGTGTGTAGACCCTACGGGTTCGGGAGTCATGCAGACATGGCCGAGACAACTCTCCGGTCAATAACCAACAGCGGGATCTGGATACCCATGTTGGCTCCTACATGTTCCATGATGATCTCATCGGATGAACCACGATATCAAGGATTCAATCAATCTCGTATACAATTCCCTTTGTCTAGCGGTACGATACTTGCCCGAGATTTGATCGTCGGTATCCCGATACCTTGTTCAATCTCGTTACCAGCAAGTCTCTTTACTCATTCCGTAACACATCATCCCATGATCAACTCCTTGGTCACATTGTGCACATTATGATGATGTCCTACCGAGTGGGCCCAGAGATACCTCTCCGTTTACACGGAGTGACAAATCCTAGTCTCGATTCATGCCAACCCAACAGACACTTTCGGAGATACCCGTAGTGTACCTTTATAGCCACCCAGTTACGTTGTGACGTTTGGCACACCCAAAGCACTCCTACGATATCCGGGAGTTGCACAATCTCATGGTCTAATTAAATGATATTTGACATTAGAAAAGCTTTAGCATACGAACTACACGATCTTTGTGCTAGGCTTAGGATTGGGTCTTGTCCATCACATCATTCTCCTAATGATGTGATCCCGTTATCAACGACATCCAATGTCCATGGTTAGGAAACCGTAACCATCTATTGATCAACGAGCTAGTCAACTAGAGGCTTACTAGGGACATGGTGTTGTCTATGTATCCACACATGCATCTGAGTTTCCTATCGATACAATTCTAGCATGGATAATAAACGATTATCATGAACAATGAAATATATAATAATAACTAATTTATTATTGCCTCCAGGGCATATTTCCAACAACAATAACTGGCTTGATGCACTCGGCTCTAGCGGCTTTAGCCGGTGATGCACTCGGCTGGCTCGATGCAACGCACTCGGCCTTAAATGTCTCAGTGGTCAATTTGGTTTCAATTGAATCCACCATTGTCTTTTCACAAAAGGAACTGTTCAGCTGTAGACGACTTAGTCATATTTGACTCAGTTTCAACCGAATCAACCGTATTAGCTGAGTGAACCCTTTCTTGACGATTTTCTTGCAAAGCTTCTTTTTTATCTTGCCCCAAAATTGCAATGGAGACAACATGGTTGCTACATGGAGGAAGGCACTTGACGTATTCTTGCAAATATTCCACTCCACGTTTCTTCTTGAGTGCTTCATAAGCATGTCGATATTCTGCTGGTAATTCCTCAAGAGTTGGCGTAGTAAATTCATTGACGCTATTCCCTGTGAGCTTTGGCTTGATCTTGTCCACTTGGGCCACATGCTTCTCTTTAAACTCAGCCCTGCTTGGATTAGCTCCCCCCCAATACTTTTATGATCTTTCGACAATGAATTGATGTTGCTGAAATTTTGCGATTGTATAGGGGGTGTATAACATGCTGCAACGATAGGTGAAGACATGTGCACTGTTGTTGAATATTTTCTCATGCCAATTTGATCAATCGGTAACACTTCATCTTCTTTCAAAACCCTAGCTTTTATTGCCTCGTAATCAGGAACCAAACCTTTATCATGTTGCTCAAGGCAAAGAGTGGTAATCTTCTTATTTTGCGCTAAGCTTTTTAACGCAGCCAAAGTCACCTCATCTCCTGCAATAATAGACACATACACTCCTGTAGAATCTCCATTCACTCGGCCATAAAAGTGAGCCGAGTCATGAATACTTTTAGTTGCATATGATGCTGAACAATTAATATCATGAGGTGTATTATATGATGACTGAGGATAACCGGCCAAATAGCTAATGGAAGCATGGCCGATTGCCTCATTCATCGGCATGTTTGGGGATAAACCCGCATATTGCGAGTTGGCTGCCGATGGATAAAACTGTGAGATGCCCTCCTGCACATGAGGTGCCATATATTGATCACTCGAACAAATTGTGTTGTTCACCGGCATATTGAAAG
The DNA here is from genome assembly GCF_002162155.2 of Triticum dicoccoides. Classification (NCBI taxonomy): domain Eukaryota; kingdom Viridiplantae; phylum Streptophyta; class Magnoliopsida; order Poales; family Poaceae; genus Triticum; species Triticum dicoccoides. Next base: position 543,391,872 of record NC_041384.1, on the reverse strand, counting down.
ATGTTGCCGATGCACGAAAGTTCATATTCATAAATTGGATGTCGCGATTCTGTAAATTCCAAGTTTCTCCAACGGAATAACTAGTCGGCCTTTGCTCGTTAGGGCTAGCCGACATGACTTGTCCATTGAAAGATCTAGCAACATCAATATAATGGCTATTTGCATCTACGTAAGGAGATTGATGATACATGTTATCGTTGTAGATTGTAGTCGCTCGATGACGCTCTCCTCGTAGCAAGAACAGGCTGGAGACTGTTCAAAGCTTCGTCCCCAGCGGAGTCGCCAAAAAGTGTGTTGACACACGAACACGTCACGTGTACCCTCAACGCCGGGGGTGATGCACCGCAGCTCACGTCGAAGGAGACCCGACCGACAACGCGATACGCAAGACAGTCGACATGCGCTTTTGCAGACCCGAAACCCCACACGCCCGGGAGGGACCCCGTCAGGGCGCGGCGGCTATGGGTTGCTCTAGGTCGATTCGCTCGCCCCTAGAGCCTCGTGGGTCGCTGCCCTCCAACGTGAAGAATGAATGAAAAACGAGAAAGAAAGATACAAGGGTAGGGGATAAAGAGAGATGAACACAAAATTGTAATAGATTGATTGGTTCGATTGGTGTTGTTCAATCGGCCATCACCCCCAACATATATAAGATGCGGCTGGACTTCCCGTACAAGCAAAGAATTCATCTAGGCTTTCCTTACAAAAAATTGCATCAATTCACGTCCTAGAGTCCTAATTCTATTCCAACTCGGATTCAGTCTGAATCTGGCCCAACCTCTGTCTTCCTCCTTGCGCGGGCCGCCGAGCTTGCATATGAACTCCGATCAAGATGGCCCAAATATGAAACTTGTGCGCCTCGACGAGACGAACAATTCTTATGTTGAACACTTTTCCAAATAAGACCATCTTGAATATTCTATGAAGCCATCTTTAATATCCAGTCGGACTCGGTCATGTAACGGACTGGATTATCCGAGTCTCGTAGTGAACTTACAGGCTGTATACTATCTGAGATGATAATGACTCTAAAACCAAACTCCACCGTTTTGACGATGCACACAACTTCCATGTTGATCACTTTTCCATCCGATGTCATCTGGATTAACTTTCGGGCACATCTTCAGTTTCACTCAGATCCGAGCTCATCCACTCGGATATTAGAGTTTTTCGTCCGACTGGACCTTTTCACTCAGATGTTAGAGTCTTTCACTCGGAAGACAATCTTTCACTCGGATGACTATAATTTCACTCGGAAGACAATCTTTCACTCGGATGACTATATTTCACTCGGAAGGCAATATCTTACTCGAACGTCAAGTTTTCATTCCGACGGTAATCTTTTCACTCAGAATAACTTCACTCGGATGATAATTTCACTCGGATTACTATATTTTCACTTGGAAGCCAATCTTTTACTCGATCGATATGTTTTCACTCGACCTTTTACTCGATCGGTAGGTTTTCACTCGGATGGTAAACTTTTCACTCGGATTTCCCGACTGAAAACACAGCCTGATCTTGATTTGCCTCTCCAGGTTGCATACGATCTCGGATTGAGACAAATTTTATATGAAAAACGATCGGCTCGACGAGAAAAAACTTTTTCGTGTTGAAGGTTTTTCGATTCAGGGCAGCCTTTATGGCCGAATTACTCGCGCAACCTATCAGACAAGTGTGTGGCACCTCGTGCCACATTTCCGTTGAGGTTCGGTCTACAGTGTATTGCCTCTAACTTTTGCATATGAACTCGGATTGAGATGATTTATATATCAAAATCGATTGGCTCGACGAGACGAAGACAATTCCTTAAGAGTGCTCCTTCATCCGAGGTTATCTTGAAGACGTGATTTGCCAAAAATCACTTGAAACGTTGAATTATGACACTCGGAGTATAGTTTCGGTCCGTAAGATAAGGTCGAATGAATATAACCGAAATATTAAAGTTGTTCCACTCGCCGACGTGAATATTTTCATGCTGAAAACCCGTTCACTTGAGACCATCTTCATTGCAATCTATATCTTGCCAAAATCAGGTGTCAACAATCATGTATATAAGCATCACGTCCGAGACAAGTAGACCGACTCCTGCCTACATCTACTACTATTACTCCACTCATCGACCGCTAGCCAGCATGCATCTAGAGTATTAAGTTAAAAACAGAGTAATGCCTTAAGCAAGGTGACATGATGTAGAGTGATAAACTCATGCAATATGATGAAAACCCCATCTTGTTATCCTCGATGGAAACAATACAATACATGCCTTGCTACCCCTGCTGTCACTGGGAAAGGACACCGCAAGATTGAACCCAAAGCTAAGCACTTCTCCCATTGCAAGAAAGATCAATCTAGTAGGCCAAACCAAACTGATAATTCGAAGAGACTTGCAAAGATAACCAATCATAAGTAATAGAATTCAGAGAAGATTCAAATATTGTTCATAGATAGACTTGATCATAAACCCACAATTCATCAGTCTCAACAAACACACCGCAAAAAGAAGATTACATCGAATAGTTCTCCACAAGAGAGGGAGAGAACATTGTATTGAGATCCAAAAAGAGGGAAGAAGCCATCTAGCTAATAACTATGGACCCGTAGGTCTGAGGTAAACTACTCACACTTCATCGGAGGCGCTATGGCGTTGATGTAGAAGCCCTCTGTGATCGATGCCCCCTCCGGTGGAGCTTCGGAATAGTCCCCAAGATGAGATATCGTGGATATAGAAGTTGTGGCGGTGGAGTTAGGTTTTTGGCTCCGTATCTGATCGTTTGGGGGTATGTAGGTATATATAGGAGGAAGGAGTACGTCGGTGGAGCAACAGGGGGCCCACGAGGGTGGAGGGCGCGCCTGGGGGGTAGGCGCACCCCCCTACCTCGTGGCCTCCTCTTTTGTGTCTAGGCGTAGGGTCCAAGTCTCCTGGGTCTTATTCGTTGAGAAAATCACGTTCCCGAAGGTTTCATTCCTTTTGGACTCCGTTTGATATTCCTTTTCTTCGAAACCCTAAAACAGGCAAAAAAACAGCAATTCTGGGCTGGGCCTCCGGTTAATAGGTTAGTCCCAAAAATAATATAAAAGTGGAAAATAAAGCCCAATAATGTCCAAAACATCCTCGCCCTCCCCCACGACACCCGCTGCCCCGTGCCCTACCCCCACCGTGAGCCCCCCTCTCTCTCTCTCTCGCTTGCGCGCTCGCGCCGCCTGTCGCCGCGCGCCGACCACGTCGTTGTGCCGCGCTGCCTTGCAGCAGCTCCGCCGCGGCCTCCGCTGCCCCCCTCCTGCACGAACACT
>NC_041384.1:543377878-543388465 GCF_002162155.2 Triticum dicoccoides | reverse complement strand
TGCACCGCAGCCACGCCCGCAGCCGCACGGCCCCGCCGACCCGCGTTGCTCTCCACCATTGCCCCGGCACGCCTGCCCCATGCTGCTCCCCCTCACTGGCCGCCGCCCAGCCCGCCTGCAGGCGCGCCCCGCTGCTCCCGCCGCCGACCATTGCCTCGCGCCGCAGCCGCTGTTAACGGGCGCCCGCCCATTGCCCGTATCCCCCTCGCCCGTTCGGGTTGTGCCCGTAGCCCACACCCGCTATGGCCCCCTTGCCTATGACATGTGGGGCCCCAACCCCCACAGAACGATAAATAAATAAATAAATAAATATAAAAATAATTAATTAATTAATTAAAGGAAATAATAATTAACTTAATTAAACTAATCAAATAATTAATCTAATTAAACATTAGTTATCTAATTAACCTAGTTAGTTAATTAGCTAATTAATTAGTATGACAGTGGGGCCCACCCCCCCAATTAATACTAATTAGGGCAATTAAATTGTTTAATTAAAATGTGTCTCTGACCGGTGGGACCCACTGGTCAGGTTGACCAGTCAACCCTGTTGACAGCTGACGTCAGCATGACCTCATGCTGATGTCATAAATCCATTTCCGAAAACGCGAAACACCGGGGATACTTTCCCGGGTGTTTCCCCCCTTCACCGGTACCACCTCGTACCGCGTTAGGGCACACCTAGCATCATGCTTTGCCATGTCATGCATCGTCTTGCATTTATTTGCATTATATTTATTGTTTCTTCCCCCTCTTCTCTCGCTAGACACCGAGACCGACGCCGCTGCTACCCAGTATGACTACGGTGTTGACGACCCCTCTCTCTTGCCAGAGCAACCAGGCAAGCCCCCCCCCCTTGATCACCAGATATCGCCTACTCTCCTCTATACTGCTTGCATTAGTGTAGTGTAGCATGTTACTGCTTTCCGTTAATCCTATTATGATGCATAGCCTGTCATTGTTGCTCCAGCTGTTGATACCTTACCTTCCATCCTAAATGCTTAGTATAGGATGCTAGTTTACCATCATTGGCCCTACATTCTTGTCTATCTGCCATGCTATACTATCGGGCCCTGATCACTTGGGAGGTGGTCACGGGTGTATACTTATACATAATATATGATACTTGTGGTGATTAAAGTCGGGTCGGCTCGTAGGAGTACCTGCGAGTGATTCCGATGTTGGGGGCTGAAGGGGCAGGTGGATCCATCCCGGTAGAGGTGGGCCTGAGTTCCCGAAGGCCCCCGACTGTTACTTTGTGGCGGAGCGACAGGGCAGGTTGAGACCACCTAGGAGAGAGGTGGGCCTGGCCCTGGTCGGTGTTCGTGGTTATTTCAAAATAACACGCTTAATGAGATCTTGGTATTTGATCTGAGTCTGGCTAGTGGCCTATACGCACTAACCATCTACGCGGGGACAGTTATGGGCACTCGATGTCGTGGTATCAGCCGAAGCCTTCGTGACGTCAGCGACTGAGCGGCGCGCGCCGGGTTGGACCGCGTAACGCAACTTCCTTTGTAATGGAGGTTGCTAGGTCTGCTCACCGGCCGCGTACGCAACATGCAGGTGTGCAATGGGCGATGGGCCCAGACCCCTGCGCCATAGGATTTAGACCAGCGTGCTGACCTCTCTGTTGTGCCTAGGTAGGGCTGCGACGTGTTGATCTTCTGAGGCCGGGCATGACCCAGGAAAGTGTGTCTGGCCAAATGGGATCGAGCGTGTTGGGATATGTGGTGCACCCCTGGAGGGAAGTTAATCTATTCGAATAGCCGTGTCCCTCGGTAAAAGGACGACCCGGAGTTGTACCTTGACCTTATGATAACTAGAACCGGATACTTAATAAAACACACCCTTTCAAGTGCCAGATACAACCGGTGATCGCTCTCTCACAGGGCGACGAGGGGAGGATCATCGATTAGGATTATGCTATGCGATGCTACTTGGTGAACTTATCTTCTGCTCTCTTCTACATGCTGCAAGATGGAGGTGGCCAGAAGCGTAGTCTTCGATAGGACTAGCTATCCCCCTCTTATTCCGGCATTCTGCAGTTCAGTCCACATATGATAGCCTTTTCCATTAGATACCAATGCATACATATGTAGTGTAGCTCCTTGCTTGCGAGTACTTTGGATGAGTACTCACGGTTGCTTTGCTCCCTCTTTTCCCCTTTTCTATACCCGATTGTTGCGACCAGACGTAGGAGCCCAGGAGCCAGACGCCACCGTCACGATGACTACTACTACTCGGGAGGTGTCTACTACTATGTGTAGCCCGCTGACGACGACCAGGAGTAGTTAGGAGGCTCCCAGGCAGGAGGCCTGCGCCTCTTTCGATCTGTATACCAGTTTGTGCTAGCCTTCTTAAGGCAAACTTATTTAACTTATGTCTGTACTCAGATATTGTTGCTTCCGCTGACTCGTCTATGATCGAGCTCTTGTATTCGAGCCCTCAAGGCCCCTGGCTTGTAATATGATGCTTGTATGACTTATTTTATTTGTAGAGTTGTGTTGTGATATCTTCCCGTGGGTCCCTGATCTTGATCGTACACGTTTGCGTGTATGATTAGTGTACGATCAAATCGGGGGAGTCACAAGTTGGTATCAGAGCTGACTGCCTGTAGGAATCCCCCTTCCACACTCCTTGGCCGAAGTCGAGTCTAGACATTACAAAAACTTTTACTAACATGTGTGTGTGCCTTACGGGCCCATGTCGCCATCTGGGTGGTATTAGGATCTTCTTCTCATCGATCCTTACTCTGGGACTCTGAACTCTCTCCTACTCGGGTTAAACGATTTTACTAACTCTAACATTAGGATCCCGTGACCGCGTTCACCCCAAAGTTGGATAAGCCCTAGTTATTCTTTAGAGTAGTATTTGAACATTATCCACATTGTCATTTGACTCCTGTGAAAACATCTTTGTTTTCAGATGGAACCCACGAGACAGGTCGTGCGCCACACGACGGCCATTGGTGCCTCAGGATCACCTACTGTGTTGGTTGAGATGATGACCTATCTGGGTTATCGCTGGCACCTTGAGTACACCATCTATGAGGAGTATCAGGACTTCAACCAGGAGCAGTACCGTGCCATCGTCCACCTCTACTCTCGGGAGTATGACTCCACTACAGTGCTGCACACTGCTCATGGTGTTGGAGTGACTATCGATATGGCGGTCCACGATGCTGCTTATGCTGCTCTGACACGTCTTCGTGGAGAATATAAGGAGTTGGACACCTCCCCCATCAGGCACATTGCTATCGCATCCGATGTTGGTGCAGAGGGATACTACACTGCTGCCTACTCCACTGTCACCCGAGAGACCTTCTACCATCAGAACCTGGTTCTGCATGCTGATGGGCTGGATAGAGCTAACCGAGCTCTTTGCCACGAGTTGTACACCACCCGTCAGCACCTGTATCGTGCTCTGAAGCTATTGCACCCCTCTGTCCGATCTGGTGATCTGTCGCGTTCTATGATCTACCCTGCCAGGACCGTGATGCCCCAGGGCGTCAGCTGGCCAGATGTGGGAGGCTACTCTCCCGCACTTGGTCCTCTCCTGCCACCTGCGCATCGGGTTCCGCACCAGAGTATCTGCGAACCCCAGGCTACTCGCGTGGAGGTCTTCCCTTCGCGTCACTACCAGCTGTCAGGCTACACGTACCTCCACAGTTCCTCCTGGGACTGATGTAGGCTTGCTTGTTAGTGTTAGATGCATTCGCTGCGAGCCTGCGTGCTGCCTATGATGTTCTTAGTCTGTGTACTGAACTCTATGTGCCGAACTCTATGCATGATCACTTTGTAAGATGTGCCAACTACCATGCAGTATCTATCGTGTTCCTTTTATTATGCATGTTTCATCATGAATGATTCTTGTCCTCGCAATTTCTCAAATGCTGAACTAGTCCTGTTATATATTAGCAGGATGGTTAGACCAGGTGGTAGTGGTCGTGGTAACCCTCCCCCACCCCCGCCTGAGTACATGGCTGGGATGATGCAACGGTTTGAGCATGCATCTAGAGTATTAAGTTAAAAATAGAGTAACGCCTTAAGCAGGATGACATGATGTAGAGGGATAAACTCATGCAATATGATGAAAACCCCATCTTGTTATCCTCGATGGCAACAATACAATACGTGCCTTGCTTCCCCTGCTGTCACTGGGAAAGGACACCGCAAGATTGAACCCAAAGCTAAGCACTTCTCCCATTGCAAGAAAGATCAATCTAGTAGGCCAAACCAAACTGATAATTCGAAGAGACTTGCAAAGATAACCAATCATACATAAAAGAATTCAGAGAAGATTCCAATATTGTTCATAGATAGACTTGATCATAAACCCACAATTCATCGGTCTCAACAAACACACCGCAAAAAGAAGATTACATCAAATAGTTCTCCACAAGAGAGGGGGAGAACATTGTATTGAGATCCAAAAAGAGAGAAGAAGCCATCTAGCTAATAACTATGGGCCCGTAGGTCTGAGGTAAACTACTCACACTTCATCGGAGGGGCTATGGTGTTGATGTAGAAGCCCTCCGTGATCGATGCCCCCTCCGGCGGAGCTCCGGAACAGGCCCCAAGATGGGATCTCGTGGATACAAAAAGTTACGGCGGTGGAATTAGGTTTTTGGCTCCGTATCTGATCGTTTGGGGGTACGTAGGTATATATAGGAGGAAGGAGTACGTCGGTGGAGCAACAGGGGGCCCACGAGGGTGGAGGGCGCGCCTGGGGGGTAGGCGCGCCCCCTACCTCGTGGCCTCCTCTTTTGTGTCTTGACGTAGGGTCCAAGTCTCCTGGGTCTTATTCCTTGAGAAAATCACGTTCCCGAAGGTTTCATTCCGTTTGGACTCCATTTGATATTCCTTTTCTTTGAAACCCTAAAACAGGCAAAAAACAGCAATTCTGGGCCGGGCCTCCGGTTAATAGGTTAGTCCCAAAAATAATATAAAAGTGGAAAATAAAGCCCAATAATGTCCAAAATAGTAGATAATATAGCATGGAGCAATAAGAAATTATAGATACGTTGGAGACGTATCATAATCTTGGAGCAAGACTACCACAACAACATGCCGTTCAGCGTACTTCAAGGTGAAGACCATGATGATGCCCTTGAAGAACCTGATCTCTATGCATATCAAAGAGTACCAGCCCTATATATGCAAGTGATACATACAAGGTGAAAGGTGAGATCCCAACTTTTAATGCAAATTTTCATATTGAAGGGTGCCATGATCGATTGTATGAACTGGAGACTTTCTTTGAGGTCATTAATATTCCAGAAGGTCGTAGAGTTCCTTTGGTCCTGTATAAGCTGAAAGGAGTCGATGCATGGTGACATCACCTTCAAGATGAATGCAGGCTGAGAGGAGAACCTCGTGATGGAGCAGAAAATCGTCAGTACCCTCTGTAGGGTGCCTTACGAGGTTGGAAGTACCAGGATAGAACCCACACGCACAAGTTACCCAAGTTCGAGCCTCCGAAGAGTAATACCCTACGACCTGCTCATTGTTGCTATTCATGATGGGGATACCACGTGTGAGGTATTAAAGTGGTGTAGATGATATTGCCACCGAGAATTTTTCTATGGGACAATAGATGTGTTTAAGGGCCTCTAGCTCCCCCTTATATACACGGTGGGAGCTAGGACTTAGATGATGGAGATGTGATCTATCTAGCCGCCCTCCTGGCTTGGAGTCCGCGAAGGTCCTAGAACTGCCTACAGGCCACCATGGATCCTCCTCCCATCCATGTCTTCTTGGCGGGTGTCGTGGTTTTGTCACGGCATATGTCCTCGCGAAAGGACTAAGTCTGGAGGCCATTGCAACTAGGTGGTTGCTTGAACGGGGTTGATTAGGAACGAAGGACACAAGTTTACCCAGGTTCAGCCCCTCACGGTGGAGGTAAAGACCTACTTCCTTCTTGATTGATATTTACGATGATCTCGATTACAAGGATGCGGATTCGCTAACCTAGATTTTGAGAGATTGCAACTTAGTCTTTTCGACATAGAGGATGCCCTTTATGTAATAGGTTGACCCCTAGGTTTACAGGAGATGTCTGGGTCGTATTATCAACATGTATCCTACTCTAACTCTCACTACAAAAAAATACACTTCCGTGATGATACGTGTTTGTCACAACAGGTCACATTTTCTGTCATGCATGTACATCCATGACAAATTTATGACAGAATCAAGATAGTCATACATGTGATGTCGTAAAAGTGTTCCATGACATTACCAAAATTATCATCATGGAAGTGTCCACTTCCACGTGTAAAATTCTCATTGGCCGGAGGAAACACGTGTCGGCTCAACGTTCGGACAGATGTCATCCACTCATTGGACATGATGCGCCTATGATACATCGACACGTGGCACAGCCCAACTGAGGCACATTTCAGTGAAAAGGCCGGCCCACCTAAAGGCCCACCATGTTTTTTCAGACACTAGTGGGCTGGCCCGTTAATAGCCTGCCATGTTTTGGGCCAAATTGAGGCCCATACCAGATCAGGCCCGTTCACAGCCTACCGTGTTTTGGGCCAAATTACGGCCCATATTGGATCAGGCCCGTTAACAGGCCATTGTTCTTTTGGGCCCATACTAAGACAGGTTTATATTTCAGCCTATTAAATGCATGTTTACCAGTTCGGCCCGATAATAGTTTCGGCCTATTAGCGGCCCATGGTGCATCTGGGACGTTGTCAGCCCGGTTTAACTTTAGGCCATTTAACGGCCCATGCATAAACTGGGCTATTTCTTGTCCGAAGTAACTTTAGGCCTCTTAATGGCCCATAGACTCCGTGGATAAATTTCAGCCCAACTAGCCTATCGGCCTGTTAATGGCCCGTGTAATAGTTGGGCCTAATTACAACCCACGTTGAATCTGGCCTGCTTACATCCCATCTGATAATGGCCCATGACACTTTTAGGCCTATGGCCCGCGTAGATACCGGCATACTTAAAGCCCATAATTTTATTGGGCTAAACAGGCCCGAGATATATTTTGGCCTGTTAACTACTCGTCCTATTTGGGCCAAACATGGGCCTTAGGCAGTTTCGGCCTGTATTGGCCCGTGAATTTTTCGGCTCAACGCTAGCCCAATCTAGGTTTTAGCCTGTTAAAAGCCCATGGTATTCTCTGGCCTAGCTGGACAGAACTTTACTCGGCCTAGTAAAGGCGGGAAACAACTATAGGTTTAGACCTGCTAATGGCCCAAGATGATTATAGGCCCAGGTTTTGGCCCATGTGAGTAAAGGGCCGGCCTGAGGATCGAAAACACTGAGATACACTGAACCTTCCGGCCTAAATTACAGCATACCGACCAAGAATAAACCTAGACTATACAACAAAGAAATTACAGCATATTACATCCCCTCGGCATCAAAGTTCGCCGCCGGTGATAATAAAGGGCAACCAGACAGCAAATTACATAAACTGGGCATGTCGCCACCAGTGGAAGTTAACAGGCGGACAAAATAATAGATAGAACTGACAACACTTTAACACAGTTCAAGAAAGGTTAGCCTGGCCCAGGAGCTACAGCACAAGCAGCTTAGCAACCTGGTGAGACTGTGCTTCTTTGGCTCTCATATCCACCATCTTAAGCTGCATAGAATCAATAAACGTCATGTACTTATGGTTAATCTTGCATAGAGATTGGAGTTCCAGTTGTATTTGAGAGTAAGCATGTATTTCTGCTTGAATTTCATACTGGAGAAGTCGAACAGATTCAGGCGGCGACTTCATCGAGCTTGTGTCACTGAGTAAGTTTGACACTACATCAAGATGTGACTTCGTGGTTGTATCCCTACCCTCAACATGTGTTGCCTTCTCCTTTGGAATATGTGTTAGAGGGACAAACAATGGGTTCGTCTTACTATCATTGTAGCAGTTCTTCCTAGCAGCAGTGTTGTCACCCTGAAAGAGAAACAAGTAGGTAGATAACAGATTTTGCACGTATAAGCATTAGCATTGTCAATTCATCTCATTTCTTTGTAAGAAATAAAGAGACACGGTTTAAAATAGCATTAACATAATAGGCATTATTCATAGTTAAGATGGGCAGGAAATGGCATCGTGCAGGAGCGGCCAGCTTCACCAGCCCACTGGATTAATGATCAAGAACACAAGCATAGATGTAGTTGTAAACAACGTATAAGCATGAATGGTGAGTGCACTATCAATTTATACCATTTCAGATTGGTAAATAAAGAGACATGATTTAAATAACATTAATATAATATGGCATTGTTCATAGTTGAGAGATAGCAGGATATGACATTGTGTTGTTGTTGGTAGTCTCACCACACCACTGGATTACAGATCAAGAACACAAGCATACACATAGTGCTAAATAAGATAACTTGCTATGTTTAGTTTAATTTACATGGTACGAATAAGGAACTAGATTGTACAACTAAAGACTGAAATTGAGAAGGAAAAACGTATGTTTATGTACTTCTACTTTATAAACTTTGAATAAGAGATTGATGTAGACGACAAAAATAAACATCATTTGCACTCATAGCTATCCAAATATAAACAACAAAGTTTGAAGGCTGGAGGAGGACAAATTTACATTAGTAGTGAAGACATGATCTATAAAGACCTTGTCCATATTGATGGGGGGCAATTCAAGAAGTTTACCGCACACTCTTCTTCAAGAGTATTGCCTTTATTCTACATTTTGTTAAGAGTAAACATAGATGTGAAAATATAGGGACAAATGGCAATTATTTAACTTAAGATGCAGAGTACAAATGTAAATACAGCATACAGGCAGAAGGCACTGACAAGAGCAATGCGGAGCTAAACTTCTTCAGTAACATTAGTTTTATTCAATTTTTTGGCAAGAGTAAATGTAGATCTAATGTGTAGAAAAATGGAGGACAAGGGAAAATAAGCTACAAAGTGTACATGAAGAACTAGCTGGCAAATATAAGTATAGTGATGAAGGACAACATATACTTACAAGAACAATGCAAAACTAAATTTCTTCATAGGCATTGGGTTTATTCTACATTAATTTAAGCATTAATATAGATCTGATAATTTGGAGCGAACAGTGGATAAGCAAGCTATAATGCACAATGATGTCACATAATCCACCAGGTATGAATGTAAGGACAACTGTAGGACAATACATACTCACAAGAGCAAAGCAGTGACCAGCATAGTTGCGATATCCTAGGTTTTGTGGCGCTGGTTCTATCGCCAATATACGTCGAGTGCTATGTGATTTCTCTGGTAGCACCACTTTTTCAAGGACTTTGCTTGTACTCCTTCAGATTCTGCAATCATCCTCTTCCTTTTGGATGTTTGAAACATAAGAACAACATTTGAATGGAAAAACATGGTATGAAGACAAATGGAATAGGTGTTGATAATGGATGGGCATGGCATCTTCACATATATCATGAGTAAACTAAGGAGATGGCAGTGCAATGAAGCAAAAGAAATGCAAGACACCTTATGCAAGATATGTGCAACCAATAAAACTTTGCCAAATTAGAACATGCACCTTACTGGGTGAATGGGATAGGTCATCTGCCTTTGACTCCTTGAGCTTAGAATAGTCATTAGGATTATAGTCTGAATACGAATCTATAGGTCAGGAGCATGTGGGTTTCATTACTTCCACAATGGACCTCAATCCCTTCATGCCAAGTTTGTTACCCAATGAACTGTTCTGCAATATTCTTCTGATGTGCGCATTCTTATATTCATTGTGATTACGTACAATATCTGCAAAGCATGAAAACACAAATAGTAGTGAGATTATCTTTGTAATGCAGAGGATATTGTAATATAATAGAGGCTCCCTGTAAACCCTTGTGTGCTATCATTGGATTCTGATGAGAGAGCCCATGTGTGCTGTAATATGGTGAGTAGATTAATATAATATGGCACAACTACATAAAAAATAAGCTCCCTGTTGGGGGCCCCAGATGTAAGGATAGTTGGCAGACTATAGGTTCATAATATACCGTATAGAAAGTTTATTGCCAAACCATGATAACGAGAGTGTAGAGCCAGTAGGCAGATCATAGTGTAGATAATAGGGGTACACCATAACCACCATAAATAAATCAGGAAAGCGGAACTGGCTGGAAAAGATAGGGTTTTGCCTCTACTAATATGCAGCCTATCGATCACCTACAAGCCAACTCTATTCATCTGAAGACGCATAGCTGTTACTATCAGTTTAGTCTATCAAAGACCGCGCGGCTCCCACCATTTCCGAGGTATTATGGCAGACCAACTCGAAGTGTGATATCATTTAGCAGAACCGGCCCAGTAGAGGTGTCGACTGCAGATGTCCCTGCTCCCCTTCCCGACAAGGAACATACTCTGCTTACTAAAGAAGAAAAGAAGAGGAACATGTTAAAGAACAGAATAGGAAGCATATTCTGCATGTCTGCATGCAAGTCGCGTGACTTTTGTCATTTGGGTCAGTCGACCATTTCAGGCGGTTGGATGAAGATCCTACGTCTCCTAACCCTTCTTCTTCCTCGTCTCTGATTCTTCCCATACAGAACGCCGCACGGGCCGCCGGCCGAACCACCGGCCCCGACCCCCCGC
>NC_041384.1:543361122-543377675 GCF_002162155.2 Triticum dicoccoides | reverse complement strand
TCGAGTTTTCTTCATTCGGCGAGGCCCCACCACTACCCCCACAACCACCGTCCCCACACGAGCCCCTTCATTCGCACCGGCGAACTCCGGCGATCTCTGAAAAATCAACTGACCCAATTTTGAAATTTAGTCTACTGTGATTTAACTAGTGTGGAATATAAAAGGGGAAAACCATAAGCATTGCGAGTATAGTGTTGAGCATGCCATGGCGGATCTGAAGGTGCAAACCAGACAAAGGCAACTTCGCAACCAATGTTTGCTTTCAACTAGCAAGTAAGTGATGGACAAGAAAATCAGAGTAAAGCAGTGGCAATCTATTTTCTTGTTGCGATAAATAAGTTGAGCAGACACGAAAGAGTACCGCCTCTGGTGAGGCGCCGTGTATGCATCTGCTGAGAATTTGACGGTGCTGCGGTAGCAATGGCTGTCAGCGGCGTGGAAGCAGATCTAGGAGGGTAGATGGTGGCGGCGGGGCGCAGTGGACGAGACAGTCATAGGAGCGGCATCGACAAGGTGGACGACGGCGGGGATGAAGCGAGAGGACGGGATGCAAGGATCTCGGTCCAAAGCTGCGGATGAGAGAAGTCGATCTCTTGTAATGGACGACGGCGTTGGGGTATCAGCTCCGACATGGTGGAGGAGGACGGCGGTGGATGGGGTGGCGGGCGGAGGAGGCTGGGGTGGAGAGGCTGTTTTGGCGCCCACAGGGTACGAATGGGGAAATGGAGGGAGAGAGGAAGGGGGGAACCATGTCTTCAGGGCGCGCTTGTCCCAAATGCGAGGAAATTTACAAACTTAGGCTCTGTTTAAAATTTCCTACATCACAGCAATATTAGTCGGTTGGGGATAGGACGGTAATCTCGCATACACCGAATATTTGCCGACGAGAGTTTCTTTTTGGCGCCCACCGTGTATGAATCGGGGAGGGAGTCGATTTCGGCCGAGGAGACACTGTGTTTTGGCGCCCACCGTGTATGAATCCGGGTGAGAGGCGGTTATGTCACGTTTGAGTGAAATTACAAACCTACCACTATCGAAACCTATAGAAATCGAGCCGATAGGCTTTGCGTGTCAGGGATAGGCAGTAATTTCCATCTCGCAGATTTTGGTTTTAGGCCGTTACTGCGACTTTCCCCGCTTCATTCATATTTTTGTAGAGCAAGAGTGCATGTTTACCGCGCCAGCTCAATTCGAATCCAGTTTGTATTCTATTTTTGTTCGGCCAGGATCCATTTGCGATTCAAATAAAATTCTATATACATCATTTTTTTATATATAATTTCGAAAGCACAACACCCTTTATACATAAATATGGTTTACAAATGGCATGATCTTAGATTCATAAGGTTGTATTCATCTTAATTCGGATTTCCAAATATTTGAAACCACTTTATGTTGAAATACAATGTATGCATTCCTCGCTAACTGTCTCCAATTAATGTGTGTTTCATGCGGGTTTTTTACTTCTCAAACACTACGCGTGGGCATCCACTACCGCGTCTTCCCCGGCTCCGCGTCGTCCCCTTTCTAGGCCTCGCCGTCGTCCACCGCCCTAATGCTCTCAGCGGCGTGGTCAACATGGTCAAGGAACGGCTTCCATCGGACGTGGACTGTACGTGGAGAGGCTGACAGCTGGGTCCATGGCTGCAGCAAGGAAGTGCCTCCTTATTACGCGGAAAATAATGATTCCTCCAACTGACAGCGGGGACCCACCGGACAGGCAACCATATTTCACGAAAAAAATATTTCCCCCCTGACTGCTGGGACTTACCAGCTACATCTTCGCACACAAGGAAGTGCATCCGGGCAAAAAACGATTTGCCCCCTGACTGCTGGGACACACCAGCTACATCTTCTCACGCAAGGAAGTGCCTGGCAGTCGGGACCCACCTGGTCGAAGCGTACGTAGCGTTGTCATTCTGGTCCTGAATGTGTACGTACATACTGGTCGATGTAGAGGCACGCACATGTCGTAGTAGAGGCGCGCACGTAGCATGTACACGTACATACAGCGCTAGTGTGTAAGAAAGAAAATACGGCCACATACGTACATACGGGCGGGGTCTCGAACGCCTACTCGCGCATACGTACGGCTATGGCTCGTGTACATGATTGTGTCGGAACGGAGAAACTACGTCGTCTTCGTGTTCATGGGGAGCCAACCGGCAGGGTTAGAACGGAATGCGTCGTCGTGTTCATCGGGAGGGCTTCGACGGAACAACCAATGGAAATGAGGCCTGGCGTACCACAGAATGGAGGAAACGGCCTTGTGTTCGACCGACCACATTCAAAACGGGATCATGTTCATCAGGAGGGGTCTGGCGTACCGCAAAACGGAGGAAACTGACTCCTATGGTCGAAAATGGGGTTCTGTTCATCGGGAGGGGTGTGGCGTATCGCGAAATGGAGGAAACGGACTTGTGCTGGAGCGCTACGGTCGAAACGGGGGTCCTGTTCATCAGGAGGGGTGTGGCGTACCGCAAAATGACACTCCACGAGATACTGTTCATCTCCACCGTCGACCCCCTCCAGCCTCCACGGGCTACTGTTCATCCACCGTCGACCTCCTCCAGCCTCCACCTATGACTGTTCATCCACGGGCTCCTGTTCATCCAGCCTCCACCGCGCGCTAGTCCATCGGCTACTGTTCAACTAGCCCTCTCCACAGGCTCCTATTCAACCACCCCTCCACGGGCTACTGTTCATCCAGCCCTCCACCGTCTACTATTCATCCAGCCCTCCACGGGGTGGTCCTATTCATCCTGCCCTCCACGGGGTCCTGTTCATCCAGCCCCAACCGGCTCGATCGATCGGGGTCCTGTTCATCCAGAGGCAACACCACAGGGTCCTGTTTATCCACCCCCACTGGGAAATGTTCATCAAAACCCCCCAGCAACACTCACTGTTCATCCAGAGGCAGCATCGATTGGCTTTAGTTAGGCAGTAGCGAAGGAATCGCTCGATTGGGTTCAGTTAACAACCATCGACCGATTGCTCGGGTTCAGTAACGCATAACCTCCAGTGCAATCGCTCGGGTTCAGTTAGATCCCAACGCCTCGCTCGGATTCAGTTAGAGCCCAACGCCTCACACCCACGCGCCTTCGTGTACGAGAGAAACGCGCATCGCTCGGCCCCGACCACCCACCGTAACCGGGAACACCCCGATATTTTCCTCGCCCTCGCTTCTACCACGGTTTTTTCCGTCATGGATGGCCCAAATAATTTCATGCAGTTGCGTCTCCGTCCCACCTAGGGCGAAAAGCCCATTTCCTGTCATGATTTTTTGTCATAGAAGTAGGACCCCACCACATCTATGATGATACCGGGTTTTGTCACAATTATCGTCATAGAAGTGTCATAAGTATGACAGAAAAAATTTGTTTGGCCCAAAATGTCACGGATGTGTCTTTTTTGTAGTGAAGCCATTCGAAGTTTTCTGTGATGCCTCTTTGCAAGGTCTAGGCGTTGTGTTAATGCAAGAGAAGAAAGTTGTGGCCTATACGCCTCCCCGTGCCCAAAGCGGGGTGGGAGACAGTGTTGCGGTTCTTTTCTTTATCGATCCTCTCATCAGTTGAAGGCCAACGAAAGGAACTACCCCACTCACGATCTTCAGTTGGCGGCAGTTGTCCATGCATTAATAACATGGATACATCTCTTATTGGGAAGGCAAGTGGACATTTTCACATATCACAAGAGCCTCAAGTATATCTTCACTCAACCCAACCACAACCTCAGGCAAACTCATTGGGTCGAAATGATTCAAGAGTACAATCCAAGTATTGAATATACTCCAGGCAAGGCCAATGTTATTGCAGATGCTTTGAGCAGAAAAGCGTATTGCAACACCACGGGTTCCTATTCATCCACCCCCACCGGGAACTGCTCATCCACCCCCCCCCCAAGCAACGCTCACTATTCATCTAGAGGCAGCATCGATCGGCTTCAGTTAGCAGCAGTAGCGAAGGAATCACTCGGGTTCAGTAATGCATAGCCTGCAGTGCAATCGCTCGGGTTCAGTTAGAGCCCAACGCCTCGCACACACGCGCGTACGTGTACGAGAGAAACGCGCATCGCTCGGCCCCCGACCACCCACCGTAACCGGGAACTCCCCTTCCTCGCCCTCGCTTCTACCATGGTTTTTTCCGTCATGGACGGACCAAAGAATGTCATGCAGCTGCGTCTCCGGCCCGCCTAGGACGAAAAGCCAATTTCTATCATGATTTTTTGTCATAGAAGTAGGAGCCCACCACATCTATGGTGATACCGGGTTTTGTCACAATTATTGTCATAGAAGTGTCATAAGTATGAAAAAAAAATCATTCGACCCAAAATGTCACGGATGTGTCTTTTTTTGTAGTGGTAGTTACTATCAATCTTAGTTTTGTTGACAAATTTTTGTCATCCCAAATTTTTTATTTTTAGAAAATTGTACGTGAACATGAATATCTTCAGGAAGTTTGGCTCGAAGAAGAACTCCAAGGGTGTTATTGGGGAGTCTTCTGACAATGATCTCCACCCTCGGAGGTTGGCGGAGGTACGGCCGTGCGAATGGCCGCATACCCCGTTCCTGCAAGAGGCTGGAATTCTTGAGGAGTTCACGCAATATATTGCCAATGCCGGCCTCACCAACTTCATCGCAGATGAGTGTGACCAGCACCAAATCATCACAAACATCTTTGTTTAGAGCTTTACTTTCTTGCCTAGAAATAATCCTCCTGAAGTGAGCTTTGATTTATATGCTGAAAACCATCAGATACCACTTACTGAATTTTGTGACATGTGCATGATCCCTTCCGATGGGAGTTTAGCTGCGCCTAGACCGGCTGGGTTTGAGGCATTTTATCGCACTTTGACAGTGGGAGATGAGAGAGGGGTGTCAGCCACTACAGCTGTTAGCTTACACTTTCCTATTATCCATTATTTTGCTTTATTTGTTGCTAAGTGCGTGCTTGCTAGAAATAAAGTAGGTGCGCTCAGCACACTAGACTTTGTTGTTTTACGCTGAGCACTAGAGGGTGACAACACTTATAGCTTGGGAGCTATTGTGGCTCGTCGCCTCCATCTTAATAAATCCTAGGGTGAAATACATGGTGGGATTTTTGCTACTCGTTTGGCGGCTCATTTCGAGGTTGCGATACGCCCTCATGATTACCCTCTTACCAAGGTTTACCTAGACCATGCAGCCATGGAACACCATCACTTTCTTGCACATGATTGCCCAAATATTGCCATTTCTTATAACCTGGTCTTTAGCGTTAAAACTCGTGATGTTATTCCATTGCCTGCACCTGCTTTGTTTGATTCTGCTGCCAGGGGCGGATACCGGATTATGCCTGCAGACATCATCGCCTACCGGAACGCTCAGGCTGCTGCGGAGGCAACACAGGAGGAGCCTCCGCAGTGGGATGAGTGGATGCCCGCTCCTCGAGATCCCGACTACCCTGCAGGCTACTGATCAATTACCAACTTAGGCCAAAAGCCTGAGCTTGGGGGAGTACGTGTTTCTCACTGACATTACATTTATGTCTACATATCATTCTATTTGTCGGTGTTCACACTTTTTCATTGTATCATTCATGCTTAGATTTATTTTCTTGCTTTCTTCTTGTGCGTTTGATAAACTTTAGAAAAACAAAAAAATTAGTTGTAGCTAGTTTACTTTCTATGCATGCTTAGTTGTAGTATTAAAAAGAAAACCCAAAAAGACTTCCTTGTTCTTCTTTTGCTTGTTGGGAGCTTTCCCGTGTAAATAGTTTTTCTCGTGTTTGCTTTTTACTTGCTTGTTGAAGAAACCCCAAAAAACCCAAAAATATTTCATTGTGTTTCTCTGAATTTCTTTTCTTTTTATTCGAGTTGTACCAAGGAGAAGACCACGATGAAAATGTTGAGTGGCTCTCATTTGAATAATTATTGAACTAATAAAGAGCACATTTTACCTTGTCTTCTCCTGTTGAATAAAATGTTTGCAGATTCCAACTAAGTCCATGGCACTCTTGCACTATTATTATTTTTATATCATTCGGTCGTGCAAGTGAAAGGCAATAATGACGACATTCGATGAACTGGTCGTGGCAAAGAGAAAATGGTATGAACTCGACTTGTTCTGTTTGTGTAAATATGTTTAAACTAGTATCCATGCTTCAGGCCGTTATGATTAAACATGTTTGCAATGACTATTAGAGATTATAGTTTCTCATGCCATGCATAAGTAGCTGGGAGTTGATAATAATTTATCTTGGATATCAACATAGCATTAAAATGATTGTGATGTAGTATGATGATATGGTATCCTCCTTTGAATGTTCAAGTGGCTTGACTTGGTACATGTTCATGCATCTAGTTGAATCAAAACCAACATAGCCTCTATAATATTTATGTTCATGGTGTTCATATCCTACTCATGCTAGTGTCCAATGTTACTTATGCATAATGCATGGTTATGATCGTTGTTGCTCTCTAGCTGGATGCTTCTCAATCTAAAATGCTAGCCTTCGCCTGTACTAAGTGGGGATTCTGCTTGTACATCAAAAACCTTGAGTCCAAAGTTATTCCAGATGAGTCCACCATTCCTACCTATATACGGTATTACCTGTTGTCCTAAGTAAATTTGCATGTGCCACCTCTAAAAGCTTCTAAAAATTTGTTCGTTTTGTGTGCCTAGATCGTTCATGGAACGACAGGATGTATCTTCCATGCTAAGCGGGTTATTCTCAGGTCGAGTGTTTATTCACTCTCCATCGCACGAGAAAAGGGCGGTAATGGGGATTCCCAGCCCCGAACTCAAAAATGCAAATAATTAAACAAAACTCCCCCGGGACTGTTGTTGGTTTGGACGGCACCTGTTGTTTCGGACAAGCCGTTGAATGTGATTGTTGGTGGAGGGGGAGTAAACCTTTACTTTTATCGCTTGGGAACCACCACTAGCCTGTTTAGCATGGGAGATGTTGATAACTGATAGTCGTGAAGTGAATGAGAAGGGTGCATGCCTCAAAATATCATTTATCTCTGTTTTAAAAAATGAGCCCTGGCACCTCTACAGATCATTGCTTCCCTCTGCGAAGGGACTATCTATTTACTTTTATGTTGTGTCATCACCTTCTAAAACAAGCGCCAGAAACTAAGTAGAGCACAATTGTCATGATTTATGCATTGTGTGCAGCTAATGTTGGGTGCATCATGACTGGATCTTTTCTACCATGAATTACAATGTTTAGCCGTTGCTTGAACTTTGGAGGTGCTCTGCATTTATGTTTTGCGGTCTCAGAAAGGGCTAGGGAGATACCACTATTGTCATATTATATCATGGTTGTTTTGACAACATGTTGCTGTTTGAGATATCTTATTATTGCTCGCTAGCTGATTATGTCATTGATATGAATCATTATAATCTTTAAGAGTTATTGTTGACATGGTTAGTTATAATGTTGGCTGAAAACCTGGGTGTTGTTTAAGCTTATTTATGCAAACAAGAGCAAAAGAGTTTGTAAAAGTTTTTCTTTCTCACTTTCAGTTTATCAACTGAATTGCTTGAGGACAAGCAAAGGTTTAAGCTTGGGGGAGTTGATACGTCTCCAACGTATCTACTTTTTCTCACACTTTTCCTCTTGTTTTGGACTCTAATTTGCATGATTTGAATGAAACTAACCCCGGATTGACGCTGTTTTCAGCAGAACTACCATGGTGTTGTTTTTGTGCAGAAATAAAAGTTCTCGGAATGGAACAACACTTCACGAGGATTTTTTATATAATAAATGAGAATTTCTGGAGACAAGACCTACCGGAGAGGGCCCCCTGGGTGGGCACAACCCAACAGGGCGCGTGCCCCTCTCCTGGTTCGCCCAGGTGGGTTGTACCCACCTGGTGGCCCCGCAGACCTCAACCCTGACACTATAAATTCCTATTTTCGGAGAAAAAAATTAGGGAGAAAGAATTATCACGATCCACAAGACGGAGCCACCGCCAAGCCTTGTTCTTCCTCGGGAGGGCCGATCTGGAGTCCGTTTGGGGCTCCGGAGAGGGGGATCTTCATTCTTCGTCATCACCAACCCTTCTCCATCGCCAATTCCATGATGCTCCCCAACGGGAGTGAGTAATTCCTTCATAGGCTAGCTGGTCGGTGAGGAGTTGGATGACATTCATCATGTAATCGAGTTAGTTTTGTTAGGGCTTGATCCCTAGTATCCACTATGTTCCGATTGATGTTGCTATAACTTTGCCAAGATTAATGCTTGTCACTTTGGGCCCGGGTGCCATGATTTCAGATCTGAACCATTTATGTTATCACCATTATATCCATGTTCTAGATCCGATCTTGCAAGTTATAGTCACCTACTACGTGTTATGATCCAGTAACCCCGGAGTGACAATAACCGGGACTTCTCGGTGATTACCGTAGTTTGAGGAGTTCATGTATTCACTATGTGTTAATGCTTTGTTCCGGTTCTCTATTAAAAGGAGGCCTTAATATCCCTTAGTTTCCAATATGGACCCCGCTGCCACGGGAGGGTAGGACAAAAGATGTCATGCAAGTTCTTTTAATAAAGCATGTATGACTATTTACGGAATACATGCCTACATGATATCGATGAACTGGAGCTAGTACCTAATATAGCCCTAGGTTATAACTGTCACATGATGAATATCATCCAACAAGTCACCGATCCAATGCCTACGAACTTTTCCATATTGTTTCTGCTAAGTTACTACTGCTATCATCACTATTACACTTGCTACAAAATTACTGCTATCATTGTTATTGTTACTATTGCTGCTACTACAACTACTATCAAAACTATGAAACTACTTTGCTACTGATCACTTTGCTGCAGATAATTAATCTCCAGGTGTGGTTGAATTGACAACTCAGCTGCTAATACCTTCAAATATTCTTTGGCTCCCCTTGTGTCGAATCTATAAATTTGGGTTAAATACTTTACCCTCAAAAACTGTTGCAATCCCCTATACTTGTAGGTTATCAGTACTCCAAGATAATTAGCTAAACAGGTGGCATAAATCCCACCAAATAAATCTCCATCTTTAGCATTAAGATGTAACCTCCTCGCAATAATAGCCCCCAAGTTATATCGTTTATCACCCAACACCGCACACTTAAGGACACTAAGATTTGATGCACAAAGGTGGCTATGATCATGTTTACCATTAATGCGTCTACCTATGAAGAGAGCAAAATAATGTATGGCAGGAAAGTCAATACTCCCCAGGAGGCTTGTGTGATATTTCTAGTTTCTCCCACAGTGATGCTAGCAAGGAACTCATTATACTCAGTTTTGCGAGGCTCGCTATGAGTGCCCCATTGTGGGATTTTACATGCAGTATTAAAATCTTCAAGGTCCATGGTATATGATTCATCATAGAGATCAAATAAAACAGTATGAGTATTGTGTTTAGATGTAAATTCAAATCTCCATACAAATGAATCAGTGAGTTGATAGTATTGAGGACACTTATCTGATACGAAATTCTCAAGATCAGTGTTCCATATGTACGCATCAAACTCCTCTTTGTAACTTGCATGAACCATGAATTCATCCAACGGCCATTCATAAGGCCTCACTTGAGCTTCCCTTGGTGGTTCAAGGTCCGGCTCACGTATCGTGAGCCTCGGTGCTTGCTTCCTCAAGGAACCACATTGGTACATTTTCCTAAACATTTTTCTTCCTCCGAAAAATTTCTAAAATTTTTTAGTGACTCAAAATAAAAGTGAACCAAACTCAACAAGATTGATATCAACTACTCCTACAAGTGTCTAGAGGCTATATCATGCATCAAAACCACTTTGGACCATATAAATTTGACATGCAAGCTCAAGGTCACCACAGCAGCCAAAATTTGCAATAAATAAAGCACTAGAACAAAAACTAATTGGTCCATTGGAGGAGTCACATGCGGAAGAACAATCCCCCAAAGACTCAAATCATAAAAGACGCTCCAAGCAAAACACATATCATGTGGTGAATAAAAATATAGCTCCAAGTAAAGTTACCGATAGAATTGACGAAAGAGGGGATGCCTTCCGGGGCATCCCCAAGCTTTGGCTTTTAGGTGTCCTTAGATTATCTTGGGGGTGCCATGGGCATCCCCAAGCTTAGGCTTGCCACTCCTTGTTCCATAATCCATCAAATCTTCACCCAAAACTTGAAAACTTCACAACACAAAACTTAAAGTAGAAAATCTCGTGAGCTCCGTTAGCGAACGAAAACAAAAGACCACTTCAAGTTACTGTGATGAACTCATTCTTTATTTATATTGGTGTTAAACCGACTGTATTCCAACTTCTCTATGGTTTATAAACTATTTTACTAGCCATAGATTCATCAAAATAAGCAAACAACACACGAAAAACAGAATCTGTCAAAAACAGAACAGTCTGTAGTAATCTGTAGCTAGGGCAAGATCTGGAACCCCAAAAATTCTAAAATAAATTTCTGGACGTGAGGAATTTATATATTAATCATATTCGAAAAGAATTAACTAAATAGCACTCTCCAAATAAAGATGACAGCAGTTCTTGTGAGCGCTAAAGTTTCTGTTTTTTTACAGCAAGTTCAACAAGACTTTCCCCAAGTCTTCCCAATGGTTCTACTTGGCACAAACACTAATTAAACACAAAAAACACAACCAAAACAGAGGTTAAATAATTTATTTATTACTAAACAGGAGCAAAAAGCAAGGAATAAAAATAAAATTGGGTTGCCTCCCAACAAGCGTTATCGTTTTAACGCCCCTAGCTAGGCATAACAAGCAAGAATAGATCTAGGTATTGCCATCTTTGGTAGGCAATTCTTCAATGAGGCATCTATATCCCTTAGGAATTTCTTTATTTCTAGTGATTATCAAACTCTTAGGCACAAGATCGAAAAATTCATTTGTAGCAATTGGTTCCTTAATGATAGCAAAAAGATTGGGATGAATACTTATAGATTTAAGATCCGCAGTTTCCTTACTAGATGATTCACCCTTATTTTTAGGAACATACATAAGCTTGGAAATTTTAGTAGGAGGACTTGGAGTATTCTTTACGGAAGAAAAAGTGGTTCCCAAGTTCATAATGATACCCTCAAGTTTATCGATTCTAGTGGAATCTAGATTTATTTTCTCATTAACTATGGGTTCCTTTTCCTTAATATTTTTCAAAGTCATTCCTACCTTAGATCCATATTGGGTAATTTGATTGTGGATCTTTTTATCTATATTTTCAATTAATTCAATGGTAGCTACTTTATTTTCAATAATTTCAAGTCTTTGCATAACATGCTCCATGGTTAACATAGTTCCATTAACCAAAAGAGGTGGTGAGCCAAATAAATCTAACATGGCATTATAAGAATCAAAAGTATGGCTACCCAAGAAATTCCCTCCGGTAATGGTATCAAGGATATATCTATACCAAGGACTAGCACCTACATAAAAGTTGCGGAGAAGAACTGAAGTAGATTGCTTCCTGGTAGATCTATTTTGAGCATTGCAAATTCTATACCAAGCATCTTTTAGATTTTCTCCCTCCCTTTGTTTAAAATTTAGAACTTCATTCTCGAGAGACAACGGAGAAGATACGAGACTAGCCATGACGACAAGCACTACAAAAAAAATACACTTCCGTGATGATACGTGTTTATCACAGTAGGTCGCGTTTTTTGTCATGCATGTACACCCATGACAAATTTATGACAGAATCAAGATTGTCATACCTGTGCTGTTGTTCCATGACATTACCAAAATTATCATCACGGAAATGTCCACTTCCATGATGATAAATCGCGCGTCACAGAAGTGCTTTCGTCAAGGGTGACCGACACGTGGCATCCACCGTAAGGGGACGCCGTTAAGCTATCGGGTCGGGTTTTGGATCCGATAACCCGTTAACAGCCCCGACCAATGGGAAATTTCCACGTGTAAAATTCTTATTGGCCGGACAAAACACGTGTCAGCTCGTCAGTGGGTCAAATAGGCGCCTATGATACGCCGACACGTGGCATGGCCCAACAGAGGCCCATTCCTGTGAAAAGGCCGGCCCGTTTGACTTGGTCAAAAGGTGGTGGGCCAGCCCATGTAAAGCCTGTTAACGGCTTGTTCGCATATAGCCCATTTACAGCCCGCTAACCCAAGGCCCGTTACGCCCTATCCGAATTAGGCCCAGTAGCGTCATCTCGGCCATCCAATATGATTCTAGCCCGTTTTCACTTCTGGCCCATGTATGGCCCATGACGTCTTTCGGCCCATATGAGGCCCTATGTAACTCTTGGCCTATTAACGGCCCATGGTGAAAATGGCCCGTAATGAACAGTGTATCACTTTACACCCATTAATGGCCCGTGGTGAAACTGGCCCATAATGAATAGTGTATCACTTTATACCCATTAATGGCCCGTTATTCCGTTGGGCCGTTTCCAGCCCATGTTATCTTTCGGCCTTCTCAGAGCCCATTTATTCTTGGGCTCATTTCCAGCATTCGTTTAATTACAGCCCGTTACTGTCATTTTCTGCTTGTGGGCCAAATTCAGCCCGTGGTTACAGTCGGCCCGTTTATGGTCTGTTAATACGTTGGGCCATTTTCATAGCGTCAATAAATACGGCCTATTAACGATGACCAGTTACGGTCGGCCCATGAACGGACGATTCCAACTCTAGCCCGTTTACGGCCATAATGCGGCCTGTTATTGGCCCATGTTTGGCCAATCGATCATACGGCCCGTATAAGGCCCATTGATGATACGGCTCGTAGAAGCCCATTGTTTCTACGGCCCGTAGAAGGCCCACTGTTTCTACAGCTCGTAGGAGGCCCAGTGTCACTACAGTAAATATTAGCCCATGGTTATTGTGGCCTAGTTTTAAAAAATAGGTTATTGCAGCCACTAGTTAACCACGGAAAAAGAACTGCAATGACTACAAGCAAACAAATAAACAAGACAACAAGGAAATAAATAAGCAAGCAACTAACGCTAGGCTATCATGGCTATTACACATATTACATCCACTGATCAAAGTTCACCACCAGTGCAAATATAGGGAACAAGGCAGCATATCATATACACTGGCCGTCAAAATTGGCCACCAGTGCAAATAAATGCGGCAGCAAAATAAGAGCATAACTGAAACAACTTCAGAAGAGCTCAAGAAATGTTATCCTGGGTATCCACCATGCTGGCAATAAGCTTAGCAAGCTGATTAGCTTTGTCCTGTTTGGGCTAAAATCCTCCAACGCTTGCTGTTGCACCAGAAAGTATGCATCTGAATGCTCCAGGGACTTCCGTAGTCCTTCCGCTTCTTGTCACAGCACAGCTGATCAATGTCTTTCAGCTTGTAGTTGAGACTCAAGAAACCGAACTGATTCAGACAGTGAGTTTGAATAGCTTGTGCAAGCGGTAGTGGCTAGTAACTCCAACACTAAACCAAGATAGGATGTGTCACTATCCTGAACCTTATCTGCATTACTTCCTTTACCGTTGCTTAATAAGGCACTCTTCCCCAATATTCTGTCAGCATTCTAAAAGAAGAAACAAGCAGACACATAACAAGTTTAGCATGTACTAGTATATGAAACTCATTTCGGTGAACCAGTTCATCAGTAAGGTGGACAGGATTAAACTACCAAGTCTTCTATTGCCAAGTACTAGTACATAATAAAAGCATCAAACAAACATATATCTATGTCCTATGGTAGCAATGGAATCTTAAATTAGAACAGTTGTTCTTCAGGTTTAGGCACTTGTTCTACATGAACAGAGTATAGTAAGACGCAAGAATATAATACTTAAAAATAGAAAATGAGCTCATAGACCTTACCACATTCTTGGTTCAGGACCAGTACAGAACAAGGCGTTCCCAGTGATCGTCCAGTAAATGTGTCTCAGGAGAACGTAAGGGAATTTGATGAGTTTCTTTGCCGGTGAAGTACGTTTTCTTCAGGTAATTCCGATACTGCCACCAAGCATTCTTGAAGATAGCAGAGGTATTAGCATAGGTTACCTCATCCTGAGTTTCCAAATCGGTCCTTCTCTATAGAGAAAAATGGGAAAATTTGTTTTATTATAACCATCATGGAGGTAGGATGTATGGGACGAAGCAAAGTAATTGCCATGAATAACATTACTTACACATGACTCCTGGACAAACACCTGCAACTGGCATTTTCCTTCATCTTCAGTATAATATTTCCAAGATGGGAAGATACGCACATACAATTTAACAACATCAAATGCGATAGATGCTAAACTACGACTAGCTGGTTGTGCTTCCTCCACAGGAATAGGCGTACTAACTGGTGGAGTTGGGGTTCGCCGTGATAGTACTGGCCCTTTGGGCACTGGAGCTGCCTTACTAACTGCTCTTGTTTGGGAGCTCTGTGGTGGAGATGGTGCTGTGTCAACAGGAACTGGGTTACTATCGGCTGGGGCTGGGGTTAGATTGGGTGAAGCTGGTTCTCTGTCCATCGTAGTACGGGTACAATCTGCAAGAGTTTGGGTTATGTGTGGTAGGGCTGGTTCTTGTGCATGTACAACCGGGGTGCTATCTCCGCCAAGAGGTAGCACTATTTTATTTGAAGACCGTGTTTTTAGTCCGCTAGATACTGGCATCACCCGCTCCAATTCAAATGGCTGATAAACAGGAAACATAGTTAAATGTACAGACATTGTATGAGAGACAGATGCAACAGATAGTGTGGAAAAAAGAGGGCATGAAATAGTTGACATGTATATTGTTTAACTAAAACGGATAGCATGCCATAATTTCACATATATGATGTCTATCTAAACTAGATAGCATAGCATAACATAATTCAAAGATATGATGAATAACTAAACAGGATCGCATGACATAATTCACCTACATGTTATCTAAGTAATCAGGATCGCATCATTTAATTCACACATGTGATTTATATGCTAAACAGAGGGCATTCGATATGATGTCTAAACTAAGAACATGGTGTTGAATATTGTGTATATGATGTCTAAACTATGCAATGCAAGACACCGTATGCATGATATGAGCAGTATAACCGTGCCAAGTTAGAGCATACACCTGAGTGGGGGAATAGGACTGGTCATTTGTCTCTGAATCCATCTCTGAGGAGCTATCGGGACCCAACAAGAGATCTGCTTCGACAGGTAGCACTGTCTGCTCTGAAGGCCTTGTTTTCACTCCAGATTTTTCCATCTCCCACCCAAATGGCTGATTCACAGGAAGAGTAGTTTAATGTACAAACATTGTCGACAAATGGAAATGTAATGAAGAAAAGGATGGGCAAGATATCATTCAAATATATGATGCGTGGTTAAACAGGATGGCATTGCACATTTCACATATATTATGGCTGGCTAAAAGACATGAGACTGCATAATTCCCATATATGATATAGAAACTAAACAGGTGGCATTATAGAACATGTCTATACTAAGCAGATGACATATATGATGTCAAAAGTAGGCACTGCAAGGCAACATATGCATGATATGACTAACATCATCATGCCAAGGTAGAGCAAACACCTTGGGGGGTAAATAGGAGTGGTCAGCGGCATCCGAATCCGCCTCAGAACAGATATCTTCCTCTAGATTACAATCTGGAGAGGGGTGGGGAGGGTTTGCCATTGAACCCACCATGGAGCGATGTCTGCATGACATTGCATTACCGCGCAAAACTCTTCTCTTTTTCTCTACATGTTCAGCATGACTGTGTACAATATCTGACATGCATATGAAAAAAAATATGGTGAGATTATGTAAGGAGAGCATGCAGAAATTTAGAGTGATGGTAACAACCAGTGGATCGATGTTTTTCCGTTGAACCAAAATAGCCCTAATGGATCGACGTGAATGTATAGTAATAAGTGATGCAACAAGTGTATAACCTCTTTGCCGTAGTTGTGTTGACCTCGGCATCATTGGATTGGTCGCTGAAGCAGTTGAGGCAGAGGTGGCTGTCGGAGGTGTGGAGGAAGATCTGAGGAATCTGTAGACGACGTCCAGGGGACTGCTCTGTTGTGATGGATCGTTCTGTTTTTGGAGCAGCTCCGGTGAGCCGTAAGACGTCAAGGCTGAAGCAGCACAAGACAGACATCGTCAATCTCAAGTGGGATTCTAATAGCATCTCCAATAGATGATGTAAAATGGATGTAAAATTAACATCACCAAAAACCACCTGACTACAACAGATGAGGTAAAAACTGTTGACTCTGAACTTAACTGTAGAAACTGAAATTTACTGTGGAGTCTGAATGCTACTGTCGAAACTGAACGCAATGGTAGCAGAGAGGCACTTGACATGTAGTTTAGGGAGGGCCTGCAGTTCATCTTCAACCTGCACCCCCTGAGCCTCCAGCCACCAATGGTCGAACCACTGGCCCCAGTGCCGCCTCACCGCCCCGAAACAACTCGCCACCGTCGCCCCGGCCAGCCCTCTAGGCCCCCCCACCCTGAACCCTAAGATAGATAGTGGGGTACCTCTCCGGCAAGCCCTCGTCCCCGCTGCGGGTGGTTCTTCCTTAACTCCGGTGAGCCCCCCCCCCAACCCTCAGTCGACTGAAGTGTGGC
>NC_041384.1:543357711-543360656 GCF_002162155.2 Triticum dicoccoides | reverse complement strand
TTAATCGGAGCAGAGCAGCAGCACGAGCGAGGGGGAGAGCAGCAGCAGCAGTTGGGCAAGCGAGCGATCGAGCGAGAGCCAGAGCAGCAGCAGCATATCCGGCTGGTATGGACGCCGCCGCCAAAGGGCCTCGCACTGGGGGAGAGCCGTCGTGGATTTGTCGCCCGTGGCGCCGGCTTCAAGGTAGCCGCTCCATGGGGGTGCGGGATGGAGCACCGTCAGCGCCGGGAGGTCGAGTTAAGGAGAAGGTGCGATGCGATGAGTGTACAACCTCTTTGGTGGCGCCGAGTAGGCCTCAGCTTCGTCCGAGGAGTCGGTGAGGATTATGCGGTTCCGGTGGAGCAGGTTAAGGCGGTGCCGTGGGGATGGAGCAGCCACGATAGACGAGGCGATCGTCAGAGCAGCTCCTTGGAGGTGGAGGACGGGGCGGCTGAACCGGCGGGGCGGCGAGATGGACGACGGATCCTCATCCGGGGACGTGGACGAGGGACGTCGAGCTGTTGTGGTGGACGACTTCGTCGGGGAAGAGGCTCCGGTTGGGCAGCGGTGACATGGCGGACGGAGGAGGGTGGGGTTTCGCGGCTGGAGCGGAGAGGTTATGGCGGCCTGGGATTTCGAATGGCGAAAAGGGGGCGATGGAAGGGGGTGAAGCATGACTTAGGAACGCGGTTGTCCAAAATGTAGGGTGTGTTACAAAGTACCCACCACCGATTTGAACTAGCGGCCCTTTCGGCTCAGGGTTAGAAGGGGGATTTCGCGTGTCGGGATTTGGCAGCTGGAGGGAGTTTTCGCGCGCGTTGTAATTTTGGGATAGCAAGGTGCGGGTTGTGAAGGCGCCAGTTTTGGGAGCACGATATCTGAATTTTCGGGATATAACAAGACGCGGGTTGAATTTTAGGGACAAGCCTAACGTGTAGTAATATTGTACTTGTATGTACCAAATCATTCGCACTTCCCTCAACCAAAAAGAAAACGAAAAAATAAAACTATTCACACCACACAAAGAGAGAGAGTATTGCCCCGTTTTACTATACAAATGCTATTCAAAGCTACTCCCTCCTTCCATCTATATAGGGCCTAATGCGTTTTTTGATGCTAACTTTGACCAAATATTAGAGCAATGATATATGACATGCAACTTACACAAAGCACACCGTTAAATTCGTTTGTGAAAGGTTCTTTCAATGATATAATTTTCACATTGTTCCTGTCATGTACTATTAATCTTGTCAATAGTCAAAGGCGGTCTTAAAAATCTCATTACGCCCTACATAGATGGAAGGAGGGAGTATGAATCCATGTTATGTCCGATTAATTTTTTTCGCTTGCTGTATAATGCATGTAACCTACTCATACCAACATTTTAGTGCATTCCAAATGTCTATACTACCGCTGCAATTCAAACTAAATTTGAATTCGTTTCTCTATTTCAATAAGAATCTACAATCATGATTGTTGCCAACTTCAACCATCATAGTTTCCTTGCTATCCGCCAGATATAAATCAAACAGGCTATAATGCAGGATGGCAGGCACACCATCATCAACAACTCCGTTTTTTATAAGAGTAGAGATAAAATATATTAAATGTAGTATACCATGTTCATAACCACACCATGTGTATCACCGTTATATATATTCACACATCCGTCGGTTTGAAACACTATGATAAATTCTTCAAATATCCGAATTCGCTTTTTATAATGAAGTATATATGATCTCTATTCGTCTTTTACACCCACACAACCCTCTTTTCTTTGTAGCTAGCGCTAACTTTCTCTTGTGCATGCATACGCCCGCATCCCTCTCACCCTCCCTCGGCATTCTCTAGCTCCATCGCGCAAATTCATCTTTTCACTTTAGGTTGTTCACCCACGGTGTGTGTAGGCCCCCCAGCTCCTTCTTTATGGCACACATCGATCGATATGCCTCTCTAGCCAGGTGTGCCTAGCACAAACACAAGCTTCCCCTCTTCTCTTGTCACTGTCCATGCCTCACTCCCACCACTCTTTTCATCGTTCTCGTACTTGCACACTCCTCCCCCTCGATATAGTATGCCTCTCGTACCACCTCCTACATGCATCCCTCTCTCTCTATCCTTCTCCTCGTGCCTCATTTGCTTCTAACACACACATGCATGTATACCGATCGATCTGCCAACATATACCTAGATCGACTTTAACTACCTCCCCATCGATCGACATACCTCACAAGTTATGTCTCTCCTTTCTCTTACAAAGGGCGATTGATCTTCCTATGTAGTTACGTTTGCTTACCATGGCCATATCGTCCCCCCCCCATCATTCGTGCATGCCTCCTGACCCGTCTCTCACACGCACGTGCACAGACAACAAGCAGCCATCTCCTCTCTTATTGATATTGCGGGCGTGCCCTCCGTTTGTCTAGAAAGCCTATCCCACCATTTGTTAGAAGCAACTCCACTACCACCCCCTCCAACACTCTAGCTCTGTCTCTCTCCCAACCTTATTCATCTCCTGCACATATGCATGGATGCCGATCGATCTCCCTTAATATATGAGGCAGATCAATCTCCTTAATACATGAGGTAGGCAAATCTCCTCCTCCACACATATACTAGCCATTGTACCTCTATAGTTAATTGGGCCTCCCTCTTCCCCCACCACACACCGATAGTCGAGCGCTGCAGGTAGGTATCCATGCCACAGAGACAAAATGCACATGTCCCATCTCACGTTCCAGTAGGCCAGCCACTCTATATCTTTGACGTGGGCACACACAAATTCGATGGCACTCTTTATCGATTGCACGCGCGCACACACACACACACATCATCCCTCTCTTCGATTTTATGGACACCTCAAGCCAATGATACCTCCACTCTCTTCTCATGGATCGCCCCCACTATATATATGTTATATCCAGGACTCTATTTCACACACATTGCATATGTTAAATTTTTTGATT
>NC_041384.1:543306245-543357551 GCF_002162155.2 Triticum dicoccoides | reverse complement strand
CACACACAAAAAAAAAACTCTCAAGAACCCACACACTATATCTCTCTAGGGTTGTATCTCTCTCACACAACCCCACGTAGGTGGTGTATGTATACAAGAAGAGAATAGGTGCACCGTGCACGTACTCATGCTTCGTGCCCAGCCACACCCGCGCGGGTACACGGTGGAGCTCATTTCTCCGCAGAAGCTGAATTTGTTTTTGAAGCATCAAGTGGCCAGAGACTCGAAAACTTATTTGCCCATTAGTGACTTGTCAGGGCGGTGGATTTTAGTTTGTACGATAATGCTGCATCCACCTAAAGTAACGAAAGTTCTTACGTAAACTTCCTAGTAATTCCCTCTTTGTAAGTGCAGCATTACTCCTAACATCTGTAATATTAGTTTGAAACTTGTAATATTGTTGTGTCCTATTCCTACGTTTTCAAAATCCTGCAAATCAAATAGGTCCTGAGTTGGTGATGATGTTGTGCCTCCCATCTTTCACCAATAGCCGTCGGATCTAGATCTGACGCATACAAACCAGGCTTCTCCATTTTTTGCAAAAAGATGCCCGCACTTGTTCCCTATTTACAAACAACTCCTTGTCTCTCACAATCAGCCTCATCTCCTCCCCACCACATCTAGGAGTAGAAGGCCGTGGAAAAATCTGGCGTGATGTCCGCTGCCGGAGCCGTCCACCCCCAATCTTGGTGTTCCGTGCAATGCACGGGCATCTACGCACGGGAAATTATGTAGAACATGGCTAGTTGTAAGCAGGCTAGCTCTACAACTATGATGATAGTGACTGCAGATGGTGAGGCTGACTATGGTATGCCGAACACGGCGCCTATACTCAGGTGTCATCTCCGACGCAGGGTCTTGTCACTTCACTGTGAGGAGCAGCACGTAATAATTTGACCAACGGATAGTACAGTGCTGGTACTCCTACTACTACTACTCCTACATTGGTAGTACTACTACTAGTACTAGTAGCACCACCGTCTGGATTTAGGAGTACTACCACGTCCATCTGGATTTTAGTATTTGACTAGCAATATCTAGTAATGCATGTCACCAAAAATGTACTACTCCCTCTGTAAATAAATACATGGTGTTTTATTCCTATCGGCGAGAGAACTTAATGTTTTTTTGCTACTCCTAACTAGAGTACTAATAGGATTACATGCAATGAACTAAACACTACATGTCATGTTTGGTAGTCTCAAGTCATTGAAAGCATGCACGTCCCACATCTCTCATTGGTTGATATGTCACGAAATAAGAAACAAAGAGGGAGTTAATGCACCGTGCCTAAGTATTTTGGGATTATTTGGTTTTCGTAAGGTGACTTACACAACATTTTTGTTTACATGCATTAACATTTAATTAGTTAAATCAAAGGTCAAAACTTGGCGCAAAATGCAAAGAGGGCCAATAAACCAGTAAACATCAAACTTCTCTTTTGGCCCCAACTAGAGGTTCGGTGAGATGACTATACTGCACCGGCACGGAGGGGGACGCAGCTTCATTGACTTACGGCAGCTGCCTTTGGGTGAATGACACATGGCCCGAGGGGGTGGGTGGCCCACCTATCATACAGCCAAAGGCAGGTGCAGTAGAGGGCCGAGGAGTAGTACGAAATCCTACGCACCTACGCACGCTAACCAAGGGCTGAGTGATCACTCGAATCGCAAGATCAGTTGACTAGAAGCTACGCTAGACCCATGGAGGCGATGAGCGCGAGCACCAGCCGGCTGTGCCAGATGGTCCACGACATCGGCCTGCAGCCCGGCACCGTGGAACGTCTCCAGGTAGTATTGCTTGAGGCCGCCAGGGCAAGGGGGCCGCTTGGGCGACAACTTCGTCTCCTTGTTCGACGAGGTCCTCGTCGGTTTCCTCGACAAGTTCACCATCGTCAAGAAGCTTGCAGACGACTTTGACGTAAGCCTCCAGCCGACGCGCCCAGGCTCTGCGATGCCCGCCACCCTCAATGGCCACTATGGTAACAACCTCTTCGACGCACTGGTGGCCCTCCGACTGCTGCCGTCGCGCCAGAGAATGTCCACCTCGAGGTCGCACTCGCCGCGCAGCGCCTGGCGTAGCAAGACACCATCGACATAATCACCCACGTCTACGTGCAAATCGTCCACAAGGACTACTACATGCAATAGGAGGACAATAGGACGCTGGCCTTCTTGGAGCGTAGGGCAACCTTGGACGGCACTGTTCAGAAGCACGTTGAGCTCGCCGCCAACGCTGCTGCTCCTCACACGTCGGTTGGTGACCCGGCGCACTAGGGCGTGAGGATGTCGTTGAACGTTGATGGATCCGTATGTATTTTTATCTTTCTGTCAAATCCATGTAGTAGTATATGATACTATAGTAATTATCTTACCTTTCGCATCAACTTCATAATTTCCGTACGTACTCCATGCATGAACGGCGCCAGAACCAAACTTCTCATTACTCTAGGCAAAATCGTTATTTTCTATCTATCGGTCGTGCCATGGAGCAGAACCAAATTTTACAAGTTATGAGTTCAAAAGGAAAAGCCTGCCGTGTTCGCGTCGCACCCCCACACGGTTGGTCCGGCACGCCGCTCAAGCGGGAATGCGTGCGGGTGTTGCATTTTCACTTACAAGTGGGACCGCAGTTGAGCAAACCGACTATCGGCAAACCCCCACCCCGCCCACCGCGTGATGGCTGAGAAAACAGGAGGGAGAAGAGATGGCTGTAGCACGGACTCCAAGAAAATTGGTGTCGGTGGGACTCCTGTGGGTGGCGTGTGCTGTACTGCTAGACGTGAATGCTAGTTATGGCCCATGCCACCCCACTATATCGAGCCTATATCGAGGTACATAGAACAAATTTCCTGCAGTCCGTGCTCAGCCCTCCTCTATCTCTCTTCTCAGCCAGCCAGCGGACGCGCGGAGCCCATTGTCTGTTTGCTCACATGCGGCCCCACATGTTAGTGAAAACGCAAGAGGACCCACTGAACCTGCACATCTTTCACCTAGACGTGCTGGTGACGAAAAACAAATCCAATAAAGATCTTCGGTGGGCGCTTTTGGAGTTACTCAAGAGTAGTAAGCTTCTATTTACAGTTTAACCCAAGATGCACATCTCATGGCTTCAACTACCACTCTATTTTCTTTCATGACACGACCTGGATGCTGGATGTCCCATGTGTCGGCAAAAGGAGGAAGAACCCGACCAAATCTTTGGTTCTGCTCTCGGATGAGATTAGTGCACTTGTTGATACTCCTACTAGAATAGAGGCTAGACATGGGACTAGATGCGAGGAAGCAACGTCTACTTCTTTACACTCGAAGAAGAAAGAAGCACGCAAGATCGGGCCTCCGCAGATCAACAATGAATGCATCGAGAAGGCACTAATCCAACTTACAGGAGTAGTAAAATGTATTCTTGTGGTTCTTGTTTTCTTTGGTCTTGCTTTTCTAGTCCAAATTATCATTGGAGTTCGTGCAAAACAGAGGTCCATTTGGGGTCGTGCGTTGGAGTTGGCCTTATAAGTGGGACCGCAGTTAAGGAAACCGACTATCGGCAAACCCCCACCTCTCCCGCCGCGTGATGGCTGAAGTTAGAGAAATGACGAGGTTGAAGAGATTGCTCTAGCACGGACTCCAAGAAATAATATGGTGTCAGATGGATGTCGTGGTGGTGGCGTGTGTCGTACTCCTGGACGTGAATGCTTGTTCTGGCCCATGCCACCCTACTACTCCTACTACTTACTCCTATATAGTACTAGTATCGAGGATTCGAGGTGCTGGTTACGTACAGCGAACACATTAACATATGGCTACAGTAAAAACACCCGCCCGACGCGCGAAGCATGTGAAGCTAGTACTAATAGTGTACTACTATTGTTGATTGGCCTCATCCGATAACCTGTTGCAATGCACGTACAATTATGTATTCGGAAAATATATTTTTGCCTCGTCGCACCACTCACTCAGAGAAGCGACTCGAAAGCCATTCATAAATTTAGTAAGTTTATCACAGGCATATCATTTTATTACATACAACAGGTCATCAGCCCACATCGACAACGAGGATGCATTATAAATACTAAAGTTTTCACCACACAACAAATAACAAGCCATGAAATGAACTTCAACGCAACCATTCCGCGGCGTTGGAAACGCTTGCTTTGAACCATAAGTGATTCTCTAGGACGGGCCATCCGTTCTCGATCTGGAGACCAACACAGGACCGATCATCTAGACTGAAGCGGCCTACTATATCAGTACCAGGGTAAGGAACCACCCAAATGTCCAAGGTATAGACACAGTTGCTTCTCATAAATGTGTCAACAGCAGTTGGATCGCCTTTCACCATCATCGGATAGTTTTGTCCAAGGAAGAGCGAGTTTTCTCCAAGACTATCAATTATGTGCCAGGGAGAAGGAGTTGGCGCTAGCACACTAGTATCCATCCCGAATACCATGCAACGGGTGTTGGAATAGATCCGGAGAGTGCGACCAATGGAGGCACCTGCTTCCTTAGTAGTAACATCATCAGTGGGCTGTATACACACAAGAAGAGGCGATCCATCGGAATTAGTTGCCAGGCGCCACAAAGTATATGGGCGTTGCTCGTGATCATCACCATCGGCATCTCCCCCTTGGTTATAAAAAAATTCAAGTATAGGTGGTGGGATGTTCACAGGACCTTGGAAACACAAGAAGAAGGTTAATTAGTAAAGGGAAACTTGCTAACCCGCATGCATGTGGATGAAATAATTATAATTATGGTGGAAGACAAATGTACCGAAACTACTAGGAAGCCATGCAAAAACAGTGCCACGAGTGGTGGCAGCAAACACAAGGCCCTCGTATTGAATTGCATCACAGTACTCATCCGTGTATAGAAACTGATTTTTTAGCAATATCCATCGAGTCGAACCACGAAGGACGGCAACAAGCTTGTCGAAGATAGCAACAACTTGATAGTTGTTGTAATTCCAAGAGCGGATGGGAACTCGACAAATTGCTATCTTCCATAGAAGACAGTCACCATGATCGTATTTGAACGTGCGTACATTACCGGTGTGCTCAACCTCTGGGCAGTGTGCTGAGATTTTTGGAAGTGGAACCCGGTGACGAGTGTACACATTCACAAGTTCCCACTCGCAGTTGGACCCAATGTAAACAACCCAATCTCCATTTGCGCCCTCCCAAGCCTTGCCCTCAAGCGATGGCATCTTAACATCATATGTATCATTATCAAGCGGCATCAACTGGCACAGGGTGAGGCCTCCGTCGTGCCGACGCCAGTCATCAGGGTCACGGTGAAGAAGATAGGGGAGATCAAACCGCTCCTTGACTCTTGGGTTCTTTGTAATGATGTTACTAGTTGAGTCGAGAATGGGCTTGAACGAACCTGGCATGCTAGTCGAGGTGATGACGTTGCACCGATCAATGAGTTCCTCCATCACGTCATCTTTCAGATCGAGGCAAGAATAATGGGGTCGTTTTCGGCCTGTTCCCTTCATGGAGAAGACGGTCGAACAATGGCAGAAGAAAGGGTGAAGGGCTGAAGGAAAATGGAGGAGGGAGAGGAAGAGCGTGCGACAGCACTTCCAAATCGAGAGGGAAAGGCGAAGAGTCGGTGGACGGTTGCGAGTTTGCCACGATTCACGAAGAGGCGCCTCGGCCTACACGTCTCAGAAATACTCCTACTACTCACTGTCGTCTCACTGATATGTTGGAACGGGACCACATGTCAATGAAATATGGTGTGTAATTTCTCGTGCAAAACGCAATCTGGCCGCGTTGGCCCAAGGTGCAGCATTAGTTATCGACCTTTATTTTTTTAATGGCGTGCCGATCAGTTTTGAAGCACGATTAACTGGTACTGTACGTGGAGAGGATGACAGCAGGGACCCGCCAAGGTCATGGCAGTACGCAAGCAAGTGCCTCCTTATTTCAAGCCAATAAAAAATGGCTCCTCCTAGTGGATTTCTGACATCTGAGTCCCATGCCATTGTCAACGTAGTCAATAAATGAGAGAATTGCACAACAAGCGGCTGACACCAGGGACCCAGCAGCTCGCCCAATTATTTTTGTTTTGGGTTAATTTGATAAATGCCACTCCAAATCTGGTGTATCCGAGAAATGCCACTGCAATTTCCAAACTTTGAAAAATGCCATTTCTAGTGGCATTTTTCGAAGTCTGGAGTGGCGTTTTTCAAAGTTTGCAAAAATTGCAGTGGCATTTTTCAAAGTTTGGAAATTGTAGTGACATTTTTATGAATCGCCATAATTGGAGTGGCATTTATCTAATTTGTTTTTGAGACGGAAGCAGGGTGTCAACTGGGCTGTGCGGGACACTCTGGCCTGTGTAGACAGCCTTTTCTTTTATGTTT
The DNA here is from genome assembly GCF_002162155.2 of Triticum dicoccoides. NCBI lineage: Eukaryota > Viridiplantae > Streptophyta > Magnoliopsida > Poales > Poaceae > Triticum > Triticum dicoccoides. The sequence goes on along the minus strand of NC_041384.1, from coordinate 543,351,185 downwards.
ACCACAGACCAGCCCAGTAGTTTTTTTTCTTTCTGAAAATGGCTAGCCCAGTTCTTTTGTGATTTGTCAAGTAAGTCGCTTTATCAGGCCTACTGGGCTGCAAATCTTTCAAGACAAGGAGAGCTTCATTCGGCTGGCCGAGAAAATGGCCTATCAGTAATGAGAAATGGGCTGTACATTTTTAAAACACATCAAACCGGCAATTATTTTCAAATATCTTTTTCTCATTTCGAGATTTTAAATTGCATTAGTTTTTATGCATGGACAATTTATTGGATTTTATATTGATATACATTTATTTTTAAAATCATTCTGAATGTGACTCGAAATTTCGGGATTAAAAACAGTTCAGACCGCACCGACAAATGCAAAATTTCGTATAATTTTTTAACCGTGGCCACAATATGGGCTGTAATGCTAACATAAAGAATATGGGCTCCAAAAAAACCTGTAAGAATTAGCAAATGGGTTGTAAATTATTTGAAATAATGGCAGGATGGGTTGTATGTTGTTTTCCACATATTTGAGGCTTTCCACAGATGACTTGTATACTATTGGATGTCCATCCAACGGCCGTCGTGCTTCTTCAATCTCTGCTCTTCCTGCTCCAGCCGCTCAAACAAGCACCGGCGGGAGTGCCTGCTCCCTCCTCCCTACGGCGGGCTGTGCTGCCGCGCAGGCCTCACCGCCCCACCGTACTCCCATCGCTGGCCTAGCCATCCCTCTACTCACCCACACCTGCTGTTATTCCCCGGCGATGGTAGACGAACCAGTAAACCCTCGTACAGTCGTACTCCCCTCCGCGTGGGAAACAAAAACAACGGCCGAGTCTTCCCTGCCTCCGTGTCATTTTCTTCCTAGGCCTTGCCTTCGTCCACCGCCTTGGTGCTCTCGGCGTGGCATGGTCATCGTGGTCAACGACCGACATACATCTGAAGTGGACTGTACGTGGAGAGGCTGACAGCTGGGTCCACGACCGCACGCAAGGAAATGCCTCCTTATTACGCGCGAAATAATGATTTCCTCCACCTGACATCTGGGACCCACTGAAACGGCCTCTGTATTTCGTGAAAAAAACGTTACCGCCGCTGACAGCTCGGACCCACCAGCTATATCTTTGCACGCAAGGAAGTGCCTCCTTATTACGCACAAAAAAAATGAATACTCCCCCTGCTAGCTAGGACCCAGTATAGTGGGCCTACTAAGTTGATGAGGACGAAGGGCATTGTCAACTTAGTCAATATGCACGATTCTAGCTCGACTGACAGTACGATGTCCATCCAACTGCCGTAGTGCTTCTTCAACCTCTGGTCTTCTTGCTCCAGCCACCCAAAGCAGCACCGGTCGTGCCGCCTGCTCCTGCCTCCCGTGGCCGGCTGTGATGTCGCGGAGGCCTCACCGCCCCCATACTACTCCCACTGCTGGCCAGGCTATCCCTCCACTCCACTCTCCCACACCCCCTATTATTCTGCGGCGACGGCAGCGCAGCCGAACCAGTGAACCCTCGTACTCCTCTCCGCATGGGCATTCACTGCCGCGTCTTCCCCGGCTCCGCGTCGTCCCCTTCCTAGGCCTTGCCGTCGTCCACCGCCATGGTGCTGTCGGCGCGGCGTTGTCAATGTGGTCAATGACCGAATTCCATCGGAAGAATACTGTACGTGGAGAGGCTGACAGCTGGGTCCACGGCAGCCGCAAGGAAGTGCCTCCTTATTACATGGAAAATAATTATTCCTCCACCTCACAGCAGGGACCCACCGGACGCCCACCAGTATATCGTGAAAAAACGCTTGCCCCTGACTGCTGGGACCCACCCGACGGGCCATCCTATTTCGCGAAAAAAAACATTCCCCCTGCTGTCAACTCGGACCCACCGGAAGTGCCTCCTTATTACGCACAAAAAAATGAATACCCCCTCCTAGCTGGGACCCACCTTAGTGGCAGGCTGACTTGTGGGCCTACTAAGTTGACGGGGACGAAGGGCTTTGTCAACTTAGTCAATATGCACGATTCTAGCTCGACTGACAGTACGATGTCCATCCAACTGCCGTAGTGCTTCTTCAACCTCTGGTCTTCTTGCTCCAGCCACCCAAAGCAGCACCGGTCGTGCCGCCTGCTCCTGCCTCCCGTGGCCGGCTGTGATGTCGCGGAGGCCTCACCGCCCCCATACTACTCCCACTGCTGGCCAGGCTATCCCTCCACTCCACTCTCCCACACCCCCTATTATTCTGCGGCGACGGCAGCGCAGCCGAACCAGTGAACCCTCGTACTCCTCTCCGCATGGGCATTCACTGCCGCGTCTTCCCCGGCTCCGCGTCGTCCCCTTCCTAGGCCTTGCCGTCGTCCACCGCCATGGTGTTGTCGGCGCGGCGTTGTCAATGTGGTCAATGACCGAATTCCATCGGAAGAATACTGTACGTGGAGAGGCTGACAGCTGGGTCCACGGCAGCCGCAAGGAAGTGCCTCCTTATTACATGGAAAATAATTATTCCTCCACCTCACAGCAGGGACCCACCGGACGCCCACCAGTATATCGTGAAAAAACGCTTGCCCCTGACTGCTGGGACCCACCCGACGGGCCATCCTATTTCGCGAAAAAAAACATTCCCCCTGCTGTCAACTCGGACCCACCGGAAGTGCCTCCTTATTACGCACAAAAAAATGAATACCCCCTCCTAGCTGGGACCCACCTTAGTGGCAGGCTGACTTGTGGGCCTACTAAGTTGACGGGGACGAAGGGCTTTGTCAACTTAGTCAATATGCACGATTCTAGCTCCAGTGACCGTACGATGTCCATCCAATAGCCGTAGTGCTTCTTCAACCTCTGGTCTTCTTGCTCCAGCCGCCTAAACCAGCGCCGGTCGTGCCTCGTGCTCCTGCCTCCCGTGGTCGGCTGCGATGCGGCGGAGGCCTCACCGCCCCCTACTACTCCCACCGCTGGCCAGGCCATCCCTCTACTCACCCACACCCCCTGTTATTCTGCGGCGACGGCAGGCTCACACCGCAGCGAACCAGTGAACCCTCGTACTCCACTACGCGTGGGCATGCATCCACTGCCGCGTCTTCCCCGGCTCCGTGTCGTCCCCTTCCTAGGCCTCGTCGTTGTCCACCGCGCTGGTGCTCTCGGCGCGGCGTGGTCAACGTGGTCAAGGAACGGCTTCCATCAGACGTGGACTGTACGTGGAGAGGCTGACAGCTGGGTCCACGGCCGCAGCAAGGAAGTGCCTCCTTATTACGTGCAAAATAATTATTCCTCCACCTGACAGCAGGGACCCACCGGACGGGCCACCAGTATTTTCCGAAAAAAATAGTTTCCCTGACTGCTGGGACCCACCGGACGGGCCACCGTATTTCGCGAAAAAATGCCCCCCCCCCGCCGCTGTCAGCTCGGACCCACCGGAAGAGTGCCTCCTTATTACGCACAAAAAAGTGAATACTCTCCCGGCTAGCTGGAACCCACCTTGCTGGGAGGCTGACTTGTGGGCCTACTAAGTTGATGGGACGAAGGGCTTTGTCAACTTAGTCAATATGAACGATTCTAGCTCCAGTGACCGTACGATGTTCATCCAACGGCCGTAGTGCTTCTTCAACCTCTAGTCTTCTTGCTCCAGCCGCCCAAAGCAGCGCCGGTCGTGCCGCATGCTCCTGCCTCCCGTGGCCGGCTGTACTGCCGCAGAGGCCTCACCGCCCCCTACTATTCCCACCGCTGGCCAGGCCCTGCAACGATGGCAGCCTCACACTGCAGCCGAACCAGTGAACCCTCATAGTCATCTCCGCGCGGGCTTCCACTGCCGCGTCGTCCCCTTCCTAGGCCTTGCCGTCATCCACCGCTGTGGTGTTCTCCGCGCGGCGTGGTCAACGTGGTCAAGGAACGACTTCCATCGGAAGAGTACTGTACGTGGAGAGGCTGATAGCTGGGTCCACGGCCACAGCCCAGTTTTTTTGTCATTTGCCAACTAAGTCGCTTTGTTAGGCCTGTTGGGCTGCAAATCTTTCAAGACGAGGAGAGCTTTCATTCGGCTAGCCGAGAAAATGGCCCATCAGTAATGAGAAATGGGTTGTACATTTTTAAAACACATCAAACCGGCAGTTAGTTTCAAATATCTTTTTTTTCATTTCAAGATTTTAAATTACATTAATTTTTATACGTGGAGAATTTGTTGGATTTTATATTGATATAGATTTATTTTTAAAATCAGTTTGAATGTGAGTCGAAATTTCGGGATTAAAAACAGTTCCGACCGCACTGAAATATGCAAAATTTTGTATAATTTTTTAACCGTTGCCACAATATGGGTTGTAATGCTAACAAAAAGAATATGGGCTCCAAAAAAACCTTAAGAATTAGCAAATGGGCTGTAAATTATTAGAAATAATGGCAGATGGGTTGTATGCTGTTTTCCACAGATTTGAGGCTTCCCTAAAAAAAGGTTGACGCACAAGCACTGACTGTTGGATGTCCATCCAATGGCCGTCGTGCTTCTTCAATCTCTGCTCTTCCTGCTCCAGCCGCTCAAACAAGCGCTGGCGGGACTGCCTGCTCCCTCCTCCTCGCAGCCGGCTGTGCTGCCGTGCAAGCCTCACCGCCCGACCATACTCCCATCACTGGCCTAGCCATCCCTCTACTCACCCACTCCTGATGTTATTCTCCGGCGACGGCAAACGAACCAGTAAACCCTTGTACAGTCGTACTCCCCTCCACGTGGGAAACAACTGCCGAGTCTTCCCTGCCTCCGTATCGTCCCCTTCCTAGGCCTCGCCGTCGTCCACCGCCCTGGTGCTCTCAGCGCGGCGTGGTCAACATGGTCAAGGAACGACTTCCATCGGACGTGGACTGTACGTGGAGAGGCTGACAGCTGGGTCCACGGCCGCAGCAAGGAAGTGCCTCCTTATTACGCGGAAAATAATGATTCCTCCACCTGACAGCTGGGACCCACCGGACGGGCCACTGTATTTCGCGAAAAAAACGTTTCCCCCTGACTGCTGGGACCCACCAGCTACATCTTCGCACGCAAGGAAGTGCGTCTGGGCAAAAAAACGATTCGCCCCCTGACTGCTGGGACCCACCAGCTACATCTTCACAGGCAAGGAAGTGCCTGACAGTCGGGACCCACCTGGTCGAAGTGTACGTAGCGTTATCATTCTGGTCACGAACGTGTACGTACATACTAGTCGATGTAGAGGCGCGCACGTGTCATAGTAGAGGCGTGCACGTGTCGTAGTAGAGGCGCGCACGTAGCATGTACACGTACGTACAGCGGCCAGGGTGCAAGAAAGAAAATACGGCCACGTATGTGTACATACGGACGGGGTCTCAAACGCCTACTCGCGCACACGTACGGCCAGGGCTCGTGTACATGGCTGGGTCAAAATGGAGAAACAGCGTCGTCGTCGTGTTCATGGGGAGGCAACGGAATGCGTCGTGTTCATGGGGAGGCAACGGAATGCGTCGTGTTCATGGGGAGGTAACGGAATGCGTCGTGTTCATCAGGAGGCAACGGAACACGTGGGAGCCAACCGGCTGGGTCGGAACGGAATGCGTGGTCGTGTTCATCGGGAGGGCTTGGATGGAACAGGCGATGGAAACGAGGCCTGGCGTACCGCACAACGGAGGAAACGGACCTCCTACATTCGGAACGGGGTCCTGTTGATCGGGAGGGGTCTGGCGTACCGCAAAATGGAGGAAACGGACCTCCTACGGTCGAAATGGGGGTCCTGTTCATCGGGAGGGGTGTGGCGTACCGTAAAACAGAGGAAACGGACTTGTATTGGAGCGCTACGGTCGAAACGGGGTCTTGTTCATCGGGAGGGGTGTGGCGTACTGCAAAACGGGACTCCACGGGACACTGTTCATCTCCACCATCGACCCCCTCCAGCCTCCACGAGCTACTGTTCATCCACCGTTGACCTCCTCCAGCCTCCACCTACAACTGTTCATCCACGGGCTCCTGTTCATCCAGCCTCCACCGCGCGCTACTCCACTGGCTACTGTTCAACCAGCCCTCTCCACGGGCTCCTGTTCAACCACCCCTCCACAGGCTACTGTTCATCCTGCGCTCCACCGTCTACTGTTCATCCAGCCCTCCACGGGGTGGTCCTGTTCATCCAGCCCTCCACGGGGTCCTGTTCATCCAGCCCTAACCGGCTCGATCGATCGGGGTCCTGTTCATCCATAGGCAACACCACGGGGTCCTGTTCATCCACCCCCACCGGAACTGTTCATCCAACCCCCCTCCCCCGCGCAATGATCACTGTTCATCTAGAGGCAACATCGATCGGCTTCAGTTAGCAGCAGTAGCGAAGGAATCGCTCGATCGGGTTCAGTTAACAGTCATCGATCGATCGCTCGGGTTCAGTAACGCGTAGCCTGCAGTGCAATCGCTCGGGTTCAGTTAGAGACCAACGCCTCGCTCGGGTTCAGTTAGAGCTAACGCCTCGCACACACGCGCGTACGTGTATGAGAGAAGCGCGCATCGCTCGGCCCCCGACCTCCCACCGTAACCGGGAACTCCCCGAAATTTTCCTCGCCCTTGCTTCTACCACGGGTTTTTTCCGTCATGGACGGCCCAAAGAATGTCATGCAGTTGCGTCTCCGGCCCGCCCAGGATGAAAAGCCCATTTTCTGTCATGATTTTTTGTCATAGGAGTAGGAGCCCACCACATCTATGATGATACCGGGTTTTGTCACAATTATCTTCATAGAAGTGTCATATGTATGATAGAAAAAAATCCGTTCGACCCAAAATGTCACGGATGTGTCTTTTTTTTGTAGTGAAGCGAGCAAACAAAAGGCAAACGGGCAAAAGAGGCAAATAGAGAAAGAGAGGGAGGATAGAGAGAGAGGGCGAATAAAACGGCAAGGGTGAAGTGGGGGAGAGGAAAACGAGAGGCAAATGGCAAATAATGTAATGCGGGAGATAGGGATTGTGATGGGTACTTGGTATGTTGACTTTTGCGCAGACTCCCCGGCAACGGCGCCAGAAGTTCTTCTTGCTACCTCTTGAGCACTGTGTTGGATTTCCTCGAAGAGGAGAGGATGATGCAGCAAAGTAGCATAAGTATTTCCCTCAGTTTTTGAGAACCAATGTATCAATCCAGTAGGAGGCTACGAGCGAGTCCCTCGTACCTACACAAAAACAATAGCTCAACACAACCAACGCGCTTAGGGGTTGTCAATCCCTTCACGGTCACTTACGAAAGTGAGATCTGATAGAGATGGTAGATAATATTTTTGGTATTTTTGGTATAGAGATGCAAAGTAAAAAGTAAAAGGGCAAAGTAAAAAAGCAAAGCAATAATAAAGTGATGGAGATTGATATGATGAGAAAGAGACCCGGGGGGCATAGGTTTCACTAGTGGCTTCTCTCAAGAGCGTAAGTATTCTACGGTGGGTGAACAAATTACTGTTGAGCAATTGACAGAATTGAGCATAGTTATGAGAATATCTAGGTATGATCATGTATATAGGCATCACGTCCGAGACAAGTAGACCGACTCCTGCCTGCATCTACTACTATTACTCCACTCATCGACCGCTATCCAGCATCCGTCTAGAGTATTAAGTTAAAAACAGATTAACGCCTTAAGCAAGATGACATGATGTAGAGGGATAGTTTCATGCAATATGTTAAAAACCCCATCTTGTTATCCTCGATGGCAACAATACAATACGTGCCTTGCTGCCCCTTCTGTCACTGGGAAAGGACACCGCAAGATTGAACCCAAAGCTAAGCACTTCCCCCATGGCAAGAAAAATGAATCTAGTAGGCCAAACCAAACTGATAATTCGAAGAGACTTGCAAAGATAACCAATCATACATAAAAGAATTCAGAGAAGATTCAAATATTATTCATAGATAGACTGGATCATAAACCCACAATTCATCGGTCTCAACAAACACACCGCAAAAAGAAGATTACATCAAATAGATCTCCACGAGAGAGGGGGAGAACATTGTATTGAGATCCAAAAAGAGAGAAGAAGCCATCTAGCTACTAACTATGGACCCGTAGGTCTGAAGTAAACTACTCACACTTCATCGGAGGGGCTTGGATGATGATGTAGAAGCCCTCCGTGATCGATGCCCCCTCCGGCAGAGCTCCGGAACAGGCCCCAAGATGGGATCTCGTGGATACAGAAAGTTGCGGCGGTGGAATTAGGTTTTTGGCTCCGTATCTGATCGTTTGGGGGTATGTAGGTATATATAGGAGGAAGGAGTACATCGGTGGAGCTTCGAGGGGCCCACGAGGCAGGGGGCGCGCCCTGGGGGCGCCCTCCACCCTCATGACCGCCTCGTGGCTTTCTTGACGGAAGGTCCAAGTCTCCTGGGTCTTATCTGATGAGAAAATCACGTTCCCAAAGGTTTCATTCCGTTTGGACTCTGTTTGATATTTTGTTTCTCCGAAACACTGAAATAGGCAAAACAAACAGCAATTCTGGGTTGGGCCTTCGGTTAATAGGTTAGTCCCAAAAATAATATAAAAGTGGAAAATAAAGCCCAATATAGTCCAAAACAGTAGGTAATATAGCATGGAGCAATCAAAAATTATAGATACGTTGGAGACGTATCAGTCTCCCTACTGCATTTGCTCGGGAGATGGAGCTCGATCCACCCCAGACCCTCTAGTTGCACATGAGGGGCTGCGGGAATGGCGGCACGCGGGTCAACATCGACTTCCCCGCTCCTCACATCATGTATCTCCACCGCGGATGGAAGACGTTCACTCGCATCCACAGCTTGACGGCGGGGCTTGTCCTCTACTTCAAGTTAATGAGGGCAGCCTGCTCTCCATCAAGGTCTTTGGAGATCTCGGAACTCGCTTGAAGTGCTGCGTGGAGAGCTCCTCTGACGATGAAGATTCCTCTTCAAGCGGGAGTGATGAGGAGGGAAGCGACAGCGACGACGACAGCGTCGAGTGGGGTCACGTCGACCTCGTCTCTGACTGACCGCGTCGCCCCGCCCTATGTCGTGTGGCCTGCCGAGGGCCTTCCTCATCAAGCTCTCCATCGGGGCGCTCCCCGTCGTCTCCTTGGGCGGCTGGCGTAGGAGGGCTAGAGAAGGCGAAGAAGGGGGGTGGCAGCTGTCAAGTCGGAGTACACGGGCACCAACGCCTTCACCGCATATTGCCGGCCCGCTGCCTCATCTTCCAGCTCCTTTTCCGGCACCAAGATGTTCTCTTGGTGCCTTCTGCTCCTCGTACCTCAGTTAGGCGCTCTTTTCGCCCTCCCACCATCTTGTTCCGCTTTCTGAGGAGAGGGACAAGAAAAGGATTACGGGCATCTTATCTCTTTTAGTTTGTAAGCCTGCGGGCACTTGTTAATTTTAAGACTTGTTATCCCCTTGCTCATGTTTTTAATTCCGTATGAACTGTACCTGTATGGGATGTTTTTAATGAAAAAGGGTGCTTGCCGGGTTCTTTGTGCGTGAGCGAGGCCCGTGCCAAGGAACGAATCCTTGTTATTTTTAAAATAAACATTGTTGCCCGGCAACAGGCCTTGCCGTCCCCTGACTTTGGTCGACCATTCTCACGCTTTCGGCGGAGGCAGGGGCGAAGTAGAGTTAGGCCCTTCGTTTATTTCCTTGCCACCACGTCTACGACCCGGTTCTGTCCCAGGGACTTGGGTATAAGAAGAAGGGGGAGCACGGTGGTCTTGGAGCAAAACGAGGTTTCATTTGTCCCAGTTCTATACGGAAATGCACAACAGGGGATGAAGGACTTATCTGAATCCGTAGCCCCCGGCAACTTTGGCTTGCCGTGGTTAGATCCTTGTGTCTTCAGCCCCCGGAAGTCTTGGCTTCCCGGGGCTGGAGCGCAGATTCGTTTTCTTTCTCCCAAGCGGCTCAGCAGAAGTGTCCATGTGCCCTATGAACCAAAGGAGACAGAAAAACGCATACTCGACCTCTAGGCTAGGGGTTAGTCGCCGCTAAGCACTATCAACCCTAACCGAGGGAGAGACTTAACCTAGCATGCATGATAAAACTTAGTGCGCCAGCGCTTCGTTTGTTTATGCTCAAGGTCTACGCCTGGCTTTGTACAGAGAGTTACATGCCTTGCCGGCAAGGCTTGTACAAAAGGTGGGTTTCCGGGGGGGGGGGGCAACAACCGCGCCTTATGGGTAAAACTTGCGAAGATGTTCAATATTCCAGGAGTTGTTCACTGGAATAGCATCTTCGGTCTCTAGGCGAACCGCGCCAGGCCTGGTGACTCGTATTACCCGATAAGGGCCTTCCCACTTTGGCATCAACTTGTTGGAATTCTTGGCCGACTGAACGCGCCGAAGAACAAGGTCGCCTTCCTCAAAGCTTCGGGCATGAATCTTGCGGCTATGGTAGCAGCGCAAGGCTTGCTAGTAGCGCGCTGCTCTCACAGCCGCCCGAAGATGATCTTCCTCAAGGAGCGTTGTGTCATCTTGCCGCAATTGCTCTTACTCAAGCTCGTCATAAGCGAGCACTCGAGGTAACCCGTATATGAGTTCCATGGGGAGAACTGCTTCTGCCCCGTATACCAGGGCAAAGGGTGTTTGGCTGGTGGCTCGATGTGGCGTCGTTCTGATCAATCAAAGAACCACCGACAACTCATCAATCCAGCGCCTTCCGTTTTTGTGCAGCTTATCAAAAGTCTTTGTTCTCAGGCCTCGCAGTACTTCAGCATTTGCCCTCTCCGCCTGGCCGTTGCTCCGTGGGTGTGCCACGGAAGCGAAACAGACCTTGTTGCCGAGGTCTTGGGTGTACTGCATGAAGGCGTGGCTTGTGAACTGCGTGCCGTTGTCGGTGATGACTCTGTTTGGCACACCAAAACGGCAGACTAGTCCCTTGAAGAACTTGACGGCTGACTGTGATGTCACCTTCCTCACTGCTTCCACCTCTGGCCACTTTGTGAACTTGTCGATTGCAACATACAAGTACTCAAAGCCCCCGACAGCACGGGGGAAGGGGCCTAGTATGTCGAGCCCCCAGACCAAAAACGGCCAGGAGAGGGGGATTGTTTGAAGGGCTTGAGCTGGTTGATGAAACTTCTTTGAATGGAATTGACACGCTTCACACTTGGTTACTAGTGTCGTTGCATCCTGGAAGGCAGTGGGCCAGAAGAAACCTTGTCGGAATGCTTGGCCGGCAAGGGCCCTCGACCTTATGTGGGAGCCACATATGCCTCTGTGTATCTCTGCCAACAGCTCCAGTCCTTCCTCCCGGGGAATGCACTTCAATTTCATGCCGTTCGGTCGCTTCCTGTATAGGACGTCATCGACGAACTGATACATGGCAGACTGATGGGCTACTTTCTCCGCTTCTTCCTGCTCCTCAGGAAGCCCCCCTGTTTGGAGGAATCAGACGGTATGTTGTGCCCATTCCAAAGCTTGGGGCTCGATGGCAAGGACCAAAGGCATTTCTTCTGCCATGGGGGCGGCCGTCTCTACGGCCAGGGCCTCACGGCCCACCGGAATCAGTCGCTCCTCGGCAGGCTCAGAATCCGCGGCAACACCTTTGCCGGTGGCCCCTGGGGGCTCGGCAGGAAAGTACTTGCCGGAGCCTGATTTCCTCCGTTTGTTCTGCTCCGTTGATGGTTCGACGGATGGTTGAGTTAACTGAAGCAAAAAAGGTACCTGGTTCCACAGGTAACTTGAATGCAGCGCGCTTTGACAGGTAATCGGCGATGTCGTTCTCCACTCGGGGAACGTGCTCCGCTTGTATACCGTCAAAGCGCTCCTCCAACTTCCTCACCTCATCTACGTAGGCCTCCATCAACGGGCTCTGTTAATCTTTGTTAACTTGTCTGACAACAGGTTGTGAATCGCCCTTGACGATGAGCTTTTTGACCCCGAGGTCCGCCACGATCCTGAGGCCGGCAAGTAACCCCTCGTACTCAGCAATGTTGTTGGTGGACATCTCCCTGGGAAAGTGCATCTGGATTACATACTTGAGGTGCTCTCCGGTGGGTGTGACGAGCAGCACAAAAGCACCGGCGCCTTGCAGCGAGAAAGCCCTGTCAAAGTACATGATCCAGTTGCAACTTGCTTCCTTGCCGGGGAGGGTGGTCTCCTGGATCTCTTCGTCGGGCGTTGAGGTCCATTCTGCAATGAATTCTGCCAAGACTCTGCTCTGGATTGTCGAAGTAATTTCAAACTTCAAACCAAAGCTCGAAAGCTCCAAGGCCCTCCCCACAATCCTTCTGGTTGCGTCTGGGTTGTGCAGTATCTGTTGTAACGGGAGGCGGGTGACGACAGTGATTTCATGTGCTTGGAAGTAGTGACACAGCTTCCTCGAGGCCATAAGGAGGCCGGAGAGCAATTTCTGCACACCAAAGTACCTTGACCTAGACCCCTGCAGGAGGGAGCTGACAAAGTAAACCGGGTGTTGCATCATCTTCTTCTTTTGCACCGCCTCACTTGATTGCATGGGGTCTGTCCTGATGGTGTCAGACTCCGCCGGGGGCCTTGCCTTGCTGGCATCGGCTCCTACTGGGGGAATCTCTGGCTTGCCATCCTCCAGTCCCGCCGTCGCCACTGCCTCTTCACCGACCTCCCTCTGCACCACTAGCGCGGCATTGACCACTTGATTCGTCGCCGCCAGATACAGCAACAACGGCTCTTGTGGTTTAGGCGCAACCAGTATTGGTGTGGGGGAAAGGTATTTCTTCAGATCCTGCAACGCTGCCTCGGCCTCTGGGGTCCACTCCATTGGGCCCGCCTTCTTCAAGATCTTGAAAAAGGGAAGGGCACGCTCAGCGGACTTGGAGATGAATCTGCTCATGGCAGCAACGCAGCCAGTGAGCTGACGCACATCCTTGATCCGCTTGGGTGGCTCAATCTTCTCAATAGCCTTGATCTTGTCCAGGTTTGCCTCGATCCCACGCTGCGACACAAAGAACTAGAGAAGATTTGCCGGACGGAACACCGAACACACACTTCTCAGGGTTCAGCTTGAGGTTGATCTTGCGTAGGTTGGCAAATGTCTCTTCTAAGTCTTGTACAAGGGTTGCCTTGTCCTTGGTTTTGACCACTATGTCATCCATATAAGCTTCCATATTTCTATGTAACTAGGGCTCAAAACTAATTTGGACTGCCCTTGCGAATTGTCGAGCCAGCACTCTTCAACCCGAAAGGCATCCGTAAAAAGCAATACGTACCACATGGGGTGATGAATGTTGTCTTCTCTTTGTCTTCCTTTGCCATGAAGATCTGGTGGTAGCCCGAGTAGGCGTCGAGGAATGATAACAGATCGCACCCGGTCGTAGAGTCAACAATCTGGTCAATGCGCGGCAACGGGAAGGGGTCCTTAGGAGAAGCCTTATTGATATCCGTGTAATCAATACATGGCCTCCACTTCTTGTTCGCCTTGCGCACCACCACAGGATCGGCCAACCATGTTGGATGGAGCACTCCTCTCACCAAGCCCGCCGCTTCCAATTTCCTGATCTCCTCTGTGATGAATTTCTGCCGTTCCAAAGCTTGCTTCCTGATCTTCTGCTTGACGAGTCGCGCATGGGGACAAACAGCAAGGTGATTCTCAATCACTTCCCTGGGAACGTCGGGGATGTCGGATGCTTGCCATGCAAACACATCAACATTCGCCCGCAGGAAAGTGATGAGCGTGCTTTCCTATTTGCTATCGAGGGTGGAGCTTATGGTGAAATCTCCTCACGTGCCATCCTCCTTGACGGACACCCTCTTGGTCTCTGGTGGTGCAGCTATGGATTTCTTGCCCTTGCCGGAGGAGCTCTCTGGCATGTCCTCAACGGTAGCACAACACTCCGAAGAGGTGCGCTTGCCGGAGTGGGTGCGAGAGGTCGTGCCGGTCTTCTTCTTCCATCCCAGGGCTTCAGTGGCAGGAGCAAGTGCCTTAGCGGTGGCTGCTACAACTGCTTCTCGGTAGAGTTGGTCAGCGCAGATCAGCGCGTCCTTCTTGTCGGAGGGGACGGTGATGATGGTCATCGGCCCAGGCATCTTCATCGTGTTGTAGGTGTAGTGCGACGCCTCCATGAACTTGGCTAGTGTCGGGCGGCCGAGGATCCCGTTGTAGGGCAAGAGAATCTCGGCTACATCGAAGACAATCTTCTCCATCCTGTAGTTCAGCTCGCCTCCAAACGTCACAGGCAGTGTGATCTTCCCCTTCGGCTGGCTCCTTCCCGGGTTGACCCCTTGAAACGTGCCTGTTTCCTCGAGGTCTCCATCAGGAATTTGCAGCCTTTTGATCACAACGGGTGAGATCAAGTTCAGACCGCCCCCACCGTCAACCAGCATCTTGTTCACCTTGAGATTGCGTATCATTGGTGAGACCAACAACGGCAAACACCCGACAGCAGTTGTGCGGTCAGGGTGGTCCTCGGCGTCAAAGATGAGGGGTGTGCTGGACCACTTCAGTGGCCTTTGAGCATCAAATGAGGGCTTCGCTACTGTGATCTCACGCACCCACTGTTTCAGCTGGCAGTGAGAAGTATGTAGCGAGGTGCCACCATCGACGCACATGGCCTCGGTAGCCTTCTGGAACTCATGCTCACCGGACTCATCGTCCTCGTCATGATCATCGTCTTCCTGCTTCTTGTCGCGGCCCCAAGCGGGCCTCTCTTGCTGGTTATCCTTGCCGCGGCGACCTCCTTAGCCGCCACGCTTCTTGTCGGATCCTTTGGCACCATCCCGACCCTTCTTGTCCCGCCTCTCATATTCGCCTTTTTGCTTTTCAGCAAGCAGCTCAACTTGTCGGCAGTTCTGGAGGTCGTGGCCCTTGGTGCGGTGGATCTTGCAATACTGCTTGTCGGAGCCCCCTGGCTTATCGGCAGCCGCCAAGGCCCGACAAGAGGCACACCCGGCAATCTCCTTGCCAGGGTCGTCTGCCTTGGCCTTCTTGGTGGCACCGGTGTCGTCGGATCCCTCGACGGCAAGCACGGCCTTGCCCTTGCGTTTCCTGTTGCGACACCGACCCTTCTTTGTCGGGGCGGCAGTGTCTTCGTCGATAGAGTCGGTTTCTGCGCCGGCGTCCTCGCCGGGGTACTTCCTCCCCTCTTCTACCCGAGCACATCTATCGGCCAGAACATAAAGTTCAGCCACATCCTTGACCTTGTTCATTGCCAACTCTTCACGCATCTTGCGGTTGCGCACATTCTGATGGAATGCGCTGATCATAGCGGCGGGATGAACATCTGGGTTATTATATTGAACGCGGCTGAACCTCTGTATGTACTTGCGGAGGTTTTCACCTTCCTTATGGGGGATGATATGAAAATCACTCGCCTGGCCTAGCTTGGTGGCCTCCAGTGAAGGCACCAACGAACTCATGGCACAGATCTGATCAAGAAGAAATGTAATCCGCCGGCAAGTGCATCAACCAATACATGACATTGGGTTTTAAGGCCAACGGGAAGTAATTGGCAAGCACCTTGTCGTCACGAGCTCCAGCGGCTTGCATCGCGATGGTGTAGATGCTGAGGAACTCTGACGGGTGAGTCTTGCTGTTGCACTTCTCGCTGACATCGGGCTTAACCGTGCGGTGGGACGGCCACTGGAACTGCCGCAGCTCATGGGTAAAGGCTGGGCAACCCACCTTGTAAGGTAGGTCGTCGGAGCCTCCCGGTGCTGGGATGTCCATAGCGGGCCCCGCCTGCCTGTCTGACTGGTGGCGCGTATCGCGTCGGCGCTCGATGGTGGTTTGAGCGTCTTCATGGGCTCGCTCCCGAAGAACCTAGCATTGGTTGCGGTGGGTCCGTGGGTCGGACGACGATATGGAAATGTCATCACAAGCGTCATACGACAGACCGACATCCGCGGTGGCTGGCATGGAGGAGGAGAGTGCACCGTGGCTGCGGCGCCTCCGGCCCCTCCACTGCCGGCATGCAGTGGATCGATGGAGCGCCGGCCTGAGGGCCCCGCCGGCCGTGGCTCGTCTTTGTTGGCAACACGGACGAGGCTCCCGATAGTGGCTCTCCACTCGTCGAGCTTCTCGGCAGCGGAAGGGAAGTCGAGGAGCAGCTGTGCGCGCGCCAAGGCTTCTGCTGGCGTGGGTGCGGCGAAAGCTACGTGGACCGTGTTGCGCTTTGACTTCTAACCACGTTAGAAGGAGCTTCGTCACGGCCCAGTGGTTGTGCGCCATTTTCGCCAGCACTTCAGCGGGCATGCTGGCCTCCTTCGTCCAGCGGATGATGCACAGGACTCTTCCCACGGCGGTGTCCAGGGTCACCAGCGTGGCGACGCTGCTCGTTGCACACAACCTGGGAAGAGCGCGCTGTGGGCGCCGGGGTAGGCGTCCTGGAGGTCATCGCCCGCCCGTGAGTGGCAAGGCAACTCCCCCGGAGGGTCCCGCGCCGCCTGCGGGGGGTCCAGCTCCGTCTCTGGATCTTGCGGCGTGCGGCCCGTCGCCTTGCGCACGAACAACGCCGCTCGCCAGGCTCTGACTGCTAGAGCGATGTTGGTGCTCGCGGGCCGCGCCTTGGGTCCTATCCGCGACTGGCCCGCTGTTCGCCCGCACCGGTACGGGCCGTCCGGCTCCCGACAAACCGACCGTCGTGGCTGCCTTCTTCTTGGGAGCCATGACGATGAAGAACCGCTAGGCTGACTGTCAGAGCGGATTTTCATGACTGCGCGCCCCCTACCTGGCGCGCTAGAGATGTCGGTGGAAATGACACCTATGGGGTCACTGGGATCCCTTCTACGGTAGGCGGGCGCGAGTTGTGAGAAGAGCGGGTCTGATAGGGAGCACACGGATTGTTTACCCAGGTTCAGGCCGCAAAGATGCGTAATATCCTAGTCCTGCTTTGGTGGATGTATTTGAGTGTCCTTGTGTCCTTGAGCTAGCTACGGGGTGCAACTTTTCCCAAAAGAGCCGAATCCCTCTCCTGGTCGCCTCAGTCCTCCTTTTATAGGTAAAAGGGGTTGCCATAGTGGCACACAAGAGGTGGAAAGGTCTACAGTCGACAAGCCTATCCTCTGGGACCGTTGGACAAACGCATTTAATGCACTGCCGACGTGCCCCCCTTGCTTTATGGGGGACGCCGGGGAAGCACGTCCCAGCTGTCGTCGCCTCGCCTAGCCTTGACACCCGTCCGAGCTGATGAGGCATTGTGGCGCCACGTTAGCCGGCTGCTGGGTTGGCGCGGTAGTGAAGCCTTCATGAAGGGTCGCATGCCGCCACGCAGGTGCCTGCTGAGTCGGTGTAGAGGCCGCCCGTCGCCACGCAGGTGCCTGCCAAGCTGGTTGAGCTAGCAGCTGCTTGGGGACGGTGGTGGAGTCTTGGCTGGCGCGGGCCTGGTAGTGGCCCTGTTGATGCTCTTGGCAAGGGTCTTGCCGGGCGGCCGACAAGGGCCTTGTCGTGGCGTTGTAGTCATCCCCGGCAAGGGTCTTGCTGGGGGTCTTGTGGATTTCCTCGGCTAGGATCCCGCCGAGGGTCGTCGTCTTCTGGTCCTCATCTGATCTCATATGTTAATGATCTTGACGAAGATTTGCATGCCACCACAGAGGCGCCTCTCGAGCCTTGGTTCCAACGCAGTCGGTTAGGTTGGAGCCGGTGGGCTCAAGGGTGGCTCACTCCGCTGGCATCGGGCAAGTTGCCCCGGCAAGGCTCTTCCCGGGGCTGCGGAGGCTGCCTTGTCAAGGATCTTGCCGAGGGAGTCCACCTCGCCCTCTTGCTCTCCTGCGCTTCTGGTCTTGGTGTTGCCTTGTTTGCCTCGTGTTTTGGCTTCCCTCCGGCTTCCCCCTCTGCCTTGCTAAGTGTGGCCGTGGCGCGCGGCTCTGACTGCCCATGCACAAGTAAAGGGGTCAAAAAAAGAGCCCCTATTTTTGTAGACCGACACTGGGCGTCTATGTTCGTATAGGTAGTACCTCTGTCGTGGTTTATTCTTTATTGGCCCCCTTCGTATTTTGTAGTACCAAACTTTGACCTTAGATTTAACTAAGAATATATCAATGTATGTCATCAAAAAAAATATTGTTGGATGGCTATTCCTGGCTATGTTCATTTGCTATATGCAATAATTATGCATGTGCTTGCTCGTCGTTTAGACGGCCGCGACGCACTCTACTCGCGTGCCTCCACGCACTCTACTAGCCCTTTAGGCGCCCTCAGGTCGCGTCCCTATGCATGCTATGCTTGCCATTTAGGCGCCAAGTCTTGCTAGGGTCACGTCCCTCCGCGCGCGCTCTGCTAGCGGTTGGGATCGGCGCACGATCACGTTGGGGAACCTTTAGTTATTTGATCTTAGATTGTGTTAATTAATTATACCTCCAGAGCCGGAATCATCCGGCTTTGGAGGTATAATTAATTAACCTAAACTATGATCTTCGGCGCCTGTTCCCGTCGCGCAACTCCATTCTGTCGTCGGCCGTTGGGGGTATGCCGGTATGTGTGGGTAACTAGCTAGCAAGTGAATCAGTAGCGAGTCGCCGGCGGCGGCCATTGCTGTGGTTATTTATAGCTAGCAGCTGGCTAGGGGATTGGGGATTTTACAATTCACCCCTATGGAGCGCGGGAAGCCTTCGATGGAGAGCGAGAAGCCTTCACTGGAGCGCGGGAAGACTTGAGCACACAACCCGACAACCATATGCGGTGTTACGTGTTACCGCACACGTGTTAATATAAAAAACGTACGTGTAACTTACTAACCATCGCACATGCATCGTGTGCGATACTCCTAGACATCGGAAGCAACTCGTATGCATTTTTCGAAGTTTTTAGTACAAACAGAATGGCACACGAATTAACTCTAGTAACCGTCTATGTTTTATTTTCTCATCGCAAACAGTTCATCCGAGTGGGTTGTTTGCCGCGTAACACACACATCTTGTTTACACGAATTGTTTGTGTTTTTTTGGCTCATCGCAAATAGTTCATCTATGTGAACTGTATGCCGCATATCTAGGGATGAAAATGGAGTGGAAAGTTTCCACTTTTCCGGAGGGAAATGGAAACGGAGAGAAAATATGAAAACATAAACGGAAATTTGCAAAATGAAAATGAAAATGGAATTTTTTGTGTGGAAACGGAAACAAAAACAGAATCATGTTCTCTGGTGGAACACACGTGGAAACGGAACTTTCCGTTTCCGTTAATATGGATTTTCCGTTTCTACTATAGGCCCATGGCTGCTTTGTAGCCCAACTACCAAACAATACACAATGACAAAGTGAGTAAAATGAGCAGAATGTATTATTTGAGTACCAAGTTTTAGTACCACACACATACTCAACTAGACCCTATACGAAATTGTCATGTACTACTACAATACTACCCTATTATACCAACACAACCATATTATTTTGTAGCCATGTTAACAATTCCATCAATTTCTTTGTTTCTGTATGTATTTCTCTATGATTCAAGGGGGTCTTAAGTTCCGGTCAACAAACAGTTTTGTCTCCGTGTCCGCTCTGTATTCGCTTCGTGTTTGTTTCCGATAGTATCTGTTTTCGTATTTGTTTCCTGGGTTTCTGTATTCGTTTCTGGTTTTGCAAAAAAAATATGAAAACAAATATAATAGCACCTAGTTCCATCCGTTTCCGCGCCATTTTCATCCCTACGCATATCACACACATCTTATTAAGTTGAACCGTTTATGTTGTGTTCCCTAATCGAAAACAGTTTGTCCGAGTGAACCGTATGCCATATATCACACACACCTTGATCTGGCTAACCGTTTCTATTGCATTCCCTAATAGCAAACGGTTCATCTGAGCAAACTGTATGTCGTGTATTGCACACACCTTGATATGGTTGCCAGTTTTTGTTGTTCTATCTCATCGCAAACAATTCATATGGATCAACCATATGTCCTGCATCACACACACAACTAAAATCTGAACCGTGTTTGATGTCTCCGCCATCGCAAACATTTTGCATCATTTTTATGGGGTTTTACATCATCGTTTGCAATTAATGGATCGCACACAGTTTCGTCAAAGGATCTCTGGTCGTAGTGTCGCGTTAGCAGCATCCTGCATTAGTGTGTGATGAGCTGCCTCCTCATTTACACACCAAGTGTGCATGTTGCTCCATGTAATGGAGCCAAATAACGCGTTCCACGAACCTCATTTGGCTCCATTACACAGTGCAACAAGCAAGCTGGTGGTGCCCAAAAAGATCAATGAGCACCAACTTTATCATGGCAACAGAGCAACATGGCGAAGGGATCCTCCTTCGAGACCGGCGCCATGACCGACCGCTCATGAGTGCTAAGCATCAAGGCCACGGTGAGTTATTCAGATATGACAATGAAGTGGGTTGGGGGAGGCTGAAAGAGAATGAGACAACTGGTCATGGAGAAGGTCATCTATTTGGCCATGTAAATGTGGAGGCTGAGAGGATAGAGGATGAGTTGTTTGGTCATGGCGAGGGTCTTCTTATAGGCACGGGCGGCGGACGCTTGGCAGGAAAAATGCCGGGCGGTGGGGAAAAGTGGCGTTAATGGCCGATGGTAGTTGGCACGCGCCCGCCGCCATTAATCATCACGCTACAACACTGAAACGTGGCGTCTGTCTTAATTAGGCGACGAGATGAGTCGCGCGGACCGGTAAACTCTGCTAGACATCCTATAAGTAAAAAGTACCATCATTTTGATCGATAACTTATGAATGTCGTACTGGCAATGCAGTGTGTATTACGTGCTCGACTTACTGCGTTCGAGCCATAGGAAGCACAAAGTTCTTTCACCCATTTTAAATTACATAGTGAAGGGGTTCGCCAAAAATTTCAGGAACACTATCAGAAAGGAGATTGACTACTTTGAGAAAATATCTACATAGACTTTCACCACTAGGTTAGTTAGCTTTAAAGAGAAATAGTTATTTTTATTATTATATTTCAAGACATTGCCCCGCTCAAAAAATTATGTGACACTAGGAATCGTTCCAGAAAATGGGCACGCCTAGTGACGCCCAAAAGCATCGCCGAAAATTAGGCCAGAACGTCGTCAAAGTTGCCTAGGGCGCCGTCCCGGGAGGAAAACACCTCGTGACGGTGGACCGTCACAGAAAATAATTTTAAGCGACATTTCCTGTTTCTTCACCAGGGTTTTTATCACTAAATAGACCAAATTTTGTAGTGTCCCTATATTTCTCCCAAACCAAGCACGCTTACTAAGAGGCTCCAAGGAGACGATATTCCAAAAAGATGTGCCTTATTAGTGTCGATGGTATTATCAATCTATTAAAGCAGGATATTAAACAACCCCACTCAAAGGATCAGACGTCTTCGTTGATCCAACAAGAACGTTCCCTCTTAGCGCATATACATGTGTCTACTTCTCACACATGTGCCATGACGCATGCTGATGTCTGCTAGAACTACGTCGGTATTTCCCCAAAGAGGAAGGGATGATGCAACACATTAATGATAGGTATTTCCCTTAGTGATGATACCAAGGTTATCGAACCAGTAGGAGAACCAAGCAACACTACGTAAACAGCACCTGCACACAAATAGCAAATACTCGCAACCCGACGTATTAAAGGAGTTGCCAATCCTTTTCGAGTAATTGCGCCAGAAATTGGCAAACGAACGTGAGAAAGTTTTAATAATTTGATAGATAGAATGCCAAATAAAATAAAGTGCAACAAGGTATTTTTGTATTTTTGGTTTAATAGATCTGAAAATAAAAGCAAATAAAAATAGATAGCAAAGGCAAATATAATAAAGAAGAGACCCGGGGGCCGTAGGTTTCATTAGTGGCTTCACTCGAGAAAAATAGCAAACAGTGGGATTTTGGATATACAAGTAGTGATCATACATAGTGCAAAATGAAGGCTAGCAAAAGATTGAAAAGCGACCAACCAAGAAAAGGATAATCTCATAAGCAAGCATTAAGCATAATTAACGCCGAATAATGCACCACAATTAGGATGTAATTTCATTGCATAACTATTGACTTTCGTACTTGCATAGGTAATCACAAACCTTAACACCAATATTCTTACTAAAGCATAATTACTCATCAACATGACTCACATATCACATCATCATATCTCAAAACTATTACAAGGAATCGAGTTTATTTTGTCCAATGATGTTCATGAAAGTTTTTATTATATCCTTCTTGGATATCTATCACTTTGGAACTAATTTTCATGTGTTGCTTTTAAAAAGCTCAAACAAATATAAGTGAAGATCATGAGCATAATATTTCTGTCTCTCAAATTAATTTAAGTGAAGCAAGAGGGGATTTCTTTAAAAATTTACTAACTCTCAAATAAATCTAAGTGAAGCATGAGAGCATTTCTTCAAAAATACTAAAGCATATCGTGCTCAAAAAGATATAAGTGAAGCACCAGAGCAACTCCATAGCTCATAAAGATTTAAGTGGAGCATCGAGAGCAATTCTAACGAGTCATGGCATAATTTTGGCTCTCTCAAATAGGTGTGTCCAGCAAAGATTAAAGACATAAAACACAAAGCAAAACAAGCAAAGACTCATATTATACAAGACGCTCCAAGCAAAACTCATAGTATGTGACGAATAAAAATATAGTTCCGAGTAAAATACCGATGGTCGTTAGAAGAAAGAGGGGATGCCACTCGGGCATCCCCAAGCTTAGTTGCTTGCTTCTCTTTGGATAATAGTTTGGGATTCCATGGGAATCCCCAAGCTTAGGCTCTTCTTACTCCTTATTCCTTCATCCATCTTAACATTACCAAAAACTTGAAAACTTCAATCACACAAAACTCAACAAAACCTTGGTGAGATCCGTTAGTATAAGAAAACAAATCACTACTATAAGTACTGTTTCAAAACCATTCATATTTTATTCTTGCATTATATATATTGTATTCCAACTTTTCTATGGCAAAAACTCTTCAAAGAAAACCATAGAATCAACGAAACAAGCACACAATGCAAAGAAAACAGAATCTGTCAAAATAGAACAATCTGTAGCAATCGGATATTTAGAATACTTCTATAACTCCAAAAAATTCTAAAAAAATTAGGACAACCCGAGCAATTTGTATATCAATCTTTTGCAAAAAGAATTGGTATTTTATCACGCTCTTGTTAAAAATGAGAATTATTTTCGTCAGTGCAAAAGTTTGTGTTTTTCAGCAAGATCAAATCAACTATAATACAAGAAGATCCTAAAGGCTTTGCTTGGCACAAACACTAACTAAAACACAAAAGACACAATCATAACAGTAGCATAATTGTGCAAACACTCAAGAATAGAAAGCAAAAGACAAAAATAAATTTTATTGATTTGGTTGCCTCCCAACAAGCGCTATCGTTTTACGCCCCTAGCTAGGCATAATGCAAGGATCTAAGTATTGTCATCTTTATTTTCCAACTCTTCAATCAAACACTTAGAACTTTTAAGATATTTAGCATATAAAGTTTCAATGACAATACTCATAGGAATAAGTTTAAAGAATTCATTCTTGCCCAAAGGATCTCTTATAACTTCAACAAAATCAGGGTGAATACTAATCATCTTAAGATCCTCTTTACTGTTATTACTAGAAGTTGCACCCTTGTTCTTAGTAACTTGAGTAATCTTCTCAATCTTTACGGGAGTTTTTTCAATAGTTCTAGCGGAAGCAAAAGCCGTGCTTAGATTACTAAAGATTTCTTCCAGTTTATCAATCCGAGACGGGCTTTCTTTAATTCTTTCATGGATTATGGTGCCCTTTTCTTTTAACAACTTAAAAACTTCTCCCGCTTTTGACCCATTTTAGTGTAAAATTATGCATCTTTTTATCCAAGTTTTCAACATGCTCTTTAGTAAGCATTTTCTTTTCAATAGCATCTAATCTTTCCATAACATGCTCAAGAGTCAAAGTTGTTTCATTAATTATAAGAGGTGGTGAGCCTACTAACTTTCCCATAGCATTAAAAGCATCAAGAAATTTCCACCGGTAATCGTATCAAGGACGAATCTATACCAAGTGGTGATGCCCACATAAAAACAACAAAGAAGAACAATGGTAGGTTGCTTACGGATAGATCTATTATGAGCATTGCAAATCCTATACCAAGCATCCTTTAAATTCTCTCCTCCCCTTTGTTTAAAGTTGAGAACTTTGTTCTCAGGAGTGCATGCAATAGAGGAAGAACTATCCATAATGACAAAAGTAGCAGACAAGATTGCACACAAAACATATCTGACGAGGAAACGACGAACGAAAAAGAGGACGAATAAAACGACAAATTTTTGTGAAGTGGGGGAGAGGAAAATGAGAGGCAAATGGAAAATAATGTAAATTACGAGGAGATGAGATTTGTGATTAGGAACCTGGTAGATGTTGATGATGTCTCCCTGGCAAAGACGCCAGAAATTCCTTTTGATGTCTGGTAGAACTACGTCGGTATTTCTCCAAAGAGAAAGGGATGATGCAACACATCAACGGTAGGTATTTCCCTCAGTGATGAGACCAAGGTTATCAAACTAGTAGAAGAACCAAGCAACACTACGTAAACAACACTTGCACACAAATAACAAATACTCGCAACCCGGCGTATTAAAGGAGTTGTCAATCCCTTTCGGGTAACGGCGCCAGAAATTGGCAAACGGACATGAGAAAGTTGTAATAATTTGATAGATCGAACGCCAAATAAAATAAAGTGCAGCAAGGTATTTTTGTATTCTTTGTTTAATAGATCTGAAAATAAAATCAACTAAAAATAGATCGCAAAGGCAAATATAATAAAGAAGAGACCCGTGGGCTGTAGGATTCACTAGTGGCTTCTCTCAAGAAAAATAGCAAACGATGAGTGAACAAATTACTGTTGGGCAATTGATAGAACTTAAAATAATCATGACGATATCCAGACAATGATCATTATATAGGCATCACGTCCAAGATTAGTAGACCGACTCCTGCCTGCATCTACTACTATTACTCCACACATCAACCGCTATCCAGCATGCATCTAGTGTATTAAGTTCATGGAGAAACGGAGTAATGTAATAAGAACGATGACATAATGTAGACAAGATCTATTTATGTAGAAATAGACCCCATCTTGTTATCCTTAATGGCAATGATACATACGTGTCGGTTCCCCTTCTGTCACTGGGATCAAGCACCATAAGATCGAACCCATCACAAAGCACCTTTTCCCATTGCAATATAAATAGATCAAATTGGCCAAACAAAACCCAAATATCGGAGAAGAAATGCGAGGCTATAAGCAATCATGCATATAAGAGATCAATGGAGACTCAATTAACTTTCATGGATAAAAAGAGATAGATCTGATCATAAACTCAAATTTCATCGAATCCCAACAAACACACCGCAAAAAGAATTACATCATATGGATCTCCAAGAGACCATTGTATTGAGAATCAAATGAGAGAGATGAAGCCATCTAGCTACTAACTACGGACCCGAAGGTCTACAAAGAACTACTCACGCATCATCTGAGAGGCGCTAATGGACATGATGAACCCCTCCGTGATGGTGGCTAGATTGGATCTAGTGGTTTTTGGAACTTGCGGCAGCTGGAATCGATTTTCGTCTACTCCCTTAGGGTTTCTGGAATATTGGGGTATTTATAGAGTAAAGAGGTGGTTCGTGAGGCAACCGATGTGGGCACAACCCACCAGGGAGCGCCTGGGCCTCCAGGCGCACCCTGGTGGGTTGTGCTCCCCTCGAAGCACCCCCAGGTGCTTCTCCGGCCCATTGGATGTCTTCTGGTCCACAAAAGTCCACAAAAAGTTTCGATGCGTTTGGACTCCGTTTGGTATTGATTTCCTGCGATGTAAAAAACATGCAAAAAACAGCAACTGACAGTTGGCACTATGTCAATAGGTTAGTACCAAAAAATGATATAAAATGACTATAAAATGATTGTGAAACATCCAAGAATGATAATATAACAACATGAAACAATAAAAAAATATAGATACGTTGGAGACATATCACATGCCTCGATGGGACAACACATGCCATGTGCCTCGACGGGCCAACACACACCATGCACCACATGACTAGGCCCCTAACCCGGACACAACCATGTAACCATGATGGTATACTCTGCTACCCTTATGTAACACCCTAGCCACCCTAAACTAGCAGTAGTTACTCCTGACTACCCTCTAGGCCATAGCATGACCCCACATACTAACACAATTCTTTCCAGGGTATCATAGCCATCCTGACTTAATAGGATTGATAGTTTTACACATACTAACAATGTGCATCTTATTTTGTGGAAGCTAATCTCATAAGAACCTCTCGGTTAAGTGTGCTTGGTATGGAGCAATATCAAGATGAGTTGTATGAGTGACCAACTGGGAAGTTTCCCGGGATGCACACAAGCGAGAACAAGAAATGTGCTGGAAAGACTTGTGTTTGTTTGTGAGACCAATCTAGATCCGAAAGAGTAGTCGGGACTAACTACTACCGACCCAGAAGTGACTGGGGTGTTAGACTTGCAAGTCTTTTGGGATGTGTACAAGTGATAGAGGTGAAGGTGTTCCGTCTTTCGATGAGATGATAACTATCCTTTTCGGCGAAAGTCGACTTTGACGATCCGATTACAAATGTGCGAGGACTTCGCGCCTTAGCAATCACTAAACCAACTTCAAGAGGTCATTGACCACGCCGGAGCACAATCAACCTGACCATGTGGGTCTATTCCTGGCATGCAAACGAAGAACACACAAGAAGCCGATATAGCAATATAGCAATCTAGATATTGTGAATTGAAGAGGAAAGCTTTATTGTAAGTGGCCGGGGGGGAGGGGGGTCTGAAACATCTTGGCCTGGTCGTTGGACACAAACAAAAGACACATTGCACTATAGAGAACTTTAATCTAAACAAAAACCAAGTCTAAAACGGCGTCCTAAGGGCTATATTTATAGGGAGACAGAGGGGGGGGGGGTCGTCCACCCTTGGCAAGGTAGGACTAAATTTTGCCCTAAGTAGTTTCCCTATTAATACAGACTCTAAAAATAGTCTATTAAGCGTATTTCAAAATTACATGGGCCTGGCCCAAAAGTAAGGTGGTGTAGCACCTATAATAAGCTATGGACGAAATTTATGACATGACATCTTGTATATTTCATCCATGTCCTTGTACGTCACCATGGTGGCTTCAAAGTGTTGAAAACTCCACTAGAAACACCATTGGTGTTCACTTCGCATGCGCCTTCATCTCCATGCTTGGTCCTACTCCAATGTTCATCCTTCTTGTCCATGCTAGGCCCTTCAACCATAAGAAAACAAATGTATCCAATTTAGACAACATCATATTCTCATGTAAGTACTTGATATTTTAATTGGCACACACGAGCTCTAGTAATTGGTTCTGTATGTGTAGCAATAGGGATTGCGGGTGTAACCGTAGTAGTGATGTCCTCATCAACAAGGCATTGATTGCCACGCCTTGATTATCATTTCACCACTCTCAATAGTACAACCTTCTTACGACTCAAACAAACACAAACGCGCATAATAATTTAAATATGTCGTTTATGAGGGGGGTTCTTCAACCACATTTCCCACATTTTATGATGACTAAAAACATGTCATACACTTGGCCACCAGTCTCCTGATCACTTGTTATTCCAAACCCACTCTTGGACACAGATGTACTTTCAACAACAAAAGAGATAATCAAAGATGAAATCTCTAGAATACCATGATTAAACTTAAGAAATCAGCGAGTATAAAATACAATCATCAAATCTTCAAAATGTTGAAAGAAAATTCTCATATTTGTCAAAAGTCCATCTCATTTTTTTTTGAATTTATAGGATAAAGTGGGTATGCTTGGATGGTGGTGGTTGGTGATGGCGGGGGAAGTGGATTTGAACACAAAGTCATCGTTCAACGCGCTTGGAATAGACAGCAAATAAAAAAAGAGGGGCATTGAGCAATTAAATACTTGATGCCGTATTCCGTTACCGCTAGTGTTTCGGTGCCGTTGAATAAAAGAGAAGCACTGAGTAGTAGTTAGTAGCGCCCCTCCTTTGAAAACTTAATGCCATATTCTGTTATCATTAGTGCTCGGATGCTGTTTTATCTTTTTGGAGTAAAGCTTGATGATATATGCTATATAAAAATTTAAACGGTGTGCATCGAGGATGTTGGCTTCTAGGTCACCGCAAACGCTACAATGACAACAAAAGGTCAAAAGTCAAGCAACACATGACCTCAATAACACCAGTCTTCGCTTTATAAGGAAACACCAAACTAGACTAGCCGACCACCATCAACACTAGTACACAAAACGTCAATATCTTGAAACAACATATCAAGTACAACGTAAACACATACACTCACATGATATACACCAGGGGCGGCACCAAAGGTATTCTTTGGCATCCACATGAATACCGCGGGCATTGCTGATCCGTGGGTATATTGTCGCTAGCTTGATGTATATCTGGTGTACATTGCTATTGCCCCGCCACTGATGATGAAATAAAAAGAAGGAAATTTCTATATATATTTACATAAATAAACTCACTACAATCTATAGTTACCGAGGTTCGAGATGTTGTGACCCTGTTGCAAACACACTGTCTCCACTATAAAAAAAACTCATCACGGCGAGGACTGCAATGTTCAATTCCTTGTAGGCAAAGCCTTACGGAAACGGCAATTTCCTGCTCTGAGCACCAACCAAATACGGTACCCATCTCACGGGCTCCACAGTACACCACTAAACCCTAGTATGAACCGAACTTTCTCAAAAGCCCTCACCAGATGCTCACCGTAATACATGGTGTACGCCACAACTACCTAACTACAGAAGCTGACATGTGGGGCACAGACCCGCGCGACTCCATGTGTCATAGAGCCAGACCAGCGCCCGGCGCGTCCAAGCGTCTCCCCCGGAATGCAACTCCCCGTAAACGACAGGACGGTTCCACGCCGGGCGATGGCGACGGCACCGCGCCGTCCGCCGCAAGCCAACCCGGCACCCACCCACGTCAGTCCGCCCACTGACTGCCCCGCCCCACCGGAAACGGCCCACACGTCAGGCGCGCGGGGGGCGGCGCAGGACGCGTGCGCGACGAGCCGGATTCCCGCAGCCCCCGTCCAATCGAACGGCGAGCGGGCCAACAACCTCACGCCTATGAATTCGAGCCGCAGGATGCGCGCAGGCGGTGCCCGGCCGTCCGATCCGGCCCCGCCGCGGGGATCCGGCCGTAGAATATGAATTTGATTTCGAAAGCCAAGAGTGGGAGACAAAGAAAGGACGAGGACGGGGAAGGGAAGAGAGAGAAAGGGAGGAAGCTGCAGCTAGAGGGAAAATCCTCTAATCCCCCGACCCCCAGCCAGCCCTCCCGAAATCCGCCATTCGCCGCCCCTCCCGCCGCACGCACGCGCCGGAGCGCGCGGCAATCCGGGCCCGTCCTCGGCGCCCCCGCCCCCACCTGATCCGGAGCCGGCGGCCGCGATCTCGCCGCGGCCGCGCCGGATTGGGCGGCCGTTTCCAGCGGAGGCCGGGCCGTTTTTTGATCTGCTAGCTCCCCGGGCTGAGCGGATAGATGGCGGGGAAGGAGCAGGCCGGCGCGGGCGCGGGCGGGGCCGGGAGCGGCCCCCCGCCGCGAGTGCCAGTGCCCGCGGTTTCCACGCAGCCGCCGATTAAGAAGCTGGTCAGGCAGCTCGACTTCAACTACGGGAACCCCGCCATGGCGGCCGCCGCCGCCGCCGCTTCCCGGACGGTGCAGCCCAGGGCGCTGCAGGTCGGGTACCCGCAGCCGCACCAGCTGAGGGCCGCGTTGCCCATCGGGGTGCCACATCAGCTGCAGCCGCGGGGGCTGCCCGTGATGCGGCCGCATCAGATGGTGCATGCGACGCTGCCGCGGCCGGCACTGCCGATGGCGATGCCCGTGCCCGTGCCGCAGGCTCGGTCGGCCCTTTCGCAGCCAGTACAGCGCCCGCCGGTCGCCGTTCCCTTGTGAGTGCCTCCCTTTTCAAGATTTATTACGTCTTGCGTCAATTTTTGAAATTTTTGCTTCTCGGTCTTGCACTTCCGGGGCTCTGTTGTATCGAGGGTATGGAGGGGCACGACAGGCTCTTGGCTATGATGAATTTGTTTGTTTTCTCTTGATTCACATCCTTGGGTGTCCTGTAGTCCTTTTTTAAGCTGGTAATCCAAGTTTGAAAACTTGGTTCCCAAATTGTACTTTGCACTTGTGTTTCCTTGTAACAAAGATACCTGCTTGTATTAGGTGGATGCTTTTTAACTGCCATTTATTGTTAATTGTAGCATACATCCTAATGGCCTCTGACAATCCTAATTGATACTATAATTTTAAAATTTTCATTTTTGTAATTTTCCATCTCGCTGTTCTTATGTTTTTAGGAAGCCAGAGTCACCAAAACCACGTGGACGGCTGTATGATGGGAAAGATGGCACACCTACGAAGAAGAAGTGCTGCAATTGTCGGCACTCCAAATGTTTGAAGCTGTAAGTCAAGACTTGTTGTGTCTTAGCTTGACAACAGGTCAATATTATGATATGATTCTTGCCAATGAAGACATTACTTTCTTTCTTAGGAATGTAACGATTCCTTCACGTACTTCTTCTAGATGTCACCAAATGTTTGAAATTCCCTCCAGAATGACCCTTTTATGGATAGAGTTAAATCCAGTAAAATGTATCTGATTCTGTAGATATACAAGAAAATACACACAAGGCCATTGTCTCGCCTGTTGACTATTTTTATTTTACTTTTGCGCATAGAAATCTTATAAGAACTAATGTATGGATTGTGGAACTTTTTGAAAAAAAAGCTGGATGATAATGGCATATTGTTGCTAAGCTTGACAAATAACATGAGTGATGAGACAGAATATCTGATCTTATGGTGTGAGTAAGGTTTTGTATTAAGTAGTAAACTTGTAGCTAGTGAAATAATGTTGTTACTTTAAAGGAGCTGACATAAAAACTTCGTGACTAGTCAAGATAATTATGAAGCATTATACATCTTGAGTTGGATCACTTATGCTTCAGGGGTGGCTGTGTCATTTAAAGTTTCTTTATGAGCTTTGTCAAAATGAGATTAGTGTCTGAAATGAGTATTTGTGTAATTTGTTGAAAATGAAACCTATTTTTTTATGTTATCCATTCTGTTCGAATCATGTACATGTAGTTTAGATGGATAGTGACAATGAAGAGCAATTGAAAGAGTATCCTACTAACATTCATAAGTTCTGTAAAGCCCTAAAGTTTCTGCTTCTACCTACATTTTCTAAAAAAAACACAAATGATATGCTTTGATGGTTCACTACTATTGTTTCCATTTTCATGTTCATTTCAGTTTTAAGTCTTTGCATACTGCTATTTGATCCTATCAATCTGAATTTTATGGTTTTCTATGCTTAGGTACTGTGAATGTTTTGCATCTGGTATTTATTGTGATGGATGCAACTGCACCAATTGTTTTAATAATGTTGAGAATGAGGTGGCTAGGCGTGAAGCTATAGAGGCTACACTGGAGCGCAATCCAGATGCGTTCAGACCTAAGATTGGGAGTAGCCCACACACAAATCGGAATAATATGGTATGTTTTGATGTCCACGTCTCTTATTAACTAAATAGTTAGTTTTACTTTGATAAAAATGATGTCCATTGCTTCTACATATCAATGACTTATTCTAGTTTTTTTTTCTCATCTAAACTGACACAACACCCTAACTGATGGCAAATGTTAAATAGGAGAAGTCTTTGGAAGTTACACATGTTCTCTGAAGAACTATTTTTTTTACTGTATATATAAATATAAGACTTTTACAGCTTAATTTTCCTTTCTCAGTTTATTTACTCCGATCATTTCTCAGAATGTTGTATTGCCTCATACTATAAGCCTTCCTTAGTTTCAGTCAAAAACATTACTTTGTAAAAACATATGTCCATGCACTTCCCTGTTTGGCTGTTCAGATATTGTAAAGGATTTGAAAGCTGACAACTGTGAGTTGTAATTCTCAAATAGCATTGAAGCATCTTTGCGATTGATTACAATGGGAACTGCCGCCGGTTGAACTCTATTTTCTTGTTTTTTTTCTCGAATACACATGAGTGTGCGTATCATATATTGGGCCTCTTTGAATTACAGGGTTTGTAAAATTCAGGAATAGGAAAAATAGAGGAATAGAGTGGCATGTCATCCTCGACCCTACAGGATTTGTATGAGCGTTTGATTGTGCGCAGGAAAAACGTTGTATTTTTAACATGAGGTTAGGGTGGATGGAAATTTTCCTATGAAAACTAGTACAAGTGAATCCTATGGATTGCAATCCTATGCATCAAACAACCTACCGAGGAAAAAAATCCTAAGGACTAGAATCCTCCAAAATTCCTTTAGAAATCCTTTAAATCAAAGAGGGCCTAAAGAAGAGAGCGGGGAAAGAGCCCCTCCACCCACATTGTTACAACATATTTACAAACCACACCACCGGTCCACGTCCACCGAAGTTAAACTAGGCCTACTCTCTCAAATACACCCACTCTGCTAACATGTCGAAGGAGTCGAGGCCTCCCTTCAGGATGCTTGCCTGCCTCCAGTGCTTGCCTTCCCTGTCGACATCAGTGACTACCTGTAGCCATTAGCTGCGATGTTGTAGCCCCATCGTAGACTATTGCATTTCGATGCTTCCAGAGCGTCCAGAAGGTAAGCACAATGATAGCCCGTACGTCCTTCACATGATGCCCAGCCAGAAGACAATGGCAACCTGACTCCCTCCCTCCTCCCGGGTCGCCCCGCGCAGGACAGGAAGGAAACCCTAGCCAGCGGCGGCGGGGTCCCCCTCCCTCTCCTCCTCCCCCAGAGGGCGCAGCCACGCGAAGCCTGGTCGATGCCGGCGGTGGCGGGGAGATCTCGCCCTCTCGCACAGCGGGCTCGGCGCGGGCTGAGGCGGCTGGGCCTGGGTGCCACGCTAAACGGCGGGCGTGGCAGCGCGGTGGCGCGCTGGTGCAGTGCACGACGGCGGCATGGTGGGCGGCGTACTGGAGGTGCGCGCTTGGGGGCCGGATGCGGGCGTGGCTCCGCCGGATCTGGCCCTCCGAGTGGCGGGGGCCACGGGCGGCTTGGGCTGCGAGTGGCCGCCTCCGTCGTGGCCATCTTGGCTGGTGGAGGGGGCGGCGCAGTGGTGGTGGTGCGACCTTCTCCCCCCGCTGCTCTTGGTCCATGTCCTGCGGCTGGTGGCGAGTGTGGCTGGCCGGTGGTGGCTGGGGTGCTCCGGGGAGGGAGGTAGGGGTGCTTCCCAGCCTTGCTGTCGTGCGCGACGGTGGCCCTGGTCCCCGGTGTGCAGCCTGGCTGTGGCCGCTGACGTGGTGCCCCCCCTGGTTTGGCCGGCTCGTCCCCGATCTCGTCAAGGGGCTCTCTTGGGGGTGGAAGGAGTGGCCTTCTGCCTCCTCGCCGGTTGGTGGTGGCTATGGTCTGTGGCGGCAGGTGGGGCTGGTCCTGGACGCCGGGGCGGCGGCCTCGGTGGTGGGAGCCGCGGTGCCCGTGGGCGGGGCGCGCGGCTCGGTTGCTGGCCGGCGGCCATGGCTGTGAGGGCGGCGTGGCGGCTAGCTTTCGGCGTTCGGTGGTGGGGGTGGCCAGCTTGTTCTTGGTTGCGCTTACCCTGTTCCGGTGGCGGATAGTGCGTGCCGGGGTGAAAACTTTGTCTGCCTTGGCCAGACCGACGTCAGCGGCGTCTGTGGGCGTCGTACCCTTCTTGAAGGCTACGTCGTGGATTCTCTTGATGCTCCGGGTGAAGACCCTGATCCTCTGGATCAGGCGGTGGTGGCGCTATGGCGTCGTGATTTTACTGAAGATGCTGCTTTGGAGGCCCTGATCCGTCGAGGTTCGGTTGCTCCTCTTAGTGGTATCACGTTTGAGGGCTCCTTCGAAGTCTAGTGCGGATTTATCTTCCTTCCTGTAGTATGCTAGATTTTGCTTGGAGTGTGTAGCTGTTCTTCAGCACCTATGTATCCTGCCTTGTGTGTGTGTGTGTGGGTGTGTGCTGTATGCGGTGGATTGTTGTTGGTCGTTGCTTTATATATAAAGCAGGGCGGAAGCCTTTTTCGGTACATGATGCCCAGCCCCGAGCCTAGAGATGCACCACTCACCGAGCTTGTCCTCGACCGATGGCGCCCAATCCGGTCTGCCCAGCGCCCGGCAGATAGTAGCCCACACATCTCTTGCAAAAATGCAGTCGAGGAGGATGTGGTTGATGGATTCCTCCTGTTGATCGCAGAACGGACAAGAATCATGGTGCGGGAGCCCCCTTCTTGCAAGCCTGTTGGACGTCCAACACCGATTCCGCAACGCAAGCCAAGTGAGGAAACGTCACTGGATTGGTGCCTTAGACTTCCACCGTCCATGTGAAATCAGCCGTTGGGACCACCTCCTGGCCCCAGAACTTTGCCGCGTATGCTGAACGTGCCGAGAACTCACCATCATACTCCCAAGACCACACCACCTTGTCAGTAGTCTTGGTCTAGCTGCACAGTATCCACGGCAGTCCATAGCTCGAAGAATTGATGCAGCACATCAGCGGTAAGGTCCGGCCCGAGGTCAGTAGCCCAAGTGCGAAGCCGCACCGCCTCCTGAACTGTGTGTGCTCTCCTGGTGCGCCTCGACACCCGGTCATACTGGAGCGGAGCCAACTCCTGAACTTGAAAACCATTGAGCCATCTGTCTTAAGGATTCATTGGCCACTAGTACATATGTTATTTGACTATTTATTACTAGACCTGTAAACCACGATACTATTGACAGCCATTCTGTCAAAAATTTAATCTGACAAAGTGAAGATCTGGTTTCTCCAGTTAAAATATTTGTCACTTACAGTTGTTTCACCACTGAGACGGAGCTGCTAGTTTCCTTCCTTCCGGCTAAAATTTGCATTATTGCTTATCTGAAACAATAATTCTGTTTCCCAGAGAAGTCAGAGGCTCAGCATGATTATTATTTTTGGTTTGTAAAAAACTAAAGTCTTATTCAATAAATGTTGGCTTAGACTATCATTAATTTTTTTTCCTGTCCCCACAGGGGACGTCTTCATTATTGTATTTTCTCATCTAGGCCATTTATCTGATTTGTGCTTCAGTGATATGTGTAATTAATACTAGTACCTTTGCTAGGAGGTAGCTGGTGATGTCCCTTTAATAGGGAAGCATAATAAAGGGTGCCACTGCAAGAAGTCAGGATGCCTCAAGAAATACTGCGAATGCTTCCAAGCTAATATACTATGCTCTGAAAATTGCAAGTGTATGGATTGCAAGAACTTCGACGGGAGTGAAGATAGAAAACATCTTAATCTGGATCACAAAAATGTCATTCACATGCAACAAGCAGCAAATGCAGCAGTAAATGGTGCTATTGGAGCAACTGCATTGTCGTCGCCTTCCACATCTAGGAAGAGAAAGCACATCGATTCTTCACTTGACCTTTCGACCAAGGAACATTTAGCTATCAGGAATGGTCAACTATCTCAGGTAACGACCATTTCTACTATTTACGCTTGCTCTGCAGTGTTTGTAATCTCTTTAACTGTGCATAGTGTGCTTTCAACTATTGACTTAAGAGGTAAGGTGAAGCGATCCATTCCATCACTAGGAAATTCCATATTATGATGTGCTTACCATGAAGTGAGTTGATAATTCGTGCATGTGCACTTGTGACCTACTAATTAGCTTACATTGTCACTACATGGCCGGAAAAGTTTATTTTCGTTATTGACATCCCAAGCAGAGTGATGCACATGCTACTTAAGTAAATCAACCTCACGCTTGTGTGTCTGTGTTGACTACCTCGCCGATTTTATGCCCTGAGATATCTGAAAGGGGTAACTACGGAAGTATAATAGTTCAGTAGCTGAGCACCTTTGCTTTCTGTGAATAAAAGAAATCGTGTCACCTCATTCTCTGCCTGCTCCAGTCTATGGCTGTGCTACTAGTCGTGCTTGGCCAACAGCTCCACAGCCATGCCCTGTCAAGCGCTCCATTTCCATTAGAGAATTTTGGGAGGTGATTAAGTAATTTGTTAAGTTAGTTTCTTTCAATGATGAGTTTTAGGGATGGGTGAGGTGGGATGGGTTTGAAGCACCAGCACTACCATGAACTCAGGCTTTAATAACTGTGAAGAAAAAAAAAACAGAAGGTGCATATTGGATGATATCGTCACCTTTCTGTCTCATCTAGAATAGATTTCAGAATAAAACCTGACTAATCAAAGAGACAGTCAAATGCTACTTATAGCAAGAGTTATTATGGGATTTTGAGAAGGTTGCTGTATATAATTTATACTTTAATCAGGTTATTTATCAGAAGAACGCAATGGCCTCCGATGGTTCACTTCCAATAGGCCAGTCTGCGCATCCTCATATGATGGGGCCCTTTAAAGTCACCTACAGGTATCTGTCAACTCTGAATTTCTACCTGCAGAAATTTTGGTTTTCCTCGAGTAGGACAACCTATCTGTTTTGTATTGATTGGTTTGTCATCCTTATAGGCCTCTTTTAGCGGATATTATTCAGCCAGGGGATGTAAAGGAGCTTTGTAAACTTTTGGTGACAGTATCGGGACAGGCTGCTAAGGCATATACTGGTATTGCTCCTGGCATCGTATTTAGTTTCCACTTTTCCAGTGTGTTACAGGAAATATTCCTGATGATCTTGAACTGTGCATGACATACATTTGTGATAGATATTCAATCAACTCCAACAGATCAGAGCCTCTTCGTTTTAAATTTTACCTGTTGCACGACTGCATCCAATTCCAAGTGTCCTTCTGTTGAGCCCTGGATTTGGATGCTGCTAGTGTTATGCAACTTCTCGGAACATCATATGTATATGCAGCTGTCATGTACTTGATTCAGTGCATCTCATCTCCAGTATATAGTTATATAGTTTGCTAACACTGCACAGTGTGGTCAGGATCACTGTCTTGTTCCGGTCGAAATCTTACAGTACATGGGGTCCACTTGTGAGTGATGGTTGCTGTAATGACACCTGGGACTTCTCAAATTAAACACCAAGTCTTTGCAGCTGTTCTATGATTGTCTTCAGTTTGCTACTTTTTTATTTTGTAATTTAAGCTAACCAAATTAATGTGTAGCATAAATTTGACGATGATGCTGTCTCATTGGAAAACATTGAAAATTAGGTCGGAAAATCCAGGAAGAGAAGGTTGCAGAGAAGGAAGATGGAGTGGGAGGTTCCCTAGCATTGACGAACCATGATAGAGAAGGCAAAAATAAAGATCAAAATCATCGGAAAATATCAATTGATGATCATTCAAGTGGAGGAACTGATATGGGCAAGGCATCTCTAGATGATTCCAGACCTGATTGCACTGATGACCAGAAGTCCAGTAGACCAATGTCTCCTGGAACACTAGCGTTGATGTGTGATGAACAAGATGCTATGTTTGCAACTTCTCAATATGCTGTTGCTCCGCCAGCAATAGATGTCGATCAGAACCGGTCGGAACTGTATGCAGAGCAGGAAAGGTGTGTGTTGACAGAATTCCGCGATTGCCTGCGTAAGCTTGTGCAATACGGTAGAATGAAAGGTACATCAAACATCCTAGCGTTATGCTTTGCAAAACTTGGATAGGTTTGGTCCTGACCATTTCCAACCTGCAGAGGAGAAGTACTCCATGGCAATCAGATCTGAAGTGACCGGGCATCCAGGGCAGGTAAATGGTGCCCCGCGGATACCATATCCAAAAGTAGATGTACCTGTTGTAAAAACATTTCCTCAGAGTTCCAGCAAACATCTTGTTGCTGGGAACCCTTCGATTGGGCATTTAGACAAAAGACTGAAGCCTGAGAACACATAGTTTGCCTCAGGGCTGTATTTGGGGTACAAGAATCATCATGTTTGTGGACCTTCTAACAGGTTGACCGGGGGACATGTACCAGTCTTGATGATTTAATTTAGGTTAAAGAAGTTCCTATTTATTCTCCTTGGTCAGAGTAAGTGTAATCTTGGATAGTTTAGTCCTAGAGTCGCCTTTAGCCTCATGTTGTTGTGTACCATTTTACTTCTTCTTCTTTAGTGTTCTGATGGTGAAGTTCTTCTCTCCAATTGTCATACTAAGATAAGCTTGGATGAAACTGTGCCTTGTACCATCATATGTTTCCTTACCCCGTTAGCAAGACATGCTACACTTATGAGTGATCAATTCTCATCTGGGATCTTGCAACACTTGTGCCACAAGAGGCTAGTTTGTCTTGGGGTCACTTATTTTCTCACTGTTGTGCAAAATTCCAACGCCAAGGGCTTCTTTGATTCATAGGATTTTGACAATGTAGGAATTGGAAAAGTATAGGATTGGAGTGGCATGCCCACTTGAATCCTATAGGATTAGCAATAAGTGTTTGACTGGGAAAAACAAAGGAATTGTAAAAAGAGGTTGGAGTGGATGTTAGATTTCCTATGAAATGTAGTACAAAGGATTCCATAGGAAAAATTCTTATGGGATTCAATTCTATGAATAAAAGGAGCAACATAGAAAAAAATCCTAAGGGTTTCAATCCTTCAGAAATCCTATAAAATTCCTTTGAATCAAAGGAGCCCCAAAATGTACGAGCCAGGGGTCTCTGACTTTACACTTCAGTGTTGCCTCAAACATGCCGTTGAAAAATTATTAAGTGGAGAACAAACACT
Organism: Triticum dicoccoides; assembly: GCF_002162155.2. Taxonomy (NCBI): domain Eukaryota; kingdom Viridiplantae; phylum Streptophyta; class Magnoliopsida; order Poales; family Poaceae; genus Triticum; species Triticum dicoccoides. The sequence continues at coordinate 543,312,659 of NC_041384.1, read as the reverse complement.
CAAGTTTTACCACCAGAAGAATGCTTGATTTAACCTGTACAGGAGATGGTGTATTACATCTAGAACGGACAACGGTGACGCAGATGCCTAACATGAGCGCACAGCTAAATGTTTTCTGACAGGCCCAAAGAAAATGTATGTCGTAGGCAGGATGTACTGTCTTCACGGTGAAGTTACTGCCCCAAGATTCGAGATGCTGAGCTTTTGATGTTCTCCAGAAACTTTTCCCTGTGAAAATCAATATACATGTTAGTAAATCCACAAAATACCATGTCAAAAGAAAAAAAATCCACAAAGTACAATAGTATCTTGAGCTGTAGTGATGGTGCATAGAATCACAATTACACGTATGCCAAGCTGTTTGTTCAAAAGTAAGTGCCATCCTGTGCGTTAAAATTATCGATGATGCAGATGTGAAACAAGCCAAAATGAGAGTGTTACGCTAGTTGTGGAAATACAGCATGAAACTTTCTCTGAAAATGTCATAGAACAACATGGTGAAGTAGCTGTCAGTTTCTTCTCACCAGTTATTCAAAATAGAGTATTTTCAGACAGAACTCCAGTTGGTTTTCCCATTTTCTACGCACTATTTTCTCAAACGGATAGATATACGTCTCCGCAACTTTGGCAAGTATGGCAATAAACAAGTGTTCAAGAAAGAAACAATTGAGGTTACCTGTCTGGCTTGAAGAGGAGGTTCCCGTAGATAAACCACTGAAAATGTCAGCATGAGCTATAGAGTGAGGCCAGGACTATGTGGACTTGTGGTAATACAGAGATAACAACTTCATTTAGAAATGACAATGTTATAGTTGAGGGTCTTGGGTAAAACTCACCCATGCAACTGCTATTCCGATTAGTTCGAAGAAAAGAGGGAGAACAGGGAGCTTGTCGATGGCCTGAAGTTGAGATAATAGATTATCAGATTGATTTTGCTTATCTCGTTGCATAGTTGAAGATTGGGCGTCTGCAATTTACCCCAATAAGCATCATGGAAGCCCAGAATGCCGCAATTGCTGCAAAGCCGATACCCGCTAGAGCAAATATGTCTTCAGTAGTGTTGAACTGTTTCAGTTCCCATGTTTGTCAGTTTCCTTCATTTTATAAGAAAGAGGCCTAAATGGAACTACAATTCAAGGTAACTATTTGGTTTGTATATCCTCCATTTGACATAAAAACAACAAAAATAGTTCATAGAAACACTGCTGACAGTCTTTTTGTCCCCGCAAGACTTGCAACAGTTCCTAAGGAAATTTTAAAATATAGATGAGCTATGATCTAGCAGTATATAGCCCGAACCTTTTGGTGACTTAATATGGTATCGGTACTAAAAGATTCTAAGTTCAAAACCTAAGGAGTCCAATATTGCAACACAAATAATTGCAGTCTACTTCAAGCCCAAGCCTTATACCAGTGGAGTCTGGATGGAGCAAGAGGGCTATATTGCCGACATTCCTCGTTGCTAAACTTCGTTGGTGTGTGAAACTCACATTTAACTTTTAGGAACTCGCTTCTATGTCGGTATCTCGGTATCCCAATCCATCACTGCAAGCTCCCCAATAAGGGGTGGAAGTGCATTGAGGACCGATTCAAAAACAAAAGAAAAAACAGTTGGAAGGGCACGTCACTATCCTATCCTATGAAGGTAGTCCTATCATTATCAACGCTATTCTCACAAGCGTACCGATGCTCTACGACACATTTCCGTCGCTTTGGTTTTAGGCGAGGTCCAACTGAATATTGCATTTCGGTGAGCTCTCACGACAAATGGACATGACGACATGGCTTCATTTGTTTAATAGATTGATGGTGTTCAGCTTATCTCAAGACCATGATGCTTTTGGCCCTCAAAAAAAAAAGACCATGATGCTTTTCATCGGAAATCACATAGGATGGATGTCTAATCCGTTAACTATATGTACGCGGATCTCATCAATGATGATCATGTCTTCCATAGGAAATGCATTTGGAAACTAACACTCCTGATTAAAATCAAAGCATTTATGCGGTACTTGGACAAAGGAGCGATCTTAACAAAAAAAAAAACTAGCCAAACGCAGCTCGCATACGTTTATTTCCTTTCTCAACGGGGGTATATAAAATTTAGGACCCCGTTGGCCAGCGAACGTTCGCTAGGAGGGATGGCATTTGCGAACGTTTTTATGGAAAAAAATGTTTGGAACACGCATGGCAGTTTCTTTAGAAACACATGGCAATTTCTGGCAACAAAGGATTTTGCTGTAAAAATTGTCGTTAGTTTGAAGGAATTGCCATGTTCCCACAACATAAATTGCCACGAAAAACGTTCGTTTTGCCATGCACCTACAGCGAACGTTTGTTGGATAGCATTTTATAAATCATTGATGCAGAAATCAAAATATTCCTAGAGAACCTACTGGCAAATTGCAACATCATACAATATAGTTAGTGACAGATGGAGGAGACTCACCGAACTCTTGACGTATCTGACGACGCTCCCGGAGGAGGCTTCTGAACTGTCCTGCGCAGCCCTGGCGACGACAGCGCGACTTCTCATCCTGCCTGCGCGTGACACATTGCGGAGCACGCAGTGAACCACGACGACGTGATGAATTTTGCATCCGGAGCAGTAGTTGCTACAGATGAATTACCTGAAACCATGGGGCTTCGCAGCTTCGGGAGATTCCTGGGGACGATCTTGCTGCTGCCGCCTCCGCCGCCGCCGCACGGCGCGAGGGCGGTAGGCTGGGCGATGGAGAGAGCGCATGCCATCATGGCTAGATCCCCCGCCTGGGGATTGTTGACGATGGGCTGAGTGGCGTGTCCGGAGGATGATGCGTGGAGGAACTACTGTTTGGCCGTCGTTTGCAGCAGGCAGCAGCGGATGTGAGCGCGAGCTCCCTAGTCCACTAACACTCCATCAGATGGCAGGTTTGCAGATTGCCCCTTTTTCTTCCGTGCTCTTTTCTCAGAAGTGCTGCTGTACTGTTTGTTGTACCACTCATTTTCCCGTTCAGAGAGGAGCTGTACTGCTCAAAGTCTTTGCGAGAAGTTCTTGTACTACCTCCGTATCATAAAACATACTCCCTCCGTTTTAACATAAATGTCTCAATCTTAATACAACTTTATATTAAAATTATACTAAGATTAAGACACTTATTTTAAGATGAAGGGAGTATTAACATTATCATCGTTTAAATTTTGCAAAGGTTGATTAAGTTTATAAAAAATATTAACATTTATGATATACTACTAAAAATAATTATGATTTTTTTAGAAAAGGAGGATGTCCCCGGTCTCTGCATCTGGGCGATGCATACGGCCACTTTATTAATTATTTTCACAAGACCCTACAAAGTGTTACAACAGTAAGACTAAAGCCGCCGTCTAAGCAACAAATCGCTACATCTATCCAGTTGATGAAGGGGCACAGATAGCCTAGGTCTAATACCAAACAGACATCGCAGCCAAGCCTAACATCTAAGACCTGAGACCCCAACCTAGCCACTTGATGGGTCTGGGACACACACTGGTCCGACGTGCTCTCAGAGGCCGCCGCCGTCAACTGCCACCGCTCCATCTTCAGAACTGTACTGATGCATCAACCTTGCTCGGTCTAGCTATCGTCGACGCCACTATGGCGCCCAACGACACCCCCTCTCTGCGCGCAATCAGCGGTCGCCACTGATACACCTCAGCGCCATGCTGCCAAATACCACCAGCCGACACAGGTTGAAGTCCTTGGAAGATCTGTCGTGCGTAGCACCTGCCGACCAGGCATGACAAAGCGTAGCACCTGTCGGTCAAGCATGACTTGACATTCCACCGAAGCTCCATGCAAGACGAAGCTGCTCCACCTCCTGCCTCTGACTTCCAACGCTGCTCCACAAACGATGCTCCCAAGAGAGAAACGACACCGCAGTATCGCCATCATCCGATCTGGAACACCAGATCCTAGGTTTCCCCCGGAGCAGCACGAGTGGGTCGACAGTAGTTACACGACAATGCCTTCATCAAGGTAACGACGTAGAACGCCGTCATCGCGTGGCGTCGGCTCGGTTTTCACCGGCAACCATGTCTCCCCAACTCGCAGCCGGGACTAGATGATGGATCTCGAAATCCGATAACCAAGCTTCTGGACGGTCACCGCCAACGAAGAAGATGACCATCACCACTGGCTACACCGGCCAGAACAGAACTGCCATGGGTGCCGCCAAGCAGTCCACCAGGACCTCGACGCCGCCGCCGATCTAAAGCCAATTGACATGCCACCGAAGACCGCATCGCGCCGCCGCCCGATCCAGGCCCGCCGCCGCAGCAGCCGCATGTGGACCGAGGCAGGGCCGACCGCCACCGCCGTCGAATCCAACGTCGTCACTTCTAGATCGGCCGCACCTCCATGCATGTTGGGGCCCCGCCACCTGTGACGCCCCGAGACCGATGCTCGAGAAGACTTTCATATGTTCCGGGTTTCGCCGTGTGTTTCATTTGTGCGTGCCCTTTTTATTTTTGCATTGCATCATGTCATCATGCCATCATGTCATTAATCTTTTGAAACTCAACTATATAAATGGCATGGATCTTTGATCCATTTAAATCGAGGGAGTTCACATGGTGAAATTCTCTTTATAACATATAAAAGTCTCCTACTATTATTAGGGAGCTATGTTATAAATATTTCTTTAATTTGAAATTCACCATCATACACTTGCAAATAATCACATGCCCTTTCCCGCTTCAAGTTTGGTCCTCAAACTTTGCCCATATTTTCTTTCATCGCTTTCCCGATCTCCACAAAAATTTCGAACATTTTGGACTCTCCAAAAATGTTTTTCTAATTCAAACTTATTTGAATCATCATTCAAATGTGTTTGAATGCAATCCTTTCAAGCGGTGCCAAATGCTTTTCTCGGAACAAACTCATTTTTATGAGTCCGGGAGATTTAACCGCATGCCCAAATTCTTTCTCTAACCCCTCCTTTTCTTTTATTTTCTCCTCTCTTTGCTTTCTGTTAAAGGGAGTTGAGAGAGAGAGAGAGAGAGAGAGAGAGAGAGAGAGCAGAGCCCAGCTGCTGGCCTCTTAGAATCCCCCACCAGGCCGGCCCAACTGTCATCCTTTCCCGCAGTCCAAACCCCCCTTCTAACCCTAGGCCCACCTAACCCTCTAATCTAAGCCCCAATCTCCCGATCCCCTCGTCCTCTCCCCTCGTTCCTTCCTCGCGCCGCCAGGAGTGGCGGAGAGGAGCGCACACCTGCTCCTCCCGATCCGTGTCCCTCCTCCCTCTCGATCTTCTTCGCCGCGCCACCTCTCCTCTGGCTTCTCCTCGCAGAGCCCCCCATCGCCAGCTCCTCCCTCGAACACCGACGAGCCTGCTCCGCCGCCTCCTCACCTCCCATGCCGCTGCTGCGCCGTCCAGCGACCACCACTGCCGGAGCTGCTCCTTCTACCGCGTGCCACCCCGAGCCGTCGAGCTCGTCCTCGACCTCCTCCCTCGCGCGGTTCCTTCCCTGCCTCCTGCTTGAGGAAACGACCAGCCAGTGCCTCCACCATCGCTGCCCCGCGTCCTCAAGCTCCAGCACCACGCCTCTGCTCCGCCTCCTTCACCGACGCCTCAAGCCACTGCCGGCTTCCTGCATCGCTGCAAGGAACGCCGTGACCGAGACTGGCAAGTACCACCTCGGCCCGCAGCCCCGCACCATGCCCAGTACTACCTTGCTGCTGCTCGCTTGGACCGTTGCCCTGCCAAGGCGAAGATTGCCCTGTACCACGTCGCCTCGCTGGATCGTCGAGATCGTCTCGGATCACGCCAAGTACAGGGGAGGCCTGTGCGTTTCCGTTGCTTCTGTTGGGGAACGTAGTAATTTCAAAAAATTTCCTACGCACACGCAAGATCATGGTGATGCATAGCAACGAGAGGGGAGAGTGTGATCTACGTACCCTTGTAGATCGACAACAGAAGCGTTTGGTTGATGTAGTCGTACGTCTCCACGGCCCGACCGATCAAGCACCAAAACTACGGCACCTCCGAGTTCTAGCACACGTTCAGCTCGATGACGATCCCCAGACTCCGATCCAGCAAAGTGTCGGGGAAGAGTTCCGTCAGCACGACGGCGTGGTGACGATCTTGATGCACTACCGTCGCAGGGCTTTGCCTAAGCACCGCTACAATATTATCGAGGACTATGGTGGAAGGGGGCACCGCACACGGCTAAGAATATGATCACGTGGATCAACTTGTGTGTCAAGGGGTGCCCCCTGCCCCCGTATATAAAGGATCAAGGGGAGGAGGCCGGCCGGCCCTCTATGGCGCGCCAAGGAGGAGTCCTCCTCCTAGTAGGAGTAGGACTCCTACTAGGAGGGGGGAAGAAGTGGGGAGGGAGAGGGAAAGGGGGGCGCCGCCCCCCCTCTCCTAGTCCAATTCGGACCAGGGGGGG
>NC_041384.1:543299023-543305897 GCF_002162155.2 Triticum dicoccoides | reverse complement strand
GGGGGGGGTTCCGGTAACCCTCCGGCTCTCCGGTTTTCTCCGAAATCATCCGGAACACTTCCGGTGTCCGAATAAAGCCGTCCAATATATCAATATTTATGTCTCGACCATTTTGAGACTCCTCGTCATGTCCGTGATCACATCCGGGACTCCGAACTAACTTCGGTACATCAAAACTCATAAACTCATAATATAACTGTCATCGAAACCTTAAGCGTGCGGACCCTACGGGTTCGAGAATAATGTAGACATGACCGAGACACGTCTCCGGTCAATAACCAATAGCGGAACATGGATGCTCATATTGGCTCCTACATATTCTACGAAGATCTTTATCGGTCAGACCGCATAACAACATACGTTGTTCCCTTTGTCATCGGTATGTTACTTGCCCGAGATTCGATCGTTGGTATCTCAATACCTAGTTCAATCTCGTTACCGGCAAGTCTCTTTACTCGTTCCATAATACATCATCTTGCAACTAACTCATTAGTTGCAATGCTTGCAAGGCTTATGTGATGTGCATTACCGAGAGGGCCCAGAGATACCTCTCCGACAATCGGAGTGACAAATCCTAATCTCGAAATACGCCAACCCAACATGTACCTTTGGAGACACCTGTAGAGCACCTTTATAATCACCCATTTACGTTGTGACGTTTGGTAGCACACAAAGTGTTCCTCCGGCAAACGGGAGTTGCATAATCTCATAGTCATAGGAGCATGTATAAGTCATGAAGAAAGCAATAGCAACATACTAAACGATCGGGTGCTAAGCTAATGGAATGGGTCATGTCAATCAGATCATTCACCTAATGATGTGATCCCGTTAATCAAATAACAACTCCTTGTTCATGGTTAGGAAACATAACCATCTTTGATTAACGAGCTAGTCAAGTAGAGGCATACTAGTGACACTCTGTTTGTCTATGTATTCACACATGTATTATGTTTCCGGTTAATACACTTCTAGCATGAATAATAAACATTTATCATGATATAAGGAAATAAATAATAACTTTATTATTGCCTCTAGGGCATATTTCCTTAAGTCTCCCACTTGCACTAGAGTCAATAATCTAGATTACACAGTAATGATTCTAACACCCATGGAGCCTTGGTGCTGATCATGTTTTGCTCGTGGAAGTGGCTTAGTCAACGGGTCTGCAACATTCAGATCCGTATGTATCTTGCAAATCTCTATGTATCCCACCTGGACTAGATCCCGGATGGAATTGAAGCGTCTCTTGATGTGCTTGGTTCTCTTGTGAAATCTGGATTCCCTTTGCCAAGGCAATTGCACCAGTATTGTCACAAAAGATTTTCATTGGACCCGATGCACTAGGTACGACACCTAGATCGGATATGAACTCCTTCATCCAGACTCCTTCATTTGCTGCTTCCGAAGCAGCTATGTACTCCACTTCACATGTAGATCCCGCTACAACGCTTTGTTTAGAACTGCACCAACTAACAGCTCCACCGTTTAATGTAAACACGTATCCGGTTTGCGATTTAGAATCGTCCGGATCAGTGTTAAAGCTTGCATCAACGTAACCTTTTACAATGAGCTCTTTGTCACCTCCATATATGAGAAACATGCCCTTAGTCCTTTTCAGGTATTTCAGGATGTTCTTGTCCGCTGTCCAGTGATCCACTCCTGGATCACTTTGGTACCTCCCTGCTAGACTTATAGCAAGGCACACATCAGGTCTGGTACACAGCATTGCATACATGATAGAGCCTATGGCTGAAGCATAGGGAACATCTTTCATTTTCTCTCTATCTTCTGCAGTGGTCGGGCATTGAGTCTTGCTCAACTTCACACCTTGTAACACAGGCAAGAACCCTTTCTTTGCTTGATCCATTTTGAACTTCTTCAAAAACTTTGTCAAGGTATGTGCTTTGTGAAAGTCCAATTAAGCGTCTTGATCTATCTCTATAGATCTTAATGCCTAATATGTAAGCAGCTTCACCGAGGTCTTTCATTGAAAAACTCTTATTCAAGTATCCCTTTATGCTATCCAGAAATTCTATATCATTTCCAATTAGTAATATGTCATCCATATATAATATCAGAAATGCTACAGAGCTCCCACTCACTTTCTTGTAAATACAGGCTTCTCCAAAAGTCTGTATAAAACCAAATGCTTTGATCACACTATCAAAGCGTTTATTCCAACTCCGAGAGGCTTGCACCAGTCCATAAATGGATCGCTGGAGCTTGCACACTTTGTTAGCTCCCTTTGGATCGACAAAACCTTCTGGTTGCATCATATACAACTCTTCTTCCAGAAATCCATTCAGGAATGCAGTTTTGACATCCATCTGCCAAATTTCATAATCATAAAATGCGGCAATTGCTAACATGATTCGGACAGACTTAAGCATCGCTACGGGTGAGAAGGTCTTATCGTAGTCAATCCCTTGAACTTGCCGAAAACCTTTTGCGACAAGTCGAGCTTTGTAGACAGTAATATTACCGTCAGCGTCAGTCTTCTTCTTGAAGATCCATTTATTCTCAATTGCTTGTCGATCATCGGGCAAGTCAACCAAAGTCCATACTTTGTTCTCATACATGGATCCCATCTCAGATTTCATGGCTTCAAGCCATTTTGCGGAATCTGGGCTCACCATCGCTTCTTCATAGTTCGTAGGTTCATCATGATCTAGTAGCATGACTTCCAGAATAGGATTACCGTACCACTCTGGCGCGGATCTCACTCTGGTTGATCTACGAGGTTCAGTAGTATCTTGTTCTGAAGTTTCATGATCATCATCATTAGCTTCCTCACTAACTGGTGTAGGTGTCACTGAAACAGTTTTCTGTGATGCACTACTTTCCAATAAGGGAGCAGGTACAGTTACCTCATCAAGTTCTACTTTCCTCCCACCCACTTCTTTCGAGAGAAACTCCTTCTCTAGAAAGTTTCCGAATTTAGCAACAAAAGTCTTGCCTTCGGATCTGTGATAGAAGGTGTACCCAATAGTTTCCTTTGGATATCCTATGAAGACACATTTCTCCGATTTGGGTTCGAGCTTATCAGGTTGAAGCTTTTTCACATAAGCATCGCAGCCCCAAACTTTCAGAAACGACAACTTTGGTTTCTTGCCAAACCACAGTTCATAAGGCGTCGTCTCAACGGATTTTGATGGTGCCCTATTTAACGTGAATGCGGCCGTCTCTAGAGCGTATCCCCAAAATGATAGCGGTAAATCAGTAAGAGACATCATAGATCGCACCATATCTAGTAAAGTACGATTATAATGTTCGGACACACCATTACGCTGTGGTGTTCCGGGTGGCGTGAGTTGCGAAACTATTCCGCATTGTTTCAAATGTACACCAAACTCATAACTCAAATATTCTCCTCCACGATCAGATCGTAGAAACTTTATTTTCTTGTTACGATGATTTTCAACTTCACTCTGAAATTCTTTGAACTTTTCAAACGTTTCAGACTTATGTTTCATTAAGTAGATATACCCATATCTGCTTAAGTCATCTGTGAAGGTGAGAAAATAACGATATCCGCCACGAGCTTCAATATTCATCGAACCACATACATCTGTATGTATGATTTCCAACAAATCTGTTGCTCTCTCCATAGTACCGGAGAACGGTGTTTTAGCCATCTTGCCCATGAGGCACGGTTCGCAAGTACCAAGTGATTCATAATCAAGTGGTTCCAAAAGTCCATCAGTATGGAGTTTTTTCATGCGCTTTACACCGATATGACCTAAACGGCAGTGCCACAAATAAGTTGCACTATCATTATCAACTCTGCATCTTTTGGCTTCAACACTATGAATATGTGTGTCACTACTATCGAGATTCAACAAGGGTGCATGACCATAAAAGATATTACTCATATAAATAGAACAACCATTATTCTCAGATTTAAATGAATAACCGTCTCGCATCAAACAAGATCCAGATATAATGTTCATGCTTAACGTTGGCACCAAATAACAATTATTTAGGTCTAATATTAATCCCGAAGGTAGATGTAGAGGTAGCATGCCGACTGCGATCACATCGACTTTGGAACCGTTTCCCACGCGCATCGTCACCTCGTCCTTAGCCAATCTTCGCTTAATCCGTAGTCCCTGTTTCGAGTTGCAAATATTAGCAACAGAACCAGTATCAAATACCCAGGTGCTACTGTGAGCATTAGTAAGGTACACATCAATAACATGTATATCACATATACCTTTGTTCACCTTGCCATTCTTCTTATCCGCCAAATACTTGGGGCAGTTCCGCTTCCAGTGACCAGTCTGCTTGCAGTAGAAGCACTCAGTTTCAGGCTTAGGTCCAGGTTTGGGTTTCTTCTCTTGAGCAGCAACTTGCTTGTCGTTCTTTTTGAAGTTCCCCTTCTTCTTCCCTTTGCCCTTTTTCTTGAAACTAGTGGTCTTGTTGACCATCAACACTTGATGCTCCTTCTTGATTTCTACCTCCGCAGCTTTCAGCATTGCGAAGAGCTCGGGAATAGTCTTATTCATCCCTTGCATATTATAGTTCATCACGAAGCTCTTATAGCTTGGTGGTAGTGATTGGAGAATTCTGTCAATGACGCAATCATCTGGAAGATTAACTCCCAATTGAATCAAGTGATTATTATACCCAGACATTTTGAGTATATGCTCATTGACAGAACTGTTCTCCTCCATCTTGCAGCTATAGAACTTATTGGAGACTTCATATCTCTCAATCCGGGCATTTGCTTGAAATATTAACTTCAACTCCTGAAACATCTCATATGCTCCATGACGTTCAAAACGTCGTTGAAGTCCCGATTCTAAGCCGTAAAGCATGGCACACTGAACTATCGAGTAGTCATCAGCTTTGCTCTGCCAGACGTTCATAACATCTGGTGTTGCTCCAGCAGCAGGCCTGACACCCAGCGGTGCTTCTAGGACGTAATTATTCTGTGCAGCAATGAGGATAATCCTCAAGTTACAGACCCAGTCCGTGTAATTGCTACCATCATCTTTCAACTTTGCTTTCTCAAGGAACGCATTAAAATTCAACGGAACAACAGCACGAGCCATCTATCTACAATCAAGCATAAACAAGCAAGATACTATCAGGTACTAAGTTTCATGATAAATTTAGGTTCAATTAATTTACTTAAAGAACTCCCACTTAGATAGACATCCCTCTAATCCTCTAAGTGATTACGTGATCCAAATCAACTAAACCATGTCCGATCATCACGTGAGATGGAGTAGTTTCATTGGTGAACATCACTATGTTGATCATATCTACTATACGATTCACGCTCGACCTTTCGGTCTCCGTGTTCCGAGGCCATATCTGTATATGCTTGGCTCGTCAAGTATAACCTGAGTATTCCGCGTGTGCAACTGTTTTGCACCCGTTGTATTTGAACGTAGAGCCTATCACACCCGATCATCACGTGGTGTCTCAGCACGAAGAACTTTCGCAACGGTGCATACTCAGGGAGAACACTTCTTGATAATTGGTGAGAGATCATCTTATAATTCTACCGTCAATCAAAGCAAGATAAGATGCATAAAAGATAAACATCACATGCAATCAATATAAGTGATATGGTATGGCCATCATCATCTTGTGCTTGTGATCTCCATCTTCGAAGCATCGTCGTGATCACCATCATCACCGGCGCGACACCTTGATCTCCATCGTAGCATCGTTGTCGTCTTGCCAATCTTATGCTTCCACGACTATCGCTACCGCTTAGTGATAAAGTAAAGCATTACAGCGCGATTGCATTGCATACAATAAAGCGACAACCATATGGCTCCTGCCAGTTGCCGATAACTCGGTTACAAAACATGATCATCTCATACAATAAAATTTAGCATCATGTCTTGACCATATCACATCACAACATGCCCTGCAAAAACAAGTTAGACGTCCTCTACTTTGTTGTTGCAAGTTTTACGTGGCTGCTACGGGCTTAGCAAGAACCGTTCTTACCTACGCATCAAAACCACAATGATAGTTTGTCAAGTTGGTGCTGTTTTAACCTTCGCAAGGACCGGGCGTAGCCACACTCGGTTCAACTAAAGTTGGAGAAACTGTAACCCGCAAGCCACCTATGTGCAAAGCACATCGGGAGAACCTGTCTCGCGTAAGCGTACGCGTAATGTCGGTCTGGGCCGCTTTGTCCAACAATACCGCTGAACCAAAGTATGACATGCTGGTAAGCAGTATGACTTATATCGCCCACGACTCACTTGTGTTCTACTCATGCATATAACATCAACATATAAAACCTAGGCTCGGATGCCACTGTTGGGGAACGTAGTAATTTCAAAAAATTTCCTATGCACACGCAAGATCATGGTGATGCATAGCAACGAGAGGGGAGAGTGTGATCTACATACCCTTGTAGATCGACAACGGAAGCGTTTGGTTGATGTAGTCGTACGTCTCCATGGCCCGACCGATCAATCACCGAAACTACGACACCTCCGAGTTCTAGCACACGTTCAGCTCGATGACGATCCCCGGACTCCGATCCAGCAAAGTGTCGGGGAAGAGTTCCGTCAGCACGACGGCGTGGTGACGATCTTGATGCACTACCGTCGCAGGGCTTTGCCTAAGCACCGCTACAATATTATCGAGGACTATGGTGGAAGGGGGCACCACACACGGCTAAGAATATGATCACGTGGATCAACTTGTGTGTCAAGGGGTGCCCCCTGCCCCCGTATATAAAGGATCAAGGGGAGGAGGCCGGCCGGCCCTCTATGGCGCGCCAAGGAGGAGTCCTCCTCCTAGTAGGAGTAGGACTCCTACTAGGAGGGGGGAAGAAGTGGGGAGGGAGAGGGAAAGGGGGGCGCCGCCCCCCCTCTCCTAGTCCAATTCGGACCAGGGGGGG
>NC_041384.1:543278658-543298330 GCF_002162155.2 Triticum dicoccoides | reverse complement strand
ACACCTGTAGAGCACCTTTATAATCACCCATTTACGTTGTGACGTTTGGTAGCACACAAAGTGTTCCTCCGGCAAACGGGAGTTGCATAATCTCATAGTCATAGGAACATGTATAAGTCATGAAGAAAGCAATAGCAACATACTAAACGATCGGGTGCTAAGCTAATGGAATGGGTCATGTCAATCAGATCATTCACCTAATGATGTGATCCCGTTAATCAAATAACAACTCCTTGTTCATGGTTAGGAAACATAACCATCTTTGATTAACGAGCTAGTCAAGTAGAGGCATACTAGTGACACTCTGTTTGTCTATGTATTCACACATGTATTATGTTTCCGGTTAATACAATTCTAGCATGAATAATAAACATTTATCATGATATAAGGAAATAAATAATAACTTTATTATTGCCTCTAGGGCATATTTCCTTCAGCTTCATACCCGTTGAATCGTCAAGGCCTCTGTTCGATTCCGTGTACAACTACACGATGAGACACCAAGTACCACGATTATAGTCGTTGCCCCGAGGACACCGAGTACGACTACACACGACGATGCGCCAAGTACCTCTACCCATGACCCGAGAACGTCTATGACCCGTGTACAACTACTGTCCCCAAGACCCGGATCGACAAGCACCACCCCCGTCAAGTACTACTACAAACCCGGAGAATTCTGATGCATCAAGTCCCAGAGGAGATCCGTTTTTCATCAAGTTCGACTACCGTAGCGCCGAAGACCTTGGATGCTCAAACGAGTACCGAACGAAACGCCAAGTACCACTATCGCCGAGTACGACTACTTCCGTGATGATGCGAGAACAACTACCGTCGACCCTCGAAGCCTCCGTGGACGTCAAGTCCCTCGTCGTGATCCCGAACATCTACGGAAAATTGTGCAACTAAGAACGTGAACGACTACCGCCGCCAAGATCACGAGTACCTCTACCGTCGTCATGTACCCCTACTTCCACTACGAACGTCCCGAGAATGTCTACTTCCTCTACTTGGCACCGAACGAGAACCGTCCCATTTGCACACTTCGAAGGTATAACCCCAAGACGACGTCCGTGAACGAATGCTTGCGATGTTTGAGATGCTCGTGTTTGCACCGTGTCCAAATTGTCACTCGTTTCCTTGTCGCCAACTCGTGGGACACCCGGAATCCGGGAGCACCCCACCATCTTTTGACACGCCCCCGTCACTTTTCCTTTTGCACCGGCATCTCAATCGAGTTACCGGAAACCGGGACGTTGCCGTGGCACCGTTTCGTTATCGTTGCCGTGGCACCCCTTTTCCTTTCCACCACGGTGACAAATGCTTCATATTTCTCTTGTCAACTTTTAATAAAAATTGCATAAACTTGTTCATGTCATCCGCATCATGATAACAACAACTAAAATGTTTAAATTGTTGTTGCATTAAATTGCTAAATGCATACGGGGATTACCGGATTTGTTGTTTGTTATATCCGGCCCCATTTAAATTGGTTAGATGGTATAGTTTTTGTTATGCTTCACCTCTTACCATGTTAAGAACATTTAATATTGTTGGGTACCTAACCGAGAGTGAACTAAATAATTGATGTGGTGTTCCGTCAATATGCAACGGAGTTGCATATTGAGCTCCACTTAATTTGTAGAATTGTTTGTTGCATTTTGCCATGCCTATTTAAACCGGACATGCATCATACTTGGTTGTGCATCATGCCATGCTTATGTGATGGTTGTTTACCATGTTGTTTGCTTCTTTTCGGTGTTTCTTCTTCGGGTTAGTTCTGATAATGTTGCGTTTGTGAGGATTCGTTCGACTATGTCCGTTTGTCTTCTTCATGGACTTGTTCTTCTTCCTTGCAGGATTTCAGGCAAGATGACCATACCCTCGAAATCACTTCTATCTTTGCTTGCTAGTTGCTCGCTCTTTTGCTTTGCCTATGCCGCGATACCCACCACTTACTTTTCAGGCCTCCCATATTGCCATGTCAAACCTCTAACCCACCTTGCCCTAGCAAACCGTTGTTTGGCTATGTTACCGCTTTGCTCAGCCCCTCTTATAGCGTTGCTAGTTGCAGGTGAAGTTTGGAGTTCGTTCCTTGTTGGAACATGTTTATTGTTGGGATATCATCATATTATCTTGTTTATCTAAATGCATGATAACCCACAAGTATAGGGGATCGCAATAGCTTTCGAGGGTAGAGTATTCAACCCAAATTTATTGATTCGACACAAGGGGAGCCAAAGAATATTCTCAAGTATTAGAAGCTGAGTTGTCAATTCAACCACACCTGGAAACTTAGTATCTGCAGCAAAGTGTTTAGTAGCAAAGTAATATGATAGTGGTGGTAGCGGCAACAAAAGTAAAGACAACAAAAGTAATGTTTTTGGTATTTTGTAGTGATTGTAACAGTAGCAACGGAAAAGTAAATAAGCGTAAACCAGTATATGGAAAACTCGTAGGCACCGGATCAGTGATGGATAATTATGCCGGATGCGGTTCATCATGTAACAGTCATAACATAGGGTGACACAGAACTAGCTCTATTTCGTCAATGTAATGTAGGCATGTATTCCGTATATAGTCATACGTCCTTATGGAAAAGAACTTGCATGACATCTTTTGTCCTACCCTCCCGTGGCAGCGGGGTCCTATTGGAAACTAAGGGATATTAAGGCCTCCTTTTAATAGAGAACCGGAACAAAGCATTAGCACATAGTGAATACATGAACTCCTCAAACTATGGTCATCACCGGGAGTGGTCCTGATTATTGTCACTTCGGGGTTGCCGGATCATAACACATAGTAGGTGACTATAGACTTGCAAGATAGGATCTAGAACTCTCATATATTGATGAAAACATAATAGGTCCAGATCTGAAATCATGGCACTCGGGCCCTAGTGACAAGCATTAAGCATAGCAAAGTCATAGCGACATCAATCTCAGAATATAATGGATACTAGGGATCAAACCCTAACAAAACTAACTCGATTATATGATAAATCTCATCCAACCCATCACCGTCCAGCAAGCCTATGATGCAATTACTCACGCACGGCAGTGAGCATCATGAAATTGGTGATGGAGGATGGTTGATGATGACGACGGCGACGAATCCCCTTCTCCGGAGCCCCGAACGGACTCCAGATCAGCCCTCCCGAGAGGTTTTAGGGCTTGGCGGCGGCTCCGTATCGTAAAATGCGATGATTTCTTCTCCTTGATTTTTTTTCTCTCCGAAAGCAAATATATAGAGTTGGAGTTGGCGTCGGAGGGTCAACAGAGGGCCCACGAGGTAGGGGGGCGCGCCCTAGGGGGGGCGCCCCCCACCCTCGTGGAAAGGGTGTGGGCCCCTTGGTCTTCATATTTGGCGAGGATTTTTTATTGTTTTTTCTAAGACCTCCCGTGGAGTTTCAGGTCATTCCGAGAATATTTGTTTTCTGCACATAAAACAACATCATGGTAATTCTGCTGAAAACAACGTCAGTCCGGGTTAGTTCCATTCAAATCATACAAGATAGAGTCCAAAACAAGGGCAAAAGTATTTGGAAAAGTAGATACGACGGAGACGTATCAACTCCCCCAAGCTTAAACCCTTGCTTGTCCTCAAGCAATTCAGTTGACAAACTGAAAGAAAGAAAGAAAAACTTTTACAAACTCTGTTTGCTCTTGTTGTAACTATGTCAAGCCAGCATTCAAGTTTTCAGCATAAATCATAACTAACCACATTTGCAATAATTCTCAGGTCTCATCATTACTCATATGAATAGCATAATCAACTAGCAAGTCATAATAATAAATCTCGGATGACAACACTTTCTCAAAACAATCATAATATGATATAACAAGATGGTATCTCGCTAGCCCTTTCTGAGACCGCAAAACATAAATGCAGAGCACCTTTAAATATCAAGGACTGACTAGACATTGTAATTCATGGTAAAAGATATCCAATCATAGTCATACCCAACATAAATTAATAGTGATGAATGCAAATGACGGCTGTGCTCTCCAGCTAGTGCTTTTTAATAAGAGGGTGATGACTCAGCATAAAAGTAAATGGATAGGCCCTTCACAGAGGGAAGCAGGGATTTGTAGAGGTGCCAGAGCTCGGTTTTGAAATAGAGATAAATTGTATTTTGGGTGGTATACTTTCATTGTCAACGTAACAACTAAGAGATGGCGATATCTTCCATGCTAAACACATTATAGGTGGTTCCCAAACAGAATGGTAAAGTTTATACTCCCCCTCCACCAACAAGCATCAATCCATGGCTTGCTCGAAACAACGAGTGCCTCCAACATACATCAGGTCCCAGGGGGAGTTTTGTTTGCAATTAATTTTGATTTAGTTTGCATAAAGCATGGGACTGGGCATCCCGGTGACCAGCCATTTTCTCGTGAGTGAGGAGCGGAGTCCACTCCTCTTAAGAATAACCCGCCTAACACGGAAGATAAGGACAACCTTTGTTGATACATGAGCTATTCGAGCATACAAAACAGAATGTTTATTTGAAGGTTTAGAGTTTGACACATACAAATTTGCTTGGAACGGCAGGTAGATACCACAAATAGGAAGGTATGGTGGACTCATCTGGAATAACTTTGGGGTTTAATGGATTAGATGCACAAGCAGTATTCCCGCTTAGTATAGGTGAAGGCTAGCAAAAGACTGGGAAGCGATCAACTAGAGAGCGACAACAGCCATGTACATGCATTAAAATTAATAAACATTGGATGCAAGCATGAGTAGGATATAATCCACCATGAACATAAATATCGTGAAGGCTATGTTGATTTTGTTTCAACTACATGCGTGAACATGTGCCAAGTCAAGTCACTTAAATCATTCAAAGGAGGATACCACCCCATCATACCACATCATAATCATCTCAATAGCATGTTGGCATACAAGGTAAATCATTATAACTCATAGCTAATCAAGCATGGCACAAACAACTATGATCTGTAATTGTCATTGCAAACATGTTTATTCATAATAAGCTGAATCAAGAACGACAGACTCATCATATTTAGAAAAAGAAAAGAGGTTGAGTTCATACCAGCTTTTCTCATCTCAATCAGTCCATCATATATCATCATAATTGCCTTTCACTTGCACGACCGAACGGTGTGAATAAAAGAGTGCACGTGCATTGGACTAAGCTGGAATCTGCGAGCATTCAATAAACATGAGAAGACAAGGCAATATGGGCTCTTGGTTAAATCAATCAATAATGCATATAAGAGCCACTTCAACAATTTAATTATGGTCTTCTCCTACCGACCCCCAAGAAAGGAAAAGAAATAAAACTATTTACACGGGAAAGCTCCCAACAAGCGAAAGAAGAATGGGAAATATTTTTGGGTTTTCTTTTTAATTATTACTACTACAGCAGAAAAATAAACTACTACTAATTTTTTTGGTTTTTCTTAAGGTTAAGCAAACACACAAGAAGAAAGCAGGAAAAAAAATAAACTAGCATGGATATTACAGTGAAAAAGTATGAGCACCGACATCTAGCAATGAGTGTGTGTGAACAAAAATGTAATGTCGGTGAGAAATACGTACTCCCCCAAGCTTAGGCTTTTGGTCTAAGTTGGTCTATGGCCATGGCTGGCCTGGCGGATATTCATAATAATAGTTGTTGGGGTCATACTGCGACGAAGAATAGTTGGGATCATACTGTGATGAAGAAAAAGACTTTGACTGCCACTGGCTGACAGTCATCTCTGGATCCCAAGAATAAACAGATTGTCGCGGAGGCTCATCTTGTGGTTCCTGTTCTGGCTCCTCGACTAGTGCAGGGTTTTGGTAGGCGTGAATAGCCGTCAACGGAACAAGGTATGTGCCTACAGTCAAATCAAACAAAGAAGGAGCAGGCAGGGTAATAGTCTCAGGATGATGTTTATTAAAGAACAATTGATATCTAAGCTCCCCTGCCCTATTCTTAACAATAAAATCATGTGCCACCATACTTTCATGATCTAGATAAACACGGGGTAGCACTTTTTCTTCAGTCTCAGCATGCCTAATAGGTATGTTAAAATGTGCGGCTAGGCGTGTGGCATAGATGCCTCCAAAGATGGGGCCCTTAGTACGGTTCATATTTAACCGTCTAGCAATAATACCGCCCAAACTAAAAGTGTTATCACTATATAAACCTTGGAGCGGAATAATTAAATCAGGGATACTAAGGTTTCCAAAATTTCCGCGTCCAATTAAACAACGACTAGCAAATAATGCAAAGTAACGCAAAATAGGAAAATGTATGCTTGTGATTCGTGCATCGGAAACCTTCCTGGTTTCTCCTACAGTGATATTATCAATAAATCCAGCCACATCATCATGATGTGGTTCTTCTGTCTTGCCCTCAAAAGGGACTAAACAAATCCGATAGAAATCATAAAGTGACATCTCCTTGGGCTCATCATATAATTGAAATTCCACCTTAGGTGGTGAGTTCCTAGGATGAAAATAAAAGTTTTGCACAAAGGTATTTGTGAGTAAGAGACACTGATCGCATTGGTCGTGGAGGAAAGCGGTGAGGCTTGCATTGTGAGCCAATTCATGAAAATCTTCATAGATACCGGCTGCTCTCAAGAAATCTTCAGAAGGCCATTCACACGCCCGAATCTCTGTGGTGCGTGGCAAATTATACTTAGGCTTAGGTGCCTTTTCCTTTGAGCTTTGGCTTGATGAGCCCCTCAATAATCTCCTCATCATTTTTCTGAAACAATCTGAAATTTTTAGTAACTTCAAAATAAAAGTAAACCAAACTCAATAAAACTGATAGTAACTACTCCTACAAGTGCCTAGAGCCTATATAAAGCATTATAACTACTAGGAACCATATAAATTTGACATGCAAGCTCAAGAACATGGTTACCTATGCAGCACAAATTTGCAAAGAACAAAGCACTAGAACAAAAACTAATTGGACCAATGGAGGAGTCACATACCAATGAACAATCTCCCCAAGCAGTTTTGCGAGAGGTGCTTTGAGCAAGGAGATCGAAAATCGCAGCAAAAGTGGCTGAAACTCGTGCTTGAGTTGGTTTTTCGGGTTTGTGTGAGATAGAAGAAGAAGCTGGGTGCTGGAATAAGTGGAGGAGGGCCACCATGGGCCCACGAGGCAGGAGGCGCGCCCTATAGGGGGGGCCACCCACCACCCTCATGACTAGGTGGCAGCTCCTCCCTCGGTAATTTTTGCACAGTAAATCCTCAAATATTCCCGAAAAATCATATTTAATTGGCATGGCATTCTGAGGACTTTTATTTTCGGGATATTTTTATATTACACGGATAAGTCAGGAAACAAACAAAAAAAATACTATTTTTACTTTATTTAATATAAATAACAGAAAATATAAAGAGGATACAAAAGTTTGTGCTTCTAGTTTCATCCATCTCATGCTCATCAAAAAGAATCCGCTAACAAGGTTGATCAAGTCTTGTTAACAAACTCATTCCGATAATCATGAAACCAGAGAAATTTCGAATAACACTAAGTTACCTCAACGAGGATATGCACATCCCCAATAATAAGAATAGCATATTTCTTTTTGACAGTAGGAAGAGGGAATTCAAAACCTTCAAATATAATCGATGGAATTTTTCCAATAGAGTTGATACTATGAACTTGAGGTTGTTTCCTCGGTAAGTGTACCGTATGCTCATTACCATTAACATGAAAAGTGACATTGCCTTTGTTGCAATCAATAACAACCCCTGCAGTGTTAAGAAAAGGTCTTCCAAGAATAATAGACATACTATCATCCTCGGGAATATCAAGTATAACAAAGTCTGTTAAAATAGTAACGTTTGCAACCACAACAGGCACATCCTCACAAATACCGACAGGTATAGCAGTTGATTTATCAGCCATTTGCAAAGATATTTCAGTAGGTGTCAACTTATTCAAGTCAAGTCTACGATATAAAGAGAGAGGCATAACACTAACACCGGCTCCAAGATCACATAAAGCAGTTTTAATATAATTTCTTTTAATGGAGCAAGGTATAGTAGGTACTCTGGGGTCTCCAAGTTTCTTTGGTATTCCACCCTTAAAAGTATAATTAGCAAGCATGGTGGAAATCTCAGCTTCCGGTATCTTTCTTTTATTAGTAATGATATCCTTCATATATTTAGCATAAGGATTTGTTTTGAGCACATCAGTTAATCTCATACGCAAAAAGATAGGTCTAATCATTTCAACAAAGCGCTCAAAATCCTCGTCATCCTTTTTCTCGGATGGTTTCGGAGGAAAGGGCATGGGTTTCTGAACCCAAGGTTCCCTTTCTTTACCATGTTTCCTAGCAACAAAGTCTCTTTTATCATAATGTTGATTCTTTGATTGTGGGTTATCAAGATCAACAACAGGTTCAATTTCTACATCATTATCATTACTAGGTTGAGCATCATCATGAACATCATCATTAATATTTTTAGTAGGTTCATGTTCATTACCAGATTGTGTTTCAGCATCAGACATAGATATATCATTTGGATTATCAGGTGGTTCAGCAATAGGTTCACTAGAAGTTTGCACAGTTCTATCATTTTTTTCTTCTTCTTTTTAGAAGAACTAGGAACATCAATATTATTTCTTTGAGAATCTTGCTCGATTCTCTTAGGGTGGCCTTCAGGATACAAAGGTTCCTGAGTCATTCTACCAGTTCTAGTAGCCACTCTAACAGCATAATCATTTTTCTTACTATTCATTTCATTAAGCACTTCTTTTTGAGCTTTAAGTACTTGTTCTACTTGAGTGGTGACCATAGAAGCATGTTTGCTAATAAGTTTAAGTTCACCTTTAATATCAGCCATATAATCACCCAAGCGTCTAATCATATAAGCATTTTCTTTTAATTGTCTACCAAAATAAGCATTGAAGTCATCTTGCTTATACATAAAGTTATCAAACTCATCCAAGCACTGACTAGCAATTTTAGTAGGAGGGACTTCAGCTTTATCATATCTATAGAGAGAATTTACCTTTACTACCTGTGTCGGGATATCAGGATCAGGATGTTCTTCAGTAAATAAATGATTGAGGTCATAAGTTTCTTCAACAGGCGATGAATTAAGACCATGTATTTCTTCAATAGGAGGTAAATTCTTAACGTCTTCAGCTTTAATACCTTTTTCTTTCATAGATTTCTTTGCCTCTTGCATATCTTCGGGATTGAGAAATAGAACACCTCTCTTCTTCGGAGTTGGTTTAGGAATAGGCTGAGTAATTGTAGCAGGAGTTGGTTCAGGAGGTGGCTCAGGAGGTGCCCAGTTATTTTCATTTGTCAACATATTATTCAATAGAATTTCAGCTTCATCCGGTGTTCTTTCCCTGAAAAGAGAACCAGCACAACTATCCAGGTAATCTCTGGAAGCATCGGTTAGTCCATTATAAAAGATATCAAGTATTTCAGGTTTCTTAAGAGGATGATCAGGCAAAGCATTAAGTAACTTGAGAAGCCTCCCCCAAGCTTGTGGGAGACTCTCTTCTTTAATTTGCACAAAGTTGTATATTTCGCTCAAAGCAGCTTGTTTCTTATAAGCAGGGAAATATTTAGCAGAGAAGTAATAAATCATATCCTGGGGACTACGCACACAACCATGATCAAGAGAATTAAGCCATATCTTAGCATTGCCCTTTAATGAGAACAGAAATATTTTGAGTAAATAGAGGTAACGTGATCTCTCATTATTAGTGAACAGGGCAGCTATATCATTTAACTTAGTAAGATGTGCCATAACAGTTTCAGATTCATAGCCATAAAACGGATAAGATTCAACCAAAGTAATTATATCAGGATCAACAGAGAATTCATAATCTTTATCAGGAACACATATAGGTGAAGTAGCAAAAGCAGGATCGGGTTTCATTTTATCTCTAAGTGATTCTTTGTTCCATTTAATTAATAACCTCTTAAGCTCATATCTATCTCTGCAAACTAAAATAGCTAAAGAAGCATCTTGATCAAATAAATTACCTTCAGGAATAACATGCATATTTTCATCATCACTATCATCATCATATTCAGATTCAATAATTTCTTTTTCTCTAGCCCTAGCAATTTGTTCTTCAAGAAATTCACTAAGGGGCACAGTAGTATCAGGCATAGAAGCAATTTCATCATAAGTATCATGCATAGCAGAAGTGGCATCATCAATAATATGCGACATATTAGAACGAATAGCAGAAGCAGATGTAGGTGTCGCAAACTTACTCATAACAGAAGGTGAATCAAGTGCAGAGCTAGATGACAGTTCCTTATCTCCCCTCGTAGTTGAGGGATAGATCTTGGTTTTTGGATCTCTCAAGTTCTTCATAGTGTCCAGCAAATATAAATCCCAAGTGACTCAAAGAATAGAGCTATGCTCCCCGGCAATGGCGCCAGAAATTAGTCTTGATAACCCACAAGTATAGGGGATTGCAACAGCTTTCGAGGGTAGAGTATTCAACCCAAATTTATTGATTCGACACAAGGGGAGCCAAAGAATATTCTCAAGTATTAGCAGCTGAGTTGTCAATTTAACCACACCTGGAAACTTAGTATCTGCAGCAAAGTGTTTAGTAGCAAAGTAATATGATAGTGGTGGTAGCGGCAACAAAAGTAAAGACAACAAAAGTAATGTTTTTGGTATTTAGTAGTGATTGTAACAGTAGCAACGGAAAAGTAAATAAGCGTAAACCAGTATATGGAAAACTCGTAGGCATCGGATCAGTGATGGATAATTATGTCGGATGCGGTTCATCATGTAACAGTCATAACATAGGGTGACACAGAACTAGCTCCAGTTCGTCAATGTAATGTAGGCATGTATTCCGTATATAGTCATACGTGCTTATGGAAAAGAACTTGCATGACATCTTTTGTCCTACCCTCCCGTGGCAGCGGGGTCCTATTGGAAACTAAGGGATATTAAGGCCTCCTTTTAATAGAGAACCGAAACAAAGCATTAGCACATAGTGAATACATGAACTCCTCAAACTATGGTCATCACCGGGAGTGGTCCCGATTATTGTCACTTCGGGGTTGCCGGATCATAACACATAGTAGGTGACTACAGACTTGCAAGATAGGATCTAGAACTCTCATATATTGATGAAAACATAATAGGTTCAGATCTGAAATCATGGCACTCGGGCCCTAGTGACAAGCATTAAGCATAGTAAAGTCATAGCAACATCAATCTCAGAACATAATGGATACTAGGGATCAAACCCTAACAAAACTAACTCGATTACATGATAAATCTCATCCAACCCATCATCGTCCAGCAAGCCTACGATGCAATTACTCACGCACGGCGGTGAGCATCATGAAATTGGTGATGGAGGATGGTTGATGATGACGACGGCGACGAATCCCCCTCTCCGGAGCCCCAAACAGACTCCAGATCAGCCCTCTCGAGAGGTTTTAGGGCTTGGCGGCGGCTCCGTATCGTAAAACGCGATGATTTCTTCTTCCTAATTTTTTTCTCTCCGAAAGCAAATATATAGAGTTGGAGTTGGCGTCGGAGGGTCAACAGGGGGCCCACGAGGTAGGGGGGCGCGCCCTAGGGGGGGGGGGCGCCCGCACCCTCATGGAAAGGGTGTGAGCCCCGTGGTCTTCATATTTGGCGAGGATTTTTTATTGTTTTTTCTAAGACCTCCCGTGGAGTTTCAGGTCATTCCGAGAATATTTGTTTTCTGCACATAAAACAACATCATGGTGATTCTGCTGAAAACAACGTCAGTCCGGGTTAGTTCCATTCAAATCATACAAGATAGAGTCCAAAACAAGGGCAAAAGTGTTTGGAAAAGTAGATACGACGGAGACGTATCAATGCACCTATATACTTGGTAAAGGGTGGAAGGCTCGGCCTTATGCCTGGTATTTTGTTCCACTCTTGTCACCCTAGTTTCCGTCATATCGGTGTTATGTTCCCGGATTTTGCGTTCCTTACATAGTTGGGTTATAATGGGAACCTCTTGACTGTTCGTCTTGAATAAAACTCCTCCAGCAATGCCCAACATTGGTTTTACCATTCGCCACCTAGCCTCTTTTTCCCTTGGGTTCTGCAGACTCAAGGGTCATCTTTATTTAAACCCCCCTGGGCCAATGCTCCTCTGAGTGTTGGTCCGACTGAGTAGACTGCGGGGCCACCTCGAGGCAACTTGAGGGTTGGTTTTACTCGTAGGATGTCTCATCTGAGTGTGCCCTGAGAACGAGATATGTGCAGCTCCTATCGGGATTTGTCGGCACATTCGGGCGGTGTTGCTGGACTTGTTTTTCCATTGTCGAGATGTCTTGTAACCGGGATGCCGAGTCTGATCGGATTGTCTTGGGAGAAGGAATATCCTTCGTTGACCGTGAGAGCTTGTGATGGGCTAAGTTGGGACACCCCTGCAGGGTTTTGAACTTTCGAAAGCCGTGCCCGCGGTTAGGGGCAGATGGGAATTTGTTAATGTCCGGTTGTAGAAAACCTGAAGCTTAACTTAATTAAAATGCATCAACCACGTGTGTAGCCGTGATGGTCTCTTCTCGGCGGGGTCCAGGAAGTGAACACAGTGTTGGAGTTATGCTTGAACGTAAGTAGACTTGGATCACTTCTTGATCATACATTCTCGAACGTGCTTTGCCTTCTCTTCTCGCTCTCATTTGCGTAAGTTAGCCACCATATATACTAGTGCTTGCTGCAGCTCCACCTCAAATACCTTTTACCTACCCAAAAGCTTAAATAGTCTTGATCGCGAGGGTGTGAGATTGCTGAGTCCCCGTGACTCATAGATACTTCCAAAACCAGCTTGTAGGTGCCGATGACATCGTGCAGGTGACGCAACTGAGCTCAAGGAGGAGCTCGAAGAAGATCGTGTTTGTTTTGTTGTTCCATTTCCAGTTGATCAGTAGTGGAGCCCAGTTGGGGCGATCGGGGATCTGTAGCATTAGGGGTGGCCTTCTTCTATTTTGGTTCCGTAGTCGGACCTTGATTGTATCCGGTTGATGTAATGCTTTATTCATGTATTGTGTGAAGTGGCGATTGTAAGCCAACTATGTACCCCTTTCCTTATTCATTACATGGGTTGTGTGAAGATTACCTCTCTTGCGACATTGCCTACAATGTGGTTATGCCTCTAAGTCGTGCTCCGACACGTGGGAGATATAGCCGCATCGTGGGTGTTACACCACCCCTGAGACGCGGGAGGGAGGAAGAGCCCCCGCCACCGCCGTCGGCCTCCAGGCGCAAGCCGGCGGCGTCCTCCGGCGGCGGCGGGAGGAGGGGAGGAAGATGGGCTAGGCCCCGGCGGCGGCTAGGGTTGGGGAGCCACCCGAGTTGCCCGAGCGGGGGGCGACGCGGGGGCCTGACCCTCACTTGCATAGCAGAGCAGCTCCGTTTCGCTCTTCAATTTTTTTTATGATGGAGTACTACTCATACGGCAATACTACTACATGAGGGGTCACTAGAAATCTCTAATATCTAATTTCACGTTCTACTCATAGAGCATGAGGATCTCATATTGGTTGAAAGGATTAAAATGGACATAGAGGGGGTGAACAGATACAATTATTTTTTTCTTAATTATTAGTAAGTTTAGGCGAATGTGAAATATAAAGTTGGCCTAAACAATTGCTAGAGTGAGATAACAAGTGTATTAAATGTGTTCACAATGACATAAGTTAAACAAACACAATAGCATATAACAAGTGCAAGGTTAAGTGACCAAAATAACCACAAATAAGAGCTAGGGCTAGGGATAAATGGAACTCTGAAAATGAGGATGAATCCTAATGTTCATCCAAGGGAAGCTAATCAATGTTGAAGAGGTGGGTGTTACCACGAAGGTACACCGACATCATGAAGGCTGACAACGAATGTGATTCCCAACAACTTGTGGTAGACCTTGAGGCGGCCTCCAAACTTTCACAAATTTTCCGAGGTAAATCACAGTCGATTTCTCCCTCGAGCACTCCTACCGTCTAGAAGTCTCTAACCTCAAAGAGAAACAAGATCAAGGGGGAAATGCTCAAATCACAAATTGTTTCGGTCAAAAGAAAGAGGAGTCGGTCTATCAATGGGTGAAATCTCTCTCTAGAACCCCCATAAATCTCTTTGGAGTCTAAGATTTGGTGTAAAAGAAGTGAGAGGGAGCCTTTCCAGTGTCTTATGGACTGTTTCAAACTGTTGGTCAACCCCTCCACAAAATGGTGGAGGGGTATATATCCCACGAACTAGCCATTTGAGGCAGTTTTTTGCATGGGACAAACGTCCTAGCCTAGCTGGACAGTCTGATCATTGTAGTAACGTGTAGAGAAGGCTAAAAACAGAGCAAGGCAGGGCATCAACCGGACGTCTGACATGCAGTCCAGGCAATCCGGCGAAATGCCATACGTCTGGTTAGCAGCTTAGACAGTCCGGCTTGGTGTTTGACGTTTTGTTGTTTTGAGACCATCAAGCCGGACACGGCGGGGAAGTCGTACAGTCCGGGCCCCGGACGAGCAAGTAGCCCAAATAGTCCAGCTATAAGACCGTATGAAGGCCTCGCCTAACTAACCATCTTGCCCAACAGGCGTACCTGGCTAGCAGCCTGAACGGTCTTTACTAAAAAAAGAAAGCAGCCTGGACAGTCCTGCCATACAATGAATTTGGGAATTTGGCCAAATAGAAGTTGGAACTAGGTAGGATTATTTGGCTTTGGACTTTTGTGAATGATATGAGTGGAATTGTGTATAGGTGATGCTGACTTCGGCAAATCCATCATGTACCCTTTGACCTCATCTTAATTATGTCGGATCCCTAGAACTCATGAGGTAAACAGAAAAGCTTCACGTCTTGTTGTTATTGCACCATTCTTGAGTCATATCCATTTTGGGGGGTCTATGATCCACACACAATTTCCATGGGGACTAAAGCCTGTGTATTCACTTAGAAAACGTAATTTGTCCTCTATATGCAGTGGCGAATCTAAAATGAAAATGGAGGATGGGCTCGAAGTTAACGACGAGAAAAATTAAATGTCATTTGAAAGAAAAAACTATTATCTCATAATCTTTTTTCAGAACAACCTTAAATAATCCTAAATTACTGCAGATGCATGATTTTTTTTCTGTAATTCTTGCAAAATATCATGTTTCGAACGGGAATTTGGATCTGTATAGCTAAATAGCGACCTCCTAGTCCATTCGTCCGAATAAGCTAAAAAATTCCCAGATTATTATTGAAAACGTTTTATTGTTTGATGGGTAATTTTTAGATTTTTTAAAATATCAAATTTTGATTCTATTTAGCAAAATAGCCACCATCTCCTATTTTGTCCAAATAAGCTCAAAATATGCTTCTCTTCACATTTGTAAATCTGTAAATAAGTTGTGTTTGATATCAATCAACAGTTCATGAGAGTATTTATGCTACCGGCTTAGCACGATATTTCGAGGATTTCACGTATAGCATAGTTTTTTTCCCCTAAAACAACCGATGCCAACTGCTGGCCGTTGGCTCAGGGCTCCCGGTGCGGGGCGATGGCTGCAGCTTGCCGTGCGTCCGCTCGCTAGGGTTGAAGGCATGGAGCTTCGTCGATCCCCGCATGGCCGCGTCTGCTCCTGTTGGCGGTTGTGCCCGTGCGTGTGTGAGAGCCGTGGAGTACTACACGAGTTGAGACTTGAGACATGAGAGCTGGCTAAGAACGGTAGTAGTAGAAAATATATATTTATTGGAGGGTAGGCTTGGGCATGTTTAAGCCTGCTTAGTAGACTCGCTTATGTTTATATGTATATTGTCATCAACGTCAAAATATGTTGAAGGGCGTGATTGAACTTTCACTCGTGTCTCTCCTTTTAGGAAAGAGGTTCTTTGAATAGTGAGTTGTAACTAATACTTTCAAGTTTTTCTAAAAATTTCAACAAATAATTACATACAAAACAAAATGAGTTAATCTACACTCTAAAGTATGTCTACATACATCCGTATGTTGTAGTCTATTTAAAATGTCTAACAAGACTTATATTTAGGAACGTAAGGAGTAGAAGATAAGCATGGCGGGCGTTCATGACCATGTTGTGCGCAAGCGGTGTCCCCTACGTCCCCCGCGTCGCCCCCCGCTCGGGCGACTCGGGGGCTCCCCAACCCTAGCCGTCGCCGGGCCTAGCCCATCTTCCTCCCCTCCTCCCGTCGCTGCCGGAGGACGCCGCCGGCTTGCGCCCGGAGGCAGACGGCGGTGCCGGGGGCTCTTCCTCCCTCCAGCGTCTCAGGGGTGGCGGGGCCCCAACATGCGTGGATGTATGGCCGATCTAGAAGCGACGACGTTGGCTTCGACGGCGGCGGCGTTCGGCCCTGCCTCGGGCCACGGGCGGCGGCTGGCCTGGATCGGGCGGCGGCGCGATGCGGTCTTCGGCGGCATGTCATCTGGCTTTAGATCAGCGGCGACGTCGAGGGCCTGGTGGACTGCTTGGCGGCACCCATGGCAGATCTGTTCTGGCCGGTGTAGCCAGTGGTGGTGATCATCTTCTTCGTCGGCGGTGGCCGACCAAAAGCTTGGTGATCGGATCTCGAGATCTATCATCTAGTCCCGGTTGCGAGTTGGGGAGACATGGTTGCCGGTGAAAACCGAGCCGATGGCAGGCGATGGTGGCGTTCTATGCCGTTACCTTGATGAAGGCATCGTCGTGTAACTACTGTCGACCCACTCGTGCTGCTACGGGGGAAACCCTAGGATCTGGTGTTCCAGATCGGACGATGGCAGCACTGCGGTGTCGTTTCTCTCTTGGGAGCATCGTTTGTGGAGCAGCGCTGGAAGTCAGAGGCAGGAGGTGGAGCGGCTTCGTCTTGCACGGAGCTTCGGTGGAGATGTCAAGCCATGCCTGACCGACAGGTGCTACACTTTGTCATGCCTGGTCGGCAGGTGCTACGCACGAGAGATCTTCCAAGGACTTCAAGCTGTGTCGGCTGGTGGTACTTGGTAGCTGAAGGAAATATGCCCTAGAGGCAATAATAAAGTTATTATTTATTTCCTTATATCATGATAAATGTTTATTATTCATGCTAGAATTGTATTAACCAGAAACATGATACATGTGTGAATACATAGACAAAACAGAGTGTCACTAGTATGCCTCTACTTGACTAGCTCGTTGAATCAAAGATGGTTATGTTTCCTAACCATAGACAAAGAGTTGTCATTTGATTAACGGGATCACATCATTAGGAGAATGATGTGATTGACTTGACCCATTCCGTTAGCTTAGCACTTCATCGTTTAGTTTGTTGCTATTGCTTTCTTCATGACTTATACATGTTCCTATGACTATGAGATTATGCAACTCCCGTTTACCGGAGGAACACTTTGTGTGCTACCAAACGTCACAATGTAACTGGGTGATTATAAAGGTGCTCTACAGGTGTCTCCAAAGGTACTTGTTGGGTTGGCGTATTTCGAGATTATGATTTGTCACTCCGATTGTCGGAGAGGTATCTCTGGGCCCACTCGGTAATACACATCACTTAAGCCTTGCAAGCATTGTAACTAATGAGTTAGTTACAGGATGATGTGTTACGGAACGAGTAAAGAGACTTGCTGGTAACAAGATTGAACTAGGTATTGAGATACCGACGATCAAATCTCGGGCAAGTAACATACCGATGACAAAGGGAACAACGTATGTTGTTATGCGGTTTGACCGATAAAGATCTTAGTAGAATATGTAGGAGGAAATATGAGCATCTAGGTTCCGCTATTGGTTATTGACCGGAGACGTGTGTCGGTCATGTCTACATAGTTCTCGAACCCATAGGGTCCGCACGCTTAAAGTTCGATGACGGTTATATTATGAGTTTATGTGTTTTGATGTACCAAAGGTAGTTCGGAGTCCTGGATGTGATCACGGACATGACGAAGAATCTCGAAATGGTCGAGACATGAAGATTGATATATTGGACGACTATATTCGAAGACCGGAATGGTTCCGGGGGTTATCGGATATATACCAGAGTACCGGGGGGTTACCGGAACCCCCCGGGGGTTATTGGGCCTCATGGGCCCAAGTAGTGGAAGAGGAGAGGCGGCAGGAGGTGGCGCGTGGCCCCCCTTGCCCCAATCTGAATTGGGAAAGGGAAGGGGGCGGCGGCCCCCCTTTCTCCTTCCTTCTCTCCACCTCCTCCTTCCCCCTTCTCCTAGTTGGAATAGGAAAGGGGGGCAAAATCTACTTGGATTAGGATTGCCCCCCCCTTGGGGGCGCCTCCTCCCCTTGGCATGCCCCCTCCTCCTCCCCCCTTTATATAAGGAGGAGGGGCACCCCATAGACACAACAATTGATACCTTGGATCTCTTAGCCCTGTGCGGTGCCTCCCTCCACCATAATCCACATCGGTCATATCGTAGCGGTGCTTAGGCAAAGCTCTGTGTCGGTAGAACATCATCATCATCAACACGCCGTCGTGCTGACGGAACTCTCCCTCAAAGCTCGGCTGGATCAAAGTTCAAGGGACGTCATCGAGTTGAATGTGTGCAGAACTCGGAGGTGCCGTGCATTCGGTGCTTGATCGGTCGGATCATGAAGACGTACGACTACATGAACCACGTTGTGCTAACGCTTCCGCTTTCGGTCTATGAGGGTACGTGGACAACACTCTCCCCTCTCGTTGCTATGCATCACTGTAACGCCCTCGATGCGGCTATATCTCCCACGTGTCGAAGCACGACTTAGAGGCATAACCGCATTGAAAGCAATGTCGCAAGTGAGGTAATCTTCACACAACCCATGTAAAGAATAAGAAAGTAAATACATAGTTGGCTTACAATCGCCACTTCACACAATACATGAATAAAGCATTACATCATCCAGATACAAACAAGGTCCGACTACGGAACCAAAATAAAAGAAGACTACCCCAAATGCTACACAGATCCCCGATCGTCCCAACTGGGCTCCACTACTGATCAACTGGAAACGGAACAACATAACGAACACGATCTTCATCGAGCTCCTCCTTGAGCTCGGTTGCGTCACCTGCACGGCATCGTCGGTACCTGAAAGCTGGTTTTGGAAGTATCTGTGAGTCACGGGGACTCAGCAATCTCACACCCTCGCGATCAAGACTATTTAAGCTTATAGGTAGGTAAAAGGTATGAGGTGGAGCTACAGCAAGCGACTAGCATATTTGGTGGCTAACATACACAAATAAGAGCGAGAAGAGAAGGTAAAAGCACGGTCGAACAACTATGATCAAGAAGTGATCCTAGAACAACCTACGTCAAGCATTACTCCAACACCGTGTTCACTTCCTAGACTCCGCCAAGAAGAGACCATCACGGTTACACACGCGGTTGATGCATTTTAATTAAGTTAAGTTTCAGGTTTTCTATAACCGGACATTAACAAATTCCCATCTGCCCATAACCGCGGGCACGGCTTTCAAAAGTTCAATCCCTGCAGGGGTGTCCCAACTTAGCCCATCACAAGCTCTCACGGTCAACGAAGGATATTCCTTCTCCCAGGAAGACCCGATCAGACTCGGAATCCTGGTTACAAGACATCATCAACAATGGTAAAACAAGTCCAGCAACACCGCCCGAATGCGCCGACAAATCCCGATAGGAGCTGCACATATCTCGTTATCAGGGCACACTCAGATGAGCGCTCCATACAACTAAAACCAAACCTCGAGTTTCCCCGAGGGGGCGCTACACAGGGCTCTA
>NC_041384.1:543218660-543278208 GCF_002162155.2 Triticum dicoccoides | reverse complement strand
AGATGACCCTTGGGCAGGCCTACCCAAGGGAAAGAAAAGGCTAGGTGGCAAATGGTAAAACCAATGTTGGGCATTGCTGGAGGAGTTTTATTCAAGGCGAACTATCAAGGGGTTCCCATTATAACCCAACCGTGTAAGGAACGCAAAATCCGGGAACATAACACCGATATGACGGAAACTAGGGCGGCAAGAGTGGAACAAAACGCCAGGCATAAGGCCGAGCCTTCCACCCTTTACCAAGTATATAGATGCATTAATATAAATAAGAGATATTGTGATATCCCAACAAAATAACCATGTTCCAAACATGGAACAAGCTCCAATCTTCACCTGTAACTAACAATGCTATAAGAGGGGCTGAGCAAAGCGGTAACATATCCAAACAACGGTTTGCTAGGACAAGGTGGTTAGAGGCTTGGCTGAACAATATGGGGGGCATGATATAGCAAGTGGTAGGTGTCGCAGCATAGGCATAGCAAAAGAGCGAGCATCTAGCAAGCAAAGATAGAAGTGATTTCGAGGGTATGGTCATCTTGCCTGAGATCCCGCAAGGAAGAAGAACGAGTCCATGAAGAAGACAAACAGACATAGTCGAACGAATCCTCACAACACGACGTTATCGGAACCAACCCGAAGAAGCAACACCGGAAAGAAGCAAACAATCATGGTAAACAACCATCACATAATCATGGCATCATGCACAATCAAGTATGATGCATGTCCGGTTTAGTGAAGCATGTCATGGCAAAGTGCACAAGCAACCCTACAAATTAAGTGGAGCTCCGTTGCATATCGACGAAACACCACGTGACTTATTTAGTTCAATCTTGTTTATGTACCCAACACTATTAAATGTTCTTAAACATGGCAAGAGGGTGAAGTATAACAAAACTACCTATCTAGGCAAGTTTAAATTTGGTCGGAACAACAAACAACAAGTTCGGAAACTCCTCATGTGCATAATAATGAATTAGGTACTGTTTTGCCCTAAACACAATTTTAGGGTTGTTAAACATGCAAAGTAAAGTCACCATGTTAAACTAGGAATTTTCCTACCCCATTTACATATAAAGTTTGTTAGGTTTGAAGCTACGATTATTTAGTTATGAATTAAAGCATTTTAACATGGCATAGGAGCAAATTTAACCAAACAACATTTTAAACATGTCAAACATGCATGAAAGTTGGATATTGTGAAACTAGATAAAATTCTAAGCATTTTACATATATGACATGTTTTATTTGGATCCATGGATATTTGGTTATTAGCATCTTAAAGCAGTGGCATTCCTGTAATTATGCATGCACTGAAAATAGAGAAAAACTCAGGGAAGAAAAAAAACATACGCGGGCCAGAAGCAACACAGTGCAGCGGCCCGGGAGCGATAGAGGCCCAAGCGGCTGGATGTGTGTGCAGGCAAAAGAAAATTAAAACAAAGGGAAAAACGGGGAGAGCTGGGTTTCAAACCCAGGACCTCCCGCTTGCAAATTAGTAACCCCAACCATTGCGTTGCAACCGTGTTTATGATAAATCCGGGCGCCTGGATTCTTTTGACCTATGACCAGAGGGCCGAGCCTTTGGCCATCGCTACATGGAGAACACCGGCATCGACGGTGTCGAGCCAGGAGACGACATCTCGCCAAGCAGAGCGGCGACGTGCCTGTGGAAAAAGGTGAGGGTGCTCGTGGTGGAGCACGCGAGCATCCTCTGCTCGAGGACGCGCACAGACAGGGACTCTGCATGATTGCGGCCATGGCAGCGAAGCACGACGAGGTGGGCGACTGAAGCTAGGTGGTGCGGCGCGGCTGCGCGCGAGGCAGGGGCGAAGCAGAGGGGCGGCTGCGAGGCAAAGCACGCAGGGCACGCGCGAGAGGGAGTGCGCGAGGTAGGGTGGGCATGCAAGGTGAGCTTCAGGAACTCGCCCATGGCGGATATGGAATAGGCAGGCTTGGGAAGACGACCACGACGACATGATCAAACCGGAGAGGGAGTTGGGGAGGAGCGGGGCATCACCGTGGGGGTGCTGCTGGAGTCGTACAAGGTCAACGGAGATCATAGACGGCGGGAGGATGCGCTGATCGAGGCGGTGGACTTGGCGGGGCTTCCCGTCTGAGACGAAGAGGAAGAAGATGCGCCGGTCTTGGTGCTCCTGGGCTAGGACTTGACGTAGGAACGGAGCAGGGACGTCGAGGCGCGCACGCTGGAGAGGAGACGGAGGCCGACGGGGTCGCAGATCATGTCGGAGGAGCTCGTCTCCCTCTCGGACATGGTGTTGGTGGAGGAGGTTACATGAGCGTGAGGATGGATTACCTCCTGGTGGCGGCGGAGAAAGGAAGGGGGAGGAAGAGGGAACCCTAGGCGAGAGCCGGGGCTATATAGGGGTGCGGGTGCCGTGGTGCCCCTGTGTCCATGGCGTGCGTGAAAAGAGAGGGAGCGAGGTAGAAGAAAAAGGGGGGTGCGGTTCGGGCTTGGCCGCTGACGCGGGGGACCCACATGTCCATGTGGGTCGAGTGGGAGAGAGGGGTGTGCGGCGCTTTGGTGAGAAAAAGGAGGGAGGAGGGCGTAGGACAGGCCTAGCGGGCTGTGGCTGGATCTGATGTTGGGTCCGCTGCTGGGCCGGCCTGAAGGCTGAGGCCCAGGTAGGCTGTTGCTGCTTTCTCTTTTCTTTTACATTCCTCAACCAGAAAGTAAACAGAAAAGCACAAGGATAAAAGAGGGGAGTATGAGTAATATAAAAATATCCTCGAGACCCTGGATTAATGCCCTAATTGATAAAATTGGTTTGGACAATTTTTAGAGGTATAAAAATAAAACAAGTTTGAATTAAATTCAAACTTGGGCCATTTTTAAACCTAACCAAAACAACTTAGAAAAGATGAGATTAGGCCGAGAGGTAAGTGGCATGGTCCAAAAATTATAGGAAAAGAATGAACATTAAATTGGTGCAGGGAATAGAATACCACAATTAAAATGGATTAACGAAGAAGGAGAAGAAGATGACCAAGCACGGTTGTGGGCGGAGAAGAAGATGAAGTTGAGAAAGAGACAATGCAGGGGTTGATGCACTGTGCAAAGAGACTCCGGTTTAGGCAAGAGGGAAAACGAAGAACAGGGTTGGTCTTCGAACGGTCAACAAAAGCAAGGGGGAACGCGGCAGCTACGAGCGGATGCAAGTTTTAAAAACAATGACGGCAACGAGTGCCGATGCAATGAAAATGATGACATGATGCAATGCACAAATGCAAAGATGAATGCAACAGACAAAACAAATCACATGACGAAACTCGGAAACCCTGTAAGGCATCTGAAGCTCGGGTCTTGGGGCGTTACAACACTCCACCACTACGAGAGGATCTCGTCCCGAGATCTAGGATGGCACCAGAGTGAAAACGGAAGAGAAAGAGAAAAGGTAAAACTAAGTTGCTTCTTTGAAAAACGAGTGAAACCATGAGCCTTGAGAGGTTGAACAATTGAAAGAAAGAAAGCAACGAAGAAGAACAAAGTTGAAAGCACTCCGGTAGGGAAGAGGAACAAGGAAGAACAAATTCAGACAGCACTCTGGTTGAAAAAAAAAGAATTGAATAAGAAGTAAGATGAGAAGACACTTGATGAAATCACAACACACTTCCTCCGGAACTATTGAATGAATGGAACAAGGGGTAAGAAAGATCTCAGGCAGCACTCCGGTTGAAAAGAGATGTCAGGCTTGATAATGCGAAAAGAACTTGAGCAAAAAGGGCACAACACTCTGGTTAAATGGATAAGCAAAGGAAAGAACATGATCTTTGATAGAACAAGATGATGGTTGAAGAAGCAATAACACGATGCCTTCGGAACGAAAGAATGGAAGTTGGATCATTGGAACAAAAGAACGGGGAATAAAACACCATCTTCTAACCCAAATGAGCTTCAAAAGCATCTTGAAGAGAAGGGTCGAACGGAATTGTTGGAAAAACCAGCAACGAAAAGAGTACGCTTGTTGTGGGCTTATGAAGAACATCTCAAAACTTAAGGTGAAATTCTGCCACTAATGGAAAACAATAGATTGGATTGATATGAGCAAGAAGACGAGAAACTATTTCACCGGAGGATAAAAGAATAAATTGGGTCACTTATAAGCACCATAGATAGCCACAATCATTAGGGAAAGCTTTAGGTGAAATATAACCCAAGATACCTCCATTAAAGAGATTGGTGTATTCAAAATATCTCATTCTTGACAACATGTGAATCATGAAACACGAAGAAAAATTATCGAATGACATAAAACCACCTCAAAAGATAAGGTAGAAGGAATTGCACTATGGAATGCAAGACGAGGAACACTTGAGCTCCTTTGAAAAGAATCTCGATCAACACTTCAAGAAGGAATTAAATCCTTGATGAACCATCATGTAGAGCCTCCATGAAGAACTCCGATAACAAAAGAATGATCAAAACAAAGAGAGGTTAAAAACACAAGGTGAAACCTTGTAATGATTTAGATGGATCTCCGTGGTAATTAGAGCTTGGAACTCCGAGAAAGAAAAGATGAACAAAAGAAAATCAAGAATTTGATAAGCCATCAGAATAAAGAAATAGTCACTTGGATGAAACTAAGAATAAGAATTACATTATGCTTATCCTTCATCAATTTAAATTGACGACAAGCAATGGATTTGGCATACTACTTATTCTCGTAGAAAGAATTAAGATAGATATAGCGCCAACTTGAGAAGGTCTTGAACGAACCACCGGTAGGGTTGAAAACAACGAATGAATTGATATGATAATGAAGGAAGAGAAATCTTAAAGAACCACCATCAGAATTGAAAATGGACGAAGAAAAGATAAAGAACCACCGGGAAGAATTAGGGGACGAATGGAGATACTTGAAAGAATTTGGATACATGAGAACGAAGAGAACACGAGCTGATTAGAGATCACTTGAACAATGCACTGGTAAGATTTAGAAAATGAGAGCTAAAAGCTGGAATGAATAATTCTGAGATGATGGGCTCCGGAGAATCAAACTGAAAAGACTCCTGAATTGCTCCGGATGGGTGAAAAGAATTCTGACAAATGAATACAATGATGAGAGAATGGCAATAAGCTAGAACCATGAATCTTGAAGAGAAAGGAGCAAGATTTAGAGGAAAAATCTTCTTCGGTCTTCAAATGTTGAAAAAGACGATGAAAAACACCACCATGAATTGTTGAGGCACTCCGGAATTAAAATTGGAAAGGTTGAACCAACGATGAAAAGAATTTGAAAGATCTTGGAGGAAGACATATGACTGATGACAATTCATACTTACGTCAAACTTGAAAAAGAATTTGAGAGTAACTCCAGGGAATTTAGAAGAGTCAGGTAAGATCCTGAGAAAAGACCTGTGGTTTAGGGCCCACTCAAAAGAAACACCGTAGAATGATTTAAAAGATAGATTGTGCCGGTTGAATAAATTGGCTTGAATGAGATAACATCCTCGAAAGATCTTGAACGACTGTAGAGTGGAAACACGAATCTTCTAAGCTATCTTTGACACTCCAGAACAAATGTATAGCGGGAGGTGAATGATTAAGAGATGCACCGGTATGAGATGGCATTGAAATGAGGAAAGGGTATGATCAACAAAGCTTGACTTGACTCCACCGGAGATGAAAAAGAATGAAAAGTGACGAACTTGAGGCTCCGTTAGAATCTTCATGAGGATCACCGGGTAAGAACATTCAAAGACAAGAATGAAGAGTCTTCACATGAATAAAATGGATACTTTATTAAGATATAAGAGTCCTTGAAGAAAAAGGGTGGGAGGGAGGGAAACAAAGTCAACTTGAAGACGGATGAAACGAACAACGTTGAGAAGAGCTAGAGTTGATCTTGCGAATGTTGAAATGATCGGGTCCACTTGAAGAGAAACACACCGGTGAAAAGGATTGACATGCCAATCTCGATTATCATGAAGGATTGGTATTCACATCGGAGTATGAGAACACCGTTTAGGAAAGGTATGTAATCAACACTTGACTTTGAAGCAACTCGAATACCACAACTAAAAAACAAAACAAAGGATTGGCTTGTAGAATAAGCCGAAACAAACATATGATAGAGATTTCGTCCGAAGTTTTCATGGTGGGGCCTACACGGGCTCGATCGTACATCACCATCATGTACAAGGCAGTGCACATGACATACGAAGCGTCCCTGAGTCGGCATAGCCAAGGACTCTTTAAGACACAACGAGACCACTGTAAAACCAACCGTGGATAGGCGGACCACTAGACGTCGAACCCCAATTTCATATCATACATCTGTCAGATATATTTAAGAGCTACTTGAATTCCCACTTATAAACTCCCGAAATTTTCCAGTTATGCAATCAGGTGTTGGGGATACAGGGGAAGCATAATATCTCACCCAAAACTAACAAATCCTACATCCAGCTGTATCCATCCTTCAACACATAACCAAGAAACCTTCGGAAATCATTTACCTCAACCTTCGAAAAGCATCGGTTATACGAGTTATGGCAATACTCCCGAACTCCCGCCCCAGTACTGGGTGGCGTCGAGGTTATCTCACCAACAACTGCATAAAAGAGATTTTCGATGTCGGTGAACTCAGGTATTCCAGAACTACAACGATAAAATTGTGACGACAACACCTCGGAGCTCAACTCCCTGGGACACTGCCACAACCCCTAAATGTCAGGAGGCACCAAGAACAATGTTCTCGTCACAAAACCATCGGAACGATTCCAAGATACCTGCGTGATCCTAAATTTTTTTTAGTGAAATTTGAGAAGAGAAGAGTCAAAACTCTACGTCAGGATGCCTCACCAGAGCGACGAAGGGACTGAGGAGTAAAAAGAATTCCTACTCTCCGATATATATAATTCCTAAATGACTCAAAACATTTTTCTAGACTCAACAACGCCAGCGATTCGATCAAGCAGGGGGCTCCTAAAGTCGGGGAAGGATCTGATTACCAACTTGTAACGCCCTCGATGCGGCTATATCTCCCACGTGTCGAAGCACGAATTAGAGGCATAACCGCATTGAAAGCAATGTCGCAAGTGAGGTAATCTTCACACAACCCATGTAAAGAATAAGAAAGGAAATACATAGTTGGCTTACAATCGCCACTTCACACAATACATGAATAAAGCATTACATCATCCAGATACAAACAAGGTCCGACTACGGAACCAAAATAAAAGAAGACTACCCCAAATGCTACACAGATCCCCGATCGTCCCAACTGGGCTCCACTACTGATCAACTGGAAACGGAACAACATAACAGACACGATCTTCATCGAGCTCCTCCTTGAGCTCGGCTGCGTCACCTGCACGGCATCGTCGGTACCTGAAAGCTGGTTTTGGAAGTATCTGTGAGTCACGGGGACTCAGCAATCTCACACCCTCGCGATCAAGACTATTTAAGCTTATGGGTAGGTAAAATGTATGAGGTGCAGTTGCAGCAAGCGACTAGCATATTTGGTGGCTAACATACGCAAATGAGAGTGAGAAGAGAAGGTAAAAGCACGGTCGAACAACTATGATCAAGAAGTGATCCTAGAACAACCTACATCAAGCATTACTCCAACACCGTGTTCACTTCCCGAACTCCGCCGAGAAGAGACCATCACGGTTACACACGCGGTTGATGCATTTTAATTATGTTAAGTTTTAGGTTTTCTACAACCGGACATTAACAAATTCCCATCTGCCCATAACCGCGGCCACGGCTTTCAAAAGTTCAATCCCTGCAGGGGTGTCCCAACTTAGCCCATCACAAGCTCTCACGGTCAACGAAGGATATTCCTTCTCCCAGGAAGACCCGATCAGACTCGGAATCCTGGTTACAAGACATCGTCGACAATGGTAAAACAAGTCCAGCAACACCGCCCGAATGCGCCGACAAATCCCGATAGGAGCTGCACATATCTCGTTCTCAGGGCACACTCAGATGAGCGCTCCATACAACTAAAACCAAACCTCGAGTTTCCCCGAGGGGGCGCTGCACAGGGCTCTAGTTTGGACCAACACTCAGAGGAGCATTGGCCCAGGGGGGGGGTTTAAATAAAGATGACCCTTGGGCAGGCCTACCCAAGGGAAAGAAAAGGCTAGGTGGCAAATGATAAAATCAATGTTGGGCATTGCTAGAGGAGTTTTATTCAAGGCGAACTGTCAAGGGGTTCCCATTATAACCCAACCATGTAAGGAACGCAAAATCCGGGAACATAACACCGATATGATGGAAACTAGGGCGGCAAGAGTGGAACAAAACACCAGGCATAAGGCCGAGCCTTCCACCCTTTACCAAGTATATAGATGCATTAATATAAATAAGAGATATTGTGATATCCCAACAAAATAACCATGTTCCAAACAAGGAACAAGCTCCAATCTTCACCTGCAACTAACAACGCTATAAGAGGGGCTGAGCAAAGAGGTAACATAGCCAAACAACGGTTTGCTAGGACAAGGTGGTTAGAGGCTTGGCTGAACAATATGGGGGGCATGATATAGCAAGTGGTAGGTGTCGCAGCATAGGCATAGCAAAAGAGCGAGCATCTAGCAAGCAAAGATAGAAGTGATTTTGAGGGTATGGTCATCTTGCCTGAGATCCCACAAGGAAGAAGAACGAGTCCATGAAGAAGACAAATGGACGTAGTCGAACGAATCCTCACAACACGACGTTATCGGAACCAACCCGAAGAAGCAACACCGGAAAGAAGCAAACAATCATGGTAAACAACCATCACATAATCATGGCATGATGCACAATCAAGTATGATGCATGTCCGATTTAATGAAGCATGGCATGGAAAGGTGCACAAGCAACCCTACAAATTAAGTGGAGCTGAATATGCAACTCCGTTGCATATTGATGAAACACCACGTGACTTATTTAGTTCGATCTTGTTTATGTATCCAACACTATTAAATGTTCTTAAACATAGCAAGAGGGTGAAGCATAAGAAAAGTACCTATCTAGGCAAGTTTAAATGAGGCCGGAACAACAAACAACAAGTCCGGAAACTCCTCATGTGCATAATAATGAATTAGGTACTCTTTTGCCCTAAACACAATTTTAGGGTTGTTAAACATGCAAAGTAAAGTCACCATGTTAAACTAGGCATTTTCCTACCCCATTTACATATAAAGTTTGTTAGGTTTGGAGCTACGGTTATTTAGTTATGAATTAAAGCATTTTAACATGGCATAGGAGCAAATTTAACCAAACAACATTTTAAACATGTCAAACATGCATGAAAGTTGGATATTGTGAAACTAGATAAAATTCTAAGCATTTTACATATATGACATGTTTTATTTGGATGCATGGATATTTTGTTATTAGCATCTTAAAGAAGTGGCATTCCTGTAATTATGCATGCACTGAAAATAGAGAAAAACTCAGGGAAGAAAAAAACATACGCGGGCCAGAAGCAACACAGTGCAGCGACCCGGGAGCGAAAGAGGCCCAAGCGGCTGGATGTGTGTGAGGCAAAAGAAATTAAAACAAAGGGAAAAACAGGGAGAGCTGGGTTTCGAACCCAGGACCTCCCACTTGCAAATTAGTAACCCCAACCATTGAGCTGCAAGCGTGTTTACAATAAATTTGGGCGCCTGGATTCTTTTGACCTATGACCAGAGGGCCGAGCC
Source organism: Triticum dicoccoides (assembly GCF_002162155.2). Classification (NCBI taxonomy): domain Eukaryota; kingdom Viridiplantae; phylum Streptophyta; class Magnoliopsida; order Poales; family Poaceae; genus Triticum; species Triticum dicoccoides. The sequence continues at coordinate 543,268,554 of NC_041384.1, read as the reverse complement.
TTTGGCCATGGCTACACGAAGAACACCGGCATCGACGGTGTCGAGCCAGGAGACGACATCTCGCCAAGCAGAGCGGCGACGTGCCTGGGAAAAAGATGAGGGTGCTCGTGGTGGAGCACGCTAGCATGCTCTGCTCGAGGACGCGCACGGACAGGGACTCTGCATGATTGCGGCCAAGGCGGCGAAGCACGACGAGGTGGGCGGCTGAAGCTAGGTGGTGCGGTGCGGCTGCGCGCGAGGCAGGGGCAAAGCAGAGGGGCGGCTGCGAGGCAAAGCACGTAGGGCGCGCGCGGGAGCGAGTGCGCGAGGCAGGGTGGGCATGCAAGGTGAGCTTCAGGAACTCTCCCATGGCGGATATGGAATAGGCAGGCTCGGGAAGACGACCATGACGACATGATCAAACCAGAGAGGGAGTTGGGGAGGAGCGGGGCATCACCGTGGGGGTGCTGCTGGAGTCGTACAAGGTCAACGAAGATCATAGACGGCGGGAGGATGCGCTGATCGAGGTGGTGGACTTGGCGGGGCTTCAGATCTGAGATGAAGAGGAAGAATATGCGTCGGTCTTGGCGCTCATGGGCTAGGACTTGACGCGGGAACGGAGCAGGGACGTCGAGGTGCGCACACTTGAGAGGAGACGGAGGCCGACGGGGTCGCAGATCATGTCGGAGGAGCTCGTCTCCCTCTCGGACAGGGTGTTGGTGGAGGAGGTTACAGGAGCGTGAGGATGGATTACCTCTTGGCGGCGGCGGAGAAAGGAAGGGGGAGGAAGAGGTAACCCTAGGCGAGAGCTGGGGCTATATAGGGGTGCGGGTGCCGTGGTTCCCCTGTGTCCATGGCGTGCGTGAAAAGAGAGGGAGCGAGGTAGAAGAAAAAGGGGGGTGCGGTTCGGGCTTGGCCGCTGACGCGGGGGACCCGCATGTCCACGTGGGTTGAGTGGGAGAGAGGGGTGTGCGGCGCTTTGGTGAGAAAAAGGAGGGAGGAGGGCGCAGGGCAGGCCTAGCGGGCTGTGGCTGGATCTGATGTTGGGTCCGCTGCTGGGCCGGCCTGAAGGCCGAGGCCCAGGTAGGCTGCTGCTGCTGCTTTCTCTTTTCTTTTACATTCCTCAACCAAAAAGTAAACAGAAAAGCACAGGGATAAAAGAGGGGAGTATGAGTAATATAAAAATATCCTCGAGACCCTGGATTAATGCCCTAATTGATAAAATTGGTTTGGGCAATTTTTAGAGGTATAAAAATAAAACAAGTTTGAATTAAATTCAAACTTGGGCCATTTTTAAACCTAACCAAAACAACTTAGAAAAGATGAGATTAGGCCGAGAGGTAAGTGGCATGGTCCAAAAATTATAGGAAAAGAATGAACATTAAATTGGTGCAGGGAATAGTGAAAGATCGTGGATGTCGCCTAGAGGGGGGGGGGGTGAATAGGCGTTTTAAAATAATTACGGTTTAGGCTTGAAAAAATGCGGAATAAACCTAGCGGTTAATTTGCCAAGCACAAAACCTAAAACAACTAGGCTCACCTATGTGCACCAACAACTTATGCTAAGAAAGATAAGCAACTATGTGATAGCAAGATATATGACAAGAAACAATAAGGCTATCACAAAGTAAAGTGCATAAGTAAAGGGCTCGGGTAAGAGATAACCGAGGCACGAGGAGACGACGATGTATCCCGAAGTTCACACCCTTGCGGATGCTAATCTCCGTTTGGAGCGGTGTGGAGGCACAATGCTCCCCAAGAAGCCACTAGGGCCACCGTAATATCCTCACGCTCTCGCACAATGCAAGATGCCGTGATTCCACTAAGGGACCCTTGAGGGCGGTCACCGAACCCGTACAAATGGCAACCCTTGGGGGCGGTCACCGAACCCGTACACTTTGGCAACCCTTGGGGGCGGTCACCGGTACCCGTCAAATTGCTCGGGGCGATCTCCACAACCTAATTGGAGACCCCGACGCTTGCCCGGAGCTTTGCACCACAATGATTGAGCTCTGCACACCAACAACCGTCTAGGGCGCGCAAGCACCCAAGAGGAACAAGCTCAAGGGTACCAAGCACCCAAGAGTAATAAGCTTCTCAACTTGTAACTTCCACGTATCATGTGGAGAACTCAAACCGATGCACCAAATGCAATGGCAAGGGCACACGGAGTGACCAAGTCCTTCTCTCTCAAATCCCACTGAAGCAACTAATGCTAGGGAGGAAAATGAGAGGAAGAACAAGAAAGAGAACACCAAGAACTACAAGATCTAGATCCAAGGGGTTCCCCTCACATAGAGGAGAAAGTGATTGGTGGAAATGTGGATCTAGATCTCCTCTCTCTTCTCCCTCAAAAACTAGCAAGAATCCATGTAGGGATTGAGAGTTAGCAAGCTCGAAGAAGGTCAACAATGGGGGAAGAACACGAGCTCAAAGGATAAGGTTCAATGGGGAAGAAGACCCCCTTTTATAGGAGGGGGGAAATCCAACCGTTATGTGCTCAGCCCGCACACGAGCGGTACTACCGCTCCATGAGCGGTACTACCGCTCAGGCGGAAGAAACAGGGAAAAGGAGCAACAAAACATGAACCTTGGGGCGGTAGTACCATAGGAGACAGCGGTACTACCGCTGGGTTAGGCGGTACTACCGCACCCTTCGGCGGTACTGCCGCACAGAACGAAGGGTAAAGGGAAAGAGGGAATCGGGCGGTACTACCGCGGAGGAAGGGCGGTACTGCCGCTAAGGAGCGGTACTGCCGCACTACTGCCACAGCGAGGTATCGCACAATCTGACACAGAAGAAGACCCCTCGAATCGACGCGGTAGGGACCTGGTAAGCCAACGGTAGTACTGCTGCGGAGTCACCGCCGGTACTACCGCTGTGGAGCGGTACTGCCGCTTGTGACTCCTCAGCAGTACTACCGCTGGGTACCACGGTACTACCGCTGGGACCCTGACAAAAACCACACTCAAGAAAATCAAAACTGCCATAACTTCTGCATATGAGCTCCAAATTGAGCAAACTCAAGCTTGTTGGAAACAAGACGACGAGTAGCATCAAAACAGGGGAGGTATGCCTAACAAAAAGAGGAGTGAAACCTCCAACCGAGAAGAACCGACAAAACCTCCAACATCGAAAACATCATAGAAGATGCAAGCAAACTCCGTTTTCGATGAACTCAAGCTTGTCAACAAGATGACCGTAAGCTCTAAGACTCACAAAGAGAACCAAACAAGAACCAAGAAAGATGATGCAAGGATGCAATGGTTTGAGCTCTCTACGAATGATACAATCAAGCTACTCATCGAGATCCCCCCTTGATATTACGGCAATCGATCCTATAACCCGGTCTCCCAACTACCATCATGAGACCGGTAAAATAGAAAACCTATCAAGGGCAAACCTTTGCCTTGCACATGGTCCACTTGAGCTAGATGAGGACGATCTTGACTTCCTCAAGTTGGACCACCTTTCTTGATTGTGTTGGCTCGATGAAGACTAGTTGATTGCTCCCCCATACTCCACTATGGGTGAGCCTTTCTTCCGCACATCTTCACAAGTCCATTGTCACCACAAAGGACGACAAGCTTCAAGCATTTGATCTCTTCGTGATGCTCCACTTGAACTTGCACACCGCAACCTTTCTTGATTGTGTTGACTCGATGAAGACTAGTTGATTGCTCCCCCATACTCTACTATGGGTGAGCTACTCTTCCGCACATCTTCACAGGTCCATTTTCACCACAAAGGATAGCAAGCTTCAAGCATTTGATCTCTTCGTGGTGCTCCACTTGAACTTGCACACTGCAACCTAACCCCACAAAGAACCCTCACAAAGACCATGTGTTAGTACACAAAGCGTAATTGACAATGCTTACCATACCATGGGATCACTTGATCCCTCTCGGTACATCTTCTACGCTTTGTGGGTTGATCAACTTGATTCACTCTTTAACTTAGTCTTGATCGACCTCTCACAAGACCAATCTTTAGGTAATTCCTTGAATAGCACCTTGGTCGACAAAAACTCTCCTTGAAACCAACACATGTACTCCAAGAAAAGCCTATGGACAAAACCTTCAAATATAACTCAAGGAAACCATTAGTCCATAGAGATTGTCATCAATTACCAAAACCAAACATGGGGGCACCGCATGTTCTTTCAAGTAGAATACCACAATTAAAATGGATTAACGAAGAAGGAGAAGAAGATGACCAAGCACGGTTGTGGGTGGAGAAGAAGATGAAGTTGAGAAAGAGACAATGCAGGGGTTGATGCACTGTGCAAAGAGACTCCGGTTTAGGCAAGAGGGAAAACGAAGAACATTGTTGGTCTTCGAATGGTCAATAAAAGCAAGGGGGAACGCGGCAGCTACGAGCGGATGCAAGTTTTAAAAACAATGACGACAACGAGTGCCGATGCAATGCAAATGATGACATGATGCAATGCACAAATGCAAAGATGAATGCAACAGACAAAACAAATCACATGACGAAACTCGGAAACCCTGGAAGGCATCTGAAGCTCCGGTCTTGGGGCGTTACAATCACCATGATCTTGCGTGTGCGTAGGAAATTTTTGAAATTACTACATTCCCCAACAGTGGCATCCGAGCCAGGTTTTGTGCGTTGATGTTATATGCCTCGGAACACTAAGACCGAAAGGTCGAGCGTGAATCATATAGTAGATATGATCAACATAGTGATGTTCACCACTGAAACTACTCCATCTCACGTGATGATCGGACATGGTTTAGTTGATTTGGATCACGTGATCACTTAGAGGATTAGAGGGATGTCTATCTAAGTGGGAGTTCTTAAGTAATATGATTAATTGAACTTAAATTTATCATGAACTTAGTACCTGATAGTTTTTTGCTTGTCTATGTTGATTGTAGATAGATGACTCGTGTTGTTGTTCTGTTGAATTTTAATGCGTTCCTTGAGAAAGTAAGGTTGAAAGATGATGGTAGCAATTACACGGACTGGGTCCGTAACTTGAGGATTATCCTCATTGCCGCACAGAAGAATTACGTCCTGGAAGCACCGCTAGGTGCCAAGTGTTGGGGAACATAGTAATTTTAAAAAATTTCCTATGGACACACAAGATCATGGTGATGCATAGCAACGAGAGGGGAGAGTGTGTCCACGTACCCTCATAGACCGAAAGCGGAAGCGTTAGCACAACGCGGTTGATGTAGTCGTACGTCTTCACGATCTGACCGATCAAGTACCGAATGCACGAAACATCCGAGTTCAGCACATGTTCAACTCGATGATGTCCCTCGAACTCCGATCCAGCCGAGCTTTGAGGGAGAGTTCCGTCAGCATGACGGCGTGGTGACGATGTTGATGTTCTACTATCGCAGGGCTTCGCCTAAGCACCGCTACAATATTATCGAGGTGGACTATGGTGGAGAGGGGCACCGCACACGGCTAAAAGATCCAAGAGATCAATTGTTATGTCTATCGGGTGCCCCTCTCCTCCGTATATAAAGGAGGGGAGGAGAGGGCCGGCCAAGGGGAGGAGGCACGCCCAAGGGGGGAGTCGCTCCTCCTTTTCGTATTTGGAGAGGGAGAGGGAAGGAAGAGGAAGGAGGGAGGAAGGAAAGGGGGGCCGGCCCCCATCCCAATTCGGATTGGGCTTGGGGGGGGGGGGCGCCCCCTCCCGTGCTCCTTTCCACTAAAGCCCATTAAGGCCCATATAACTCCCGGGGGGTTCCGATAACCTCCCGGTGCTCCGGTATTATTCCGATCTCACCCGGAACCATTCCGGTATCCAAATATAGTCGTCCAATATATCGATCTTTACGTCTCGAACATTTAGAGACTCCTCGTCATGTCCATGATCATATGCGGGACTCCGAACTACCTTCGGTACATCAAAAACTATAAACTCATAATATAACCGTCATCGAACTTTAAGCATGCGGACCCTACGGGTTCGAGAACTATGTAGACATGACCGAGACACGTCTCTGATCAATAACCAATAGCGGAACCTGGATGCTCATATTAGCTCCTACATATTCTACGAAGATCTTTATCGGTCAAACCTCATAACAACATACGTTTGTTCCCTTTGTCATCGGTATGTTACTTGTCCGAGATTCGATCGTTGGTATCTCAATACCTAGTTCAATATCGTTACCGGCAAGTCTCTTTACTCGTTCCGTAACACATCATCCCGCAACTAACTCATTAGTTGCACTGCTTACAAGGCTTAAGTGATGTGTATTACCGAGTGGGCCCAGAGATACCTCTTTGACAACCGGAGTGACAAATCCTAATCTCGAAATATGCCAACCCAAGAAGTACCTTCGGAGACACCTACAGAGCACCTTTATAATCACCCAGTTACGTTGTGACGTTTGGTAGCACATAAACTGTTCCTCCGGTAAACAGGAGTTGCATAATCTCATAGTCATAGGAACATGTATAAGTCATGAAGAAAGCAATAGCAACAAACTAAACGATCAGGTGCTAAGCAAACGGAATGGGTCAAGTCAATCACATCATTCTCCTAATGATGTGATCCTGTTAATCAAATGATAACTCTTTTTCTATGGCTAGGAAACATAACCATCTTTGATCAACGAGCTAGTCAATTAGAGGCATACTAGTGACACTCTGCTTGTCTATGTATTCACACATGTATTATGTTTCCAGTTAATACAATTCTAGCATGAATAATAAACATTTATCATGATATAAGGAAATAAATAATAACTTTATTATTGCCTCTAGGGCATATTTCCTTCCGTCTCCCACTTCTACTAGAGTCAATAATCTAGATTACACAGTAATGATTCTAACACCCATGTAGCCTTGGTGCTGATCATGTTTTGCTCGTGGAAGAGGCTTAGTCAATGGGTTTGCAACATTAAGATCCGTATGTATCTTGCAAATCTCTATGTCTCCCATCTGGACTTGATCCCGGATGGAGTTGAAGCGTCTCTTGATGTGCTTGGTTCTCTTGTGAAATCCGGATTCCTTTGCCAAAGCAATTGCACCAGTATTGTCACAAAAGATTTTCATTGGACCCGATGCACTAGGTATGACTGATACGACTCCAACATATCTACTTTTCCAAACACTTTTGCCCTTGTTTTGGATTCTAACTTGCATGATTTGAATGGAACTAACCCGGACTGATGCTGTTTTCAGTAGAATTACCATGGTGTTATTTATGTGCAGGAACAAACGTTCTCGGAATGACCTGAAACTTCACGGAGCCACTTTTCAGAAAATATGAAAAATACCTGCAAAAGATGAAGGCCAGGGGGCCCACCACCTCTCCACGAGGGTGGGGGGCGCCCCTGCCCCCCTAGGGCGCACCCCCTACCTCGTGGGCCCCATGTTGCCTCTCCGACTCCAACTCCATATATTGTGTTTCGGGGAGAAAAAAATCAAGGAGAAGAATTCATTGCGTTTTACAATACGAAGCCGCCGCCAAGACCTAAAACCTCTCGGGAGGGCTGATCTGGAGTCTGTTCGGGGCTCCGGAGAGGGGAATCCGTCACCATCGTCATCATCAACCATCCTCCATCACCAATTTCATGATGCTCACCACCGTGCGTCAGTAATTCTATCGTAGGCTTGCTGGACGGTGATGGGTTGGATGGGATCTATCATGTAATCGAGTTAGTTTTGTTAGGGTTTGATCCCTAGTGTCCACTATGTTCTGAGATTGATGTTGCTATGAATTTGCTATGCTTAATGCTTGTCACTAGGGCCCGAGTGCCATGATTTCAGATCTGAACCTATTATGTTTTCATCAATATATGAGTGTTCTTGATCCTATCTTGGAAGTCTATAGTCACCTATTATGTGTTATGATCCGTTAACCCCGAAGTGACAATAATCGGGATACTTATCGGTGATGACCGTAGTTTGGGGAGTTCATGTATTCACTTTGTGTTAATGCTTTGTTCCTGTTCTCTATTAAAAGGAGGCCTTAATATCCCTTAGTTTCCATAAGGACCCCGCTGCCACAGGAGGGTAGGACAAAAGATGTCATGCAAGTTCTTTTCCATAAGCACGTGTGACTATATTCGGAATACATGCCTACATTACATCAATGAACTGGAGCTAGTTCTTTGTCACCCTAGGTTATGACTGTTACATGATGAACCGCATCCGACATAATTCTCCATCACTAATCCATTGCCTACGAGCTTTCCATATATTGTTCTTCGCTTATTTACTTTCCCGTTGCTATTGCTATCATCACTACAAAATACCAAAAACATTACTTTTACTACTGTTACCTTTTGTTACTGTTACCACTAATATCATATTACTTTGCTACTAAATACTTTGTTGCAGATATTAAGTTTCCAGGTGTGGTTGAATTGACAACTCAGCTGCTAATACTTGAGAGTATTCTTTGGCTCCCCTTGTGCCGAATCAATAAATTTGGGTTGAATACTTTACCCTCGAAAACTGTTGCGATCCCCTATACTTGCGGGTTATCAAGACTATTTTCTGGCGCCGTTGCCAGGGAGCATAGCTCTATTCTTTGAGTCACTTGGGATATATATCTGCTTATCATTATGAAGAACTTGAAAGATCCAAGGACCAAGATTTATCCCTCAACTACGAGGGGAGGTAAGGAACTGCCATCTAGCTCTGCACTTGATTCGCCTTCGGTTTTAAGTAAGCTTGCGACACCCACACCTGCTTCTGTTATTCGTTCTGATATGTCGCATGTTATTGATGATGCCACTTCTGCTATGCATGATACTTATGATGAAACTATCTCTATGCCTGATACTACTGTGCCACTTAGTGATTTTTTTGATGAACAACTTTCTAGGGCTAGAGAGATTGAAAATATTGAATCTCATGAAAGTGATGATGAAGAATCAATTGTTATTCCTAAGGGTTATGTTTTTGATCAAGAAGCTTCTTTCGCTATTTTAGCTTGCAAAAATAGAAATGAACTAAAAAGGTTATTAGCTAAATGGAGTAAGCAATCTCTAAATGCTAGAATGAAACCTGACCCTGCTTTTGCTACTTCACCCATCTTTGTTACTGATAAGGATTACGAATTCTCTGTTGATCCTGATATAATTACTTTGGTTGAATCTGATCCTTTTCATGGTTAAGAATCTGAAACTGTTGTGGCACATCTTACTAAATTGAATGATATAGCCACCCTGTTCACTAAAGATGAGAGAACTTGTTACTTTTACATCCTTAAAATATTTCCATTCTCATTAAAGGGTGATGCTAAGATATAGTTTAATTCTCTTGATCCTAGTTGTGTGCGTAGTCCCTAGGATATGATTTATTACTTCTCTGCTAAATATTTCCCTACTCATAAGAAACAAGCTGCTTTAAGGGATATATATAATTTTGTGCAAATTGAAGAAGAGAGTCTCCCACAAGCTTGGGGGAGGCTTCTCCAATTACTTAATGCTTTGCCTGATCATCCTCTTAAGAAAAATGAAATACTTGATATCTTTTATAATGGACTAACCGATGCCTCCAGAGATTACCTGGATAGCTGTGTTGGTTCTATTTTCAGGGAAAGAACACCGGATGAAGCTGAAATTCTATTGAACAATATGTTGACAAATGAAAATAATTGGACACCTCTGGAGCCAATTCCTGAGCCTATTCCTAAACCAACTCCGAAGAAGAGGGGTATTCTATTTCTCAGTCCTGAAGATATGCAAGAGGCAAAGAAATCTATGAAAGAAAAAGGTATTAAAGCTGAAGATGTTAAGAATTTACCTCCTATTGAAGAAATACATGGTCTTAATTTACTGCCTGTTGAAGAAACATATGATATTAATCCTTTACCTATTGAAGAAACTCATGGTCTTGATAACCCGACACATGTAGTAAAGGTAAATTCTCTTTATAGATATGATAAAGCTGGAATCCCATTTACTAAGTTTGCTAGCCCATGCTTAGATGAGTTTGATAAATTTATGGCTAAGCAAGAAGATTTTAATGCTTATTTTGGTAGACAATTGAAATACAATTCAAATATGCTTGAACACTTGGGTGATTATATGGCTAATGTCAAAGGTGAACTTAAACTTATTAGTAAACATGCTTCTATGGTTACCACTCAAGTAGAACAAGTACTTAAAGCTCAAAATGATTTGCTCAATGAATTGAATAGTAAAGATAATGATAATGTTGTTAGAGTGGCTACTAGAACTGGTAGAATGACTCAGGAACCTTTGTATCCTGAAGGCCATCCTAAGAGAATTGAGCAAGATTCTCAGAGAAATAATATAGATGCACCTAGTCCTTCTAAAAGGAAGAAAAAAGAAAAATGATAGGACTTTGCATGCTTCTAGTGAACCTGTTACTGAAACACCTGAGAATCCAAATGATATTTCTATTTCTGATGCTGAAACTCAAACTGGTAATGAACCTGAAACTAGTGATAATGCTGATAATAATGTTCATAATGATGCTCAACCTAGTAATGATAATATTGTAGAAACTGAACCTGCTGTTGATCTTGATAACCCACTATCAAAGAATCAACGTTATGGTAAGAAAGACTTTGTTGCTAGGAAACATGGTAAAGAAAGAGAGCCTTGGGTTCAGAAACCCATGCCTTTTCCTCCCAAACCATCTAAGAAAAAGGATGATGAGGATTTTGAGCGCTTTGCTGAAATGATTAGACCTATCTTTTTGCGTATGCGATTAACTGATATGCTCAAAACCAATCCTTATGCTAAGTACATGAAAGATATTATTACAAATAAAAGAAAGATACCGGAAGCTGAAATTTCCACCATGCTTGCTAATTATACTTTTAAGGGTGGAATACCAAAGAAACTTGGAGATCCAGGAGTATCCACTATACCATGCTCCATTGAAAGAAACTATGTTAAAACTGCTTTATGTGATCTTGGAGCCGGTGTTAGTGTTATGCCTCTCTCTTTATATCGTAGACTTGATTTGAATAAGTTGACACCTACCGAAATATCTTTGCAAATGGCTGATAAATCAACTGCTATACCTGTCGGTATTTGTGAGGATGTGCCTGTTGTAGTTGCAAACGTTACTATTTTAACGGACTTTGTTATTCTTGATATTCCCGATGATGATAGTATGTCTATTATTCTTGGAAGAGCCTTTTTGAATACTGCAGGGGCTGTTATTGATTGCACTAAAGGCAATGTCAGTTTTCATGTTAATGGTAATGAGCACACGGTACACTTTCCGAGGAAACAACCTCAAGTTCATAGTATCAACTCTATTGGAAAAATTCCATCGATTATATTTGGAGGTTTTGAATTTCCTCTTCCTACTATCAAGAAGAAATATGACATTCTTATTATTGGGGATGTGCATATCCCCATTGAGGTAACATAGTGTTATTCGAAATTTCTCCGGTTCCATGTTATTCATAATGAGTTCTTTAACAAGACTTGATCAACTTTGTTAGAGGATTCCTTTTGATGATCATGAGATGGATGAAACTAGAAGGCACAACCCTCTCTACCCCACTTTTACTTTCTGTTATTTATATTAAATAAAATAAGATAAATATTTTTCTGTCTATTATCTGATTATCCGTGCAATATAAAAATACCTCGAAAATAAAAGTTCTCCAAATGCCCTGAAATTTAAATATGATTTTTTTCTAGAATATTTGAGAATATTTGGCATTGAGAACACAGCAGGGGGGTCAACCACCTGCCCATGAGGGTGGAGGGCGTGCCCCACCCCCTGGGCGCGCCCCCTACCTCGTGGGCCCACGGTGGCCCTCCTCCACTTATTATTTCACTCATACACTTCTTCTTCCTCCCACAAACACGAATATCCAGCTCAAACCCGAGTTCTAGCTCATCTTGCTGCCATTTTCGATCTCCTTGCTCAAAGCACCTCTCAAAAAACTGCTTGGGGAAATTGTTCCTTGGTATGTGACTCCTTCATTGGTCCAATTAGTTTTTGTCCTAGTGCATTATTCATTGCAAATTTTTGCTACTTAGATGACTATGTTCTTGAGCTTGCATGTCAAATTTATATGGTCAAAAGTAGTTGTGATGCATGATATAGGCCCTAGGCACTTGTAGGAGTAGTTGCTATCAATATTATTGAGTTTGTTTACTTTTATTTTGAAGTTACTAAAAATTTCAGAATTTTTCAGAAAATGATGAGGAGACTATTGAGGGGCTCATCGAGCCAAAGCTCAAAGGAAAAGGCACCGAAGCCTAAGTATAATTTGCCGCGCACCACGGAGGTTCGGGCATGTGAATGGCCTTCCGATGATTTCTTGAGAGCAGCCGGTATTTATGAAGATTTTCATGAAATGGCTAAGAATGTAGGCCTCACTACTTTCTTCCACGACCAATGCGATCAGTATCTCTTACTCACAAATACCTTTGTGCAAAACTTTCATTCCCATTCTAGGAACTTGCCACCTACGGTGGAGTTTCATTTATATGATGAGCATAAGGAGATGTCACTTTATGATTTTTATCGGATTTGTTTAGTCCCTTTTGAGGGCAAGACAAAAGAACCACATCATGATGATGTGGAGGGGTTTATTGATACTATCACTGTAGGGGAAACAAGGAAGGTTTTCGATCCACGAATCACTAGCATACATTTTCCTATTTTATGTTACTTTGCATTATTTGCTAGTCGTTGTTTAATTGGTCACGGAAACTGTGGAAACCTTAGTATCCCTGATATTATTATTCTGCTCCACGGTTTATACAGTGATAACACTTTTAGTATGGGCGGCATTATTGCTAAACGGTTAAGTGTGAACCGTACCAAAGGCCCCATTTTTGGAGGCATATATGCTTCACGCCTAGCTACACATTTTAACATACCTATTAGGCATTTTGAGAAGGAAGAAAAGGTGCTGCCTCATGTTTATCTAGATTATAAAAGTATGGTGGCACATGATTTTATTGTTAAGAATAGGGAAGGAGAGCTTAAATATCAATTGTTCTTTAATAAACATCATCCTGAGACTATTACCCTGCCTACTCCTTCTTTGTTTGATTTATCTTCAGGCACGTACCTTGTTCCGTTGAAGGCTATTCATGCCTACCGGAACCCTGCACCAGCCGAGGAGCCAGAGCCGGAACCACAAGTTGATCCTTCACGACAGTCTAATTACCAGTGGGATCCGGAGATGATTGTCAGCCAGTGTCAATCGGAGTCTTCCTCTTCTTCTTCTCAGTACGACCCCAACTACTATTATGGATATCCGCCAGGCCAGCCATGGCCATAGACCAACTTAGGCCAAAAGCCTAAGCTTGGGGGAGTACGTATTTCTCACCGACATTACATTTATGTTCACACACTCATTGCTAGATGTCAGTGCTCATACTTTTTCATTGTATCATCCATGCTAGTTTAATTTCCTTTTTATGCTTTCTTCTTTTGTGTTTAATAAACCTTAAGAAAAACAAAAAAAATTAGTTGTAGCTTTTAGTTAGTTTAATTTCCATGCTTGTAGTAGTAATTAAAAAGAAAAGCCAAAAATATTTCCTGTTCTTCTTTTGCTTGTTGGGAGCTTTCCGTGTAAATAGTTTTATTTATTTTCTTTTCTTCGGGAGTCGATAGGAGAAGACCATAATTAAATTGTTGAAGTGGCTCTTATATGCATTATTGTTGATCTAACAAAAGAGCCCGTATTGCCTTGTCTTCTCTTGTTTATTGAATGCCTACAGATTCCAGCTTAGTCCAATGCACGTGCACTATTATTATTATTCACATCATTCAATCGTGCAAGTGAAAGGCAATTATGATGATATATGATGGACTGGCTGAGATGAGAAAAATTGGTATGAACTCGACCTCTTTTGTTTTTGTAAATATGATTAGTTCATCGTTCCTGATTCAGCCTATTATGAATAAACATGTTTGCAATGACAACTAGAGATCATAGTTTCTTGTGCCATGCTTGATTAGCTATGAGTTATAATGGTTTGCCTTGCGTGCCAACATGCTATTGAGATAGTTATGATGTGGTATGATAGGGTGGTATCCTCCTCTGAATGATTTAAGTGACTTGACTTGGCGCATGTTCACGCATGTAGTTAAAACAAAATCAACATAGCCTTCACGATATTTTATGTTCATGGTGGATTATATCCTACTCATGCTTGCATTCAGTGTTGATTAATTTTAATGCATGTTCATGACTGTTGTCGCTCTCTAGCTGGTCGCTTCCCAGTCTTTTGCTAGCCTTCACCAATACTAAGCGGGAATACTGCTTGTGCATCCAAACTCCTTAAACCCCAAAGTTATTCCACATGAGTCCACTATACCTACCTATATACGGTATCTACCTACCGTTCCAAGTAAATTTCTATGTGCCAAACCTTCAAATAAATATCCTGTTTTGTATGCTCGAATAGCTCATGTATCAACTAGGGCTGTTTGTATCTTCCATGTTAGGAAGGTTATTCTCAAGAGGAGTGGAGTCCACTCCTCACTCACGAGATAAATGGCTGGTCACCGGGATGCCCAGTCTCATGCTTTATGCAAACCAAATCAAAATAATTGCAAACAAAACTCCCCCTGGGACTCTTGTTAGTTGGAGGCACTCGTTGTTTCGAGCAAGCCATGGATTGATACTTGTTGGCGGAAGGGGGAGTATAAACTTTACCATTCTATTTGGGAACCGCCTATAATGTGTGTAGCATGGAAGATATCGCCATCTCTTGGTTGTTATGTTGACAATGAAAGTATACCTCTCAAACTATTATTCACCTCTGTTTCAAAACCGAGCTCTGGCACCTCTACAAATCCCTGCTTCCCTCTGCGAAGGGCCTATCTATTTACTTTTATGCTGAGTCATCATCCTCTTATTAAAAAGCACCAGTTGGAGAGCACCGCTGTCATTTGCATTCATTACTATTAATTTACATTGAGTATGACTTCACTGGATCTCTTTTACCATGAATTACAATGTCTAGTCAGTCCTTGGTCTTTAAAGGTGCTTTGCATTTATGTTTTGCGGTCTCAGAAAGGGCTAGCGAGATACCATGTTGTTATATCATATTATGATTGTTTGGAGAAAGTGTTGTCATCCGAGATTTGTTATTATTGCTCGCTAGTTGATTATGCTATTGATATGAGTAAACTTGAGACCTAAGCGTTATTGCGAATGTGGTTAGTTATAATCTTTGCTGAAAACTTGAATGCTACCTTTACATATTTACAACAACAAGAGCAAACAGAGTTTGTAAAAGTTTTTCTTTATCACTTTTAGTTTGTCAACTGAATTGCTTGAGGACAAGCAAAGGTTTAAGCTTGGGGGAGTTGATACGTCTCCAACGTATCTACTTTTCCAAACACTTTTGCCCTTGTTTTGGATTCTAACTTGCATGATTTGAATGGAACTAACCCGGACTGACGCTGTTTTCAGCAGAATTACCATGGTGTTATTTATGTGCAGGAACAAACGTTCTCGGAATAACCTGAAACTTCACGGAGCCACTTTTCAGAAAATATGAAAAATACCTGTAAAAGATGAAGGCCAGGGGGCCCACCACCTCTCCACGAGGGTGGGGGGCGCGCCTGCCCCCCTAGGGCGGGCCCCCTACCTCATGGGCCCCCTGTTGCCTCTCCGACTCCAACTCCAACTCCATATATTGTGTTTCGGGGAGAAAAAATCAAGGAGAAGAATTCATCGCATTTTACAATACAGAGCCGCCGCCAAGCCCTAAAACCTCTCGGGAGGGCTGATCTGGAGTCCGTTCGGGGCTCCGGAGAGGGGAATCCGTCGCCATCGTCATAATCAACCATCCCCCATCACCAATTTCATGATGCTCACCGCCGTGCGTGAGTAATTCCATCGTAGGCTTGCTGGATGGTGATGGGTTGGATGGGATCTATCATGTAATCGAGTTAGTTTTGTTAGGGTTTGATCCCTAGTGTCCACTATGTTCTGAGATTGATGTTGCTATGACTTTGCTATGCTTAATGCTTGTCACTAGGGCCCGAGTGTCATGATTTCAGATCTGAACCTATTATGTTTTCATCAATATATGAGAGTTCTATATCCTATCTTGCAAGTCTATAGTCACCTACTACGTGTTATGATCCGGCAACCCCGAAGTGACAATAATCAGGACCACTCCCAGTGATGACCATAGTTTGAGGAGTTCATGTATTCACTATGTGTTAATGCTTTGTTCCGGTTCTCTATTAGAAGGAGGCCTTAATATCCCTTAGTTTCCGTAAGGACCCCGCTGCCACGGGAGGGTAGGACAAAAGATGTCATGCAAGTTCTTTTCCATAAGCACGTATATGACTATATTCGGAATACATGCCTACATTACATCAATGAACTGGAGCTAGTTCCGTGTCACCCTAGGTTATGACTGTTACATGATGAACCGCATCCGACATAATTCTCCATCACTGATCCATTGCCTACGAGCTTTCCATATATTGTTCTTCGCTTGTTTACTTTCCCGTTGCTATTGCTATCATCACTACAAAATACCAAAAACATTACTATTACTACTGTTACCTTTTGTTACCGTTACCACTACTATCATATTACTTTGCTACTAAATACTTTGCTGCAGATATTAAGTTTCCAGGTGTGGTTGAATTGACAACTCAGCTGCTAATACTTGAGAGTATTCTTTGGCTCCCCTTGTGTCGAATCAATAAATTTGGGTTGAATACTTTACCCTCGAAAACTGTTGCGATCCCCTATACTTGCGGGTTATCAATGACACCTAGATCGGATATGAACTCCTTCATCCAGACTCCTTCATTTGCTGCTTCCGAAGCAGCTATGTACTCCACTTCACATGTAGATGTCGGGACCCCGATTCCAAGTCACATGACCTAGCCGGTAACACCTCGTATCACTTTGCGGCCTCACGAACGGTATTCCCACGGGTGTCACCTTACCCTGGCCCGGGACCGTTTGCGCCTTTTGGCTCACGTATATGATTGTGTCGCTAGCATCCATATGACAGAGAACCCGGGCCGACATGGCTAGTCGTGAACCCAAAGCGGCACTAACCTATGGGGACAGGCATACATGATTCACATCGAGCATGTCGGTCAGCAGCGTGTGAATCCGGGCTGTAGCACTGGGCTAACAGGACTCTGGGGATCCCGGGCTGTAGCAGGCTAGACAGGACTCCGGATGTCACGCGTGACATTTCTCCAAGGGGACAGACATAGGAACGAAGCGAAACACATGCCGGCCAGTCAAGTGTCCTGAGCAGTAGTGATGGGCTATCAGGACTCCGGTGAACCGGGCTGTAGCGGACTACTATGGCTCAAGGAAGCACTAGACTACATTTCCCCATAAGAGAGGCTGCCAAGGATAAACAGCTAGATTGTCGGACCCCACACATAGCAATACACGTCACACGTACGCATAACATGCAAGTATGTGCTGTACAACATGGCATCACAACATAACGCAAACTCATATAGATAAAGGCCTAGAAGAGCCACATAGCATTAATACAAGCAGAGGTCTCATGACCCATCATTCAGAGCATACAAGCAATGGAAGCATTACATGTCTGAGTACAGACAACTACAAAAGAAAAAGGCTGAGAAGCCTGACTATCTACAAGTCCCTCTCAAGGGTACAAGATCATAGCTGAGGTAACAAGCTACTCGTCGAAGTCCAAGCGGTACTACTAGTGAGACAGATGTCTCACCTGCAAAACATAAATAAAGCAAACGCGAGTACAAAGGTACTCAGCAAGACTTACATCAGATCCTATCATACATGCATTTGTGTCAAGAAGGTAATGTGGGGTTTAGTTGCAGCAAGCCAGCTTTGACTCAGTGGCTATCCTGTTCTACGACAACGAGAAACTTCTTTGAGGTGAGGCAGCGCACACGAGTCCACTAATCACCACATCAATACACTACTATGGATTCATCCCCGTATCTCTATGAGAAGGCCATCCATAGCACTCACACTTGTCTTGAGCATTTTAGAGTATCCACTTTAAGTTGTCTATGTACCACGTAAGCATCCAAGAAGTCCATAATCGAGGACACGGCTATTCGAATAGATCATGGTAAACCTACAGTGGTGTACTTCTTCACACATGCTCTCACCACTTATCACCATATACACGTCATGTATCTCGGCAACCTTCAAGCGGAAGCCTGGCGAGGGTGTCGCCCATGACCTGACTAACCACACAAGACTCTAGTCCAGGTTTATCGCCTATTCAGGTTCCATCCGCAAGGAGATCCGGCCGGGGTTTCGCTCACGGCCCCAAACAATGTGTACAGGGTTCCCGAGCCCACCATCTTGGTGCCACTCAGTACACTGGGCCGCGTGTGCCTAGTCTATCCCAAGTCCACCCTGCCGGGTGCCACTCGGTAGAAAAATAGCACTATCTACAAACACCAGAAACTATTTGCAACTCCTGGACAGAGATCAAGGCGGTTAATAAGTCGAGAGAGCTTGGAGCGCCTGGAGCCCAATGTGTGGTAGTAGCTAGTCATTGGACAACTTACACAGAACTCGGTTCTTAAGGATGGTCCCAATGAGACAACCCACCATGTACTCCTACATGGCCTCTCACCGCTAAATTTACCAAATCGTGTTCACACGCTTAACTCTCACCACCGGAACATATCATAACACTCCAATTCATTCCCGATGAATCAGACCTGACACAACTCTAAGGAATAGCAGGCATGGCATGGTAGGAACACAACATGGCTCAAACAACTCCTACACATGCTAGTGGGTTTTAACTATTTACTGTGGCAATGACAGGTCATGCAGAGGAATGGGTTCAACTACCGCAGCATAAAGTAGCAGTTGAATCGTTGTTATCCTAATGCAATAAATGAGAGCAGGAGCGAGAGAGTAGGATTGTATCGGAATGAACAAAGGGGGGTTGCTTGCCTGGTAGATCAACAGGGGGCACTGCTCCTCTGACAGGTACTCTGGATCGGTCTCCGGAGCAAGACCTATCAAGAAGGAACGGTGTCGAAAATCAAACACAAGCATATGCAACAATATGATGCATGAACATGGCATGAGTATGTGATGTTGTTTGAGTTAATGCATCTAGAATTTATTTGGTTGAAATCCATTTGAACCAAGGGTTCAAATGCAACTCCAAATTAAGCTCTTAAATATGCCATTTATATGTTTTCATATATACAACATGTATAGGTTGTTTTGTCATGCATGAAAATGGTACAGATGGATAGATTGAATTTTCTGATCATTTTTCATATATAAATTATTTCAATCTGAGCTACGGTTGAATTTCTATGAATTTTTGAAGTTTATAACATTTTCTGGATTTTCCTGATTTATTTTAAATCCAGAAAACCATTACTGCATCAACATGACAGCACCATTGCGTCAGCAAGTCAAAGGCGGCTGACCAGGTCAAACCAGACGTGTGGGGTCCACACGTTAGTGTCACAGGTTAAACAGGGGTGTTATTTCTAATTTAACTAAAATATTGGGGCGCCAGGGCCCACTGTCAGTGTCAGGGGGTTAGCAAAATGGTGATTAGCCTTAAGCTAATCACCTGGCAGGTTGGGCCCGCACGTTAGGCCGGCGAGGCCGTCTCCGGCGACCTCTAGATGTGGCGGTGTCCGTGATTCAGGCCATGGGGGCGGCGGCTAAGGGCACCGGGGCGTAGCCCGGGCTCTCGCGCATCCAGGGGAGGCAACGGGAGGATGCGGGGTGGCCGGAGCTCGCCGGAGCGGAGCTCGCCGGAGCGGAGCTCGCATCGGCGGCCGGAGCACGGCTCCGGGCGGGATGTGGCTATAGGGCATGGCAGGGGCTGCGGAGGGCCTCTACGGCCTCCTGGCGTTGCACTGAGCATGGTGGTGTGCTCAGGTACTAGCTACGGTGGCCCTGGCCACGGCGGCGACATGGCCGGCGACGAGGCGCTCGCGGGTGCGACGGGTAGCAGGGCTACGGCACGGAATCGAGCACGGGGAAGGAGGGGAGACGGAGGAGAGCTCACAGTTGTCTCGATGGCGTCAAGCGTGAGCTCGGGGGAGGCCTGGACGAGGTGACTCCACGGCGAGGACCTCCGGGTACCGAGGTCGAAGAAAACGTTGGGGACGGTGTTGTGGTTCTTCTCCGGTTGCTTGGCTCAGCGTGGATGAAGAGGACGACGATGCGGAGCTCGGGGACGCATCGATAGGGAGTGGAGTGGCCGGTGGCCATGGCTACGGCGAGGGCGGCTCCGGTTGCGTGCGATGGTCGCGTGGGTGAGAGCTGGGGAGGAGGAGAGTGAGCGAGAGAGAGGGGAAAAGATCCAAGGGGTGCGTGGCAACGTCTGAGCGTGACGAGGAGGAGCCAGGCAGGCAGCTGCGTGTCGGCGTGCACGGCGTCGGGCATCGCTTCCCCTCTGCCTACTTGCAAGAGGAGGAAGACGGCTATGCCCCTGGTGGGCTGGGCCAGAACAGAAACGGGCCGGCCAGAGGCGCCAGGTAAGTTTCTCGCTTTCTTCTATTTTGTTTCTGTTTTCTATTTTTCTGACATTTGTTTGGTTTAATAAAAATACTAAACCATTTTATTTACTTCTGTCAAATTTTGCAGGGACCTAAGGGATTAATCCAAAGCCCCTCACCAAAATTCAGAATTTTTGGACATATATTATATATATAGCAAATATATATCCAAAGCAATTAGTTATTGGATTAATTCCAAATGCCCAAAATAAATACTTATGAGCTCCTGAAAATGTTGGTTTGATTTTTATCTTTGTCCAATATTTTCAGAGAGCAACATGAGCATTTTCTTGGACCTTTTTGGAGCAATTTTTTTATTTGGGTCATTTCTAGAATGATTCTGAGGGTTTCACAAATCCTCATTTCAAATTTAAATGGAATTTAAACATGATGCACAAAGAAGACTAGCCTAGGTCATACCAGAACTAGGGATGTGACAACTCGCCCCCACTTGAAAGAATCTCGTCCCGAGATTCAGGAGTTGGCGGAAAGAAAGCGGGGTACTCAAGTCGAAGGCGATCTTCACGCTCCCAGGTAGCTTCCCTCTCGGAATGATGAGACCACTAAACCTTGAGAAACTTGATGTTATGACGTTGAGTGACACACTCTGCTTGATCCAGAATGCGGACGGGATACTCTCGATAAGTGAGGTTATCTTGGAGATCAAGCATTTCATGGTCCACTCCACGGATGGGATCCGAGAAGCAACGCCTGAGTTGAGAGACGTGGAAGACATCATGAACTCGAGAAAGATGTGGGGGTAGTTCCAACTGGTAGGCAACCTCTCCTCGTTTAGCGAGAATGCGAAAAGGACCAATGTAACGAGGAGCCAACTTGCCCTTGATACCGAAACGATGGGTACCCTTCAAAGGGGTAACCCAAAGGTAAGCTTTGTCACCAACTTCATAAGCCAGTTCCTTATGACTACGGTCATACGGCTCTTTTGACGAGATTGGGCTGTTTTCAAATTCTCACGAATGATGCGAACTTGCTCTTCTGCCTCCTGGATCATATCCGGTCCAAAGAATTGTCCTTCACCAGTTTCTGACCAGTTCAAAGGTGTTCGACATCTTCGTCCATACAGAACCTCAAAAGGAGCTTTCTTGAGGCTGGATTGGTAGCTATTGTTATAAGCAAACTCGGCGAAGGGAAGACACTTCTCCCAATCCATACCGAATGAGATAACACAAGCTCTAAGCATGTCTTCGAGAATTTGGTTGACCCTTTCCACCTGACCACTTGATTGAGGGTGGAAAGCGGTACTGAAGGAAAGATGGGTGCCCATGGCAGTTTGGAAACTCTCCCAGAAGTGAGAAGTGAAAAGACTACCACGGTCTGAATTGATCTCTAGTGGAACACCATGAAGTGACACTATTCGAGAAATATATAAGTCAGCGAGCTGACTAGCAGTGATACTCTCTCGAATAGGTAGGAAGTGAGCCACTTTGGAAAGACGATCAATGACTACAAAGATAGCATTATTCCCTTTCTTGGTCCTGGGAAAGCCGGTGATGAAGTCCATATCAACTTTATCCCATTTCCACTCAGGAATAGCTAAAGGGTGAAGGGTGCCAGTAGGCCTTTGATGCTCTGCCTTAACGCGACGTCAAATGTCACAGTTAGCAATGAACTGAGCAATTTCTCTCTTCATCCTAGTCCACCAGAACCTCTGGCGCAGGTCCTGATACATTTTGGTACTACCGGGATGAATCATGAGAGGAGATTCATGGGCCTCCTTAAGGATTAATTGTCGAAGATGTTGATTCTTGGGAACCACCAAGCGACTCTCAAAGAAAACAACACCACGATCATCTATAGAGAAACTACCACCAACTCCCTTGTTAATGTTTCTCTTGATCCGGGAAATTCCTGTATCCTACTTCTGAGCAGAGATGATCTGATCCACAAGAGTAGGTTTCGCCACCAAGGTAGAAAGGAATCCGTGAGGAGCAAGGTGAAGGTTGAGCTTACATAACTCCTCATGGAGAAGTGGTTGGCCCTGTTGCAACATAAGATTGTTGCAATAGGACTTACGACTTAGCGCATCAGCCATGACATTCCCCTTGCCTGGGGTGTAGGTAATCCCTAAGTCATAATCTGAGATCAACTCCAACCTACGCCTTTGCCTAAGGTTCAAATCTAGTTGGGTGAAGATATACTTGAGACTCTGGTGATCGGTGTAAATCTTTCAACGCTTACCAAGAAGGTAATGTCGCCAGGTCTTAAGTGCATAGACTACGGCTGCAAGCTCTAGATCATGTGTAGGATAATTCTCCTCATGTGGATGCAACTGTCGAGATGCATAGGCAATCACATGGAGATCTTGCATAAGAATGCAACCTAGTCCCTGTCATGAGGCGTCGCAGTAGATAACAAAGTCTTTAGTGAAATCCGGTGGCACAAGTATGGGAGCAGAAGTCAGGCGTCTTTTCAGTTCCTGAAAACGGTACTCACACTGTGGGGACCACTCAAACTTTTTATCTTTCTTGAGAAGTTCCGTGAGAGGTTTGGCCACTTTGGAGAAGTTCTCAACAAAGCATCGACAGTAACTGGCTAGGCCAAGGAAACTCCTAACTTGCTTGACCGTTTTGGGTGGAGTCCAACCAAGAATGGCCTGAACTCTCTCAGGATTGACGGCAATGCCCTTGCTAGAGATCACGTGGCCGAGATAGGTCACTTTTGGCAACCAAAATTCGCACTTGGAGAAATTGGCATAAAGGCGGTGCTCTCTGAGTTTCTCTAACACAAGTCGCATGCTCTTCCTCGCTCTTCGAGTAAATAAGAATATCATCGAGGTAAACCACGACGAACTTATCTAAGTACTCCATGAAGATCGAGTTCGTCAAGCGGGAGAATGTAGCTGGAGCATTGGTTAGACCAAAGGACATGACGGTGTACTCGTACTGGCCATAACGAGTGACAAAAGCCGTCTTAGGAATGTCCCCATTTCTGATCTTGATTTGATGGTAGCCCAACCTCTAATCCATCTTGGAAAAGACTGAGGATCCAGCAAGATCATACAAATCGTTGATCCTGGGGAGCAGATACTTGTTCTTTATTGTGACCAAATTAACGGGACGATAATCTACAACCATTCGGTCCGTACCATCCTTCTTCATGACGAAGAGGACGGGGCAAGCCCAGGGAGAAGAACTAGGACGGATGAAACCTGTTGGGGATATTACCACTAGGCGTAAACCGGCCTACTTGGGCCGGGTTAACTTCATTAGTGGCGTAAACAGATGAAGGCCCAAGGCCTGTAGTCGGTTAGAACATGTAGCCGTAAACCGGCCTGATGTATGACTTGTATTGTAAGTAAGGAATAGAAAGATACCAACCGGAATACGAGTATGAACCGGTTAGGACTCTATGGACCGACGGGCGTCACCCGTGTATATAAGGGGACGACCCGGTGGCGGTTCAGGAGAGACAACCACAACTCGAGCCTAGGCGAAGCTTGTTTGCTCCCTAGCCATCGAGATCATATCAATTCCATCACAACTAGACGTAGGCTTTTACCTTCATCGAAGGGGCCGAACTAGTATAAAACCCTCATGTCTTTGTGTCCGCTTTAACCCCTTCAAGTAAACTCGTAGCGATGGCTCCACGACTAAGTCCTTTCGCTAGGACATCTGTCGTGACAAATCCACGACAGTTGGCGCCCACCGTGGGGCTATCGCATGATGGTTTGACGATCTTGGAGGGCAAGCTCAAGGGACTCGAAGGCTATGTTGTGGGCCGGATGACCAAGAGTCGTCGGGGCAGGATCTACATCGACGACGCAGGATGGGGTCCCGAGGCCGATTCGATCGAGTACGGGTACCGGGTCCCCTTTGGTGGCATACACGTTTTCATTGGCAAAATCGGTGAGCCTGGGCCTGAGCCGGACATCTGCACCAACCTCATCGAGACGGCTCAGCGTGCGAGATCTACCTGGGCTAAACCGGCCGTGAAGCGTGTCTTCGTTGGAGTCATCCACGAAGGAGAGCGTGAGGATGAATCAGAACACGGTAGTGAGACCGTCGTCTATTCCGATGACGAGTCCTCGACCGGAGAGACTGAATCGCTGTACCAGTTGCAAGACGACCAGATTAGGGGCTGTTCCGATGGCGACAGTATTCCGGACCCCCCGGGCCAGGTCAACCGGGTTGGAATATTCATGGCCGGCACACAGGCGGCGAATCACTCTTCGACCGCCGCAGCAATGCTCTCCGGATCAGCAGCGGCAGCGGCAGCAGGGGCAGGAGGCCTTATGCGCCCGCCGGTTCAAGTCCTATCCGACCTGTTTGACGCACTGGCCGCGCTTATGATGGAAGCTAATCCGGCGGATCAGGAGGCTCATGATGCAGAAATTGCAAAGGTGAAAGAACAGATCGCGCGGGCCAAAGCGGATCTGGCGGCAGAGAAGGACAGGATGGCGGCAGAGCGGGCCGCTTTGGACGCCCAGGCCTATAAGCTCATGCTTGACCAGAATGCATCACAGGAGGTTTTGAAGCGGAAGCACAGATCACGCCTGCCGTTAGGGTTTGACCCCCGAAATCTCTTTCACACTCTAGGAGCTGGACCCAGTAATCCGCCGCAGTACCCGGAGACAAACCGGATTGAGGCACCAGGACCAGGGGCGACGGTCCAACCTCGCCTGATGGAACCTCCTCACCAAAACATTGTGGTTCCTCCGCCGGTCCAGACGCCCCCGGGTCATTATTCGAATCCTATGGACAACCTTGTTGCGGCCGCTGCACGGTTAGAGGCCATCCCAGTCGAAGGGGATTCTCCGCAAGCGATAGAGACGCGCCGGGTTAAGGAGCTTCTCCGGACTGCGCTGATTCAGCAGGAGGCATACTCATACAGCCGTGATCGGATTCATTCTACGCCCCGTCCGAGCCGGAGCTATAGCAGGCGCATGGATGAACCGGCCATATCAAGCAATGCGTGAGGCCGTGAAGCGGCCCGTGGTCATGACCCGACAGGTGGTGTTGGCGATGCTCAGGATGTGGTGGACCGGGCCCGGGCACAAAGGGAGGCCGAGTTAGCAGCACAGGATAATGCGGGCCAACTTACACCAGTTCGTTCTACCACCTTTGCCGGACCAGGAATCACATCCGCTTTGGGAGTGCCTTGCTTGATCCCTGCTTTACGTAATGTGCGCCTGCCCAAAGATTTCAAGGGTCCAGGCAAGGTGCCGAATTACACCGCTGATTTACCCCCTGAAGCATGGGTAGAGAGTTATGAGATGGCCATGGAAATGCTGGACGTGGATGAGGCCGCATGTGCAAAATACTTCACCATGATGCTTGAGGGCACGGCTCGTACTTGGTTAAAGAGCCTACCACCCAATTCTATCAGCTCATGGGCCCAGTTGTGGGCCCGGTTTATACAGAATTTTAAGGATACCTGTAAGCAGCCCAAGTCCATAGTAGACCTGGCGGCTTGTGTCCAGGAGGAAGGAGAATCAATGACCCGTTGGGTGCACCGCGTTTCGGAAATTTTGCACTCGTCTGACAGGATTAATGACAACTCTGCGATCTTAACTCTGGAAGGCAACTGCCGGTTTGAGCCTCTAAAATTGAAGTTGGGACGCATGAAGCGGTTCTGTAATGACATGGGAACCCTCATGGCCGCTTTAGTGAAGTATGCCGATTCGGACAGTACCAAGGATCCCGAGCCTAATGATGATGAAGCAGGGAAGGGAAAGAAGAATAGCAACTCCAAACAGCAGCAGTACAAACTAGCGGGTCATGGAAACGGAGGCAAGCGCAAAGCGGATGGCAGCGTGGATTTTGTGGCCAACACTAATGCACAGGACAGGGGGCAGCGGTGCAGAGGTAAAGCGGCAAATCATAATGGGGCTCCCAATCCTAACGCAAGCCGTTTGAACTATTTGTTGAATCAGCCTTGCCCGAAGCACGGGACGAAGGAGGCACCGGCTAACCATCTTTGGAAAGATTGTTATATCATGCAGGAGTTCAAAAACTCTAATGCTTTCCGGTATGATCACGGATCAGGTAACGGTTCAGGATCCGGTTTCCACGGGCCGGATCACGATGGAGTTTCCGGTTCAGGTCGCAATCAGGGCGGTCACAATCACCAGAATAATTAGAACAGCCAGCAGCAGCAGCAGCAGTCGGGTTATCAGAGCCAGCCAAAACAGTTGAACAATGGGCAGTATCATGTTTTCACAACTAGTTTGGATAAACGTGACCGAAAACTCCACAGGCGAGCGGTGAATTCTGTTGAACCGGCCTTACCACGTTACTTGCGCTGGTCGGAGCAGCCTATCGTGTGGAGCAGAGAGGATCACCCGCCCCGGGTTGATAATCCGGGCCAGCTAGCATTAGTGGTAGACCCTCAGGTGGGGGGTTATAAATTCACCAAGGTACTCATGGATGGAGGAAGCAGTATTAACATATTGTACTATGAGACATTCCGCCGCATGGGTTTAACAGACAAAGATCTCAGACCGTCGAATACGGTGTTCCATGGTGTGGTGCCTGGCAAATCTGCATATCCTGTTGGTAAGATAGCCCTGGATGTGGCCTTTGGGGACGAGCACGACTCCCGGTCGGAAAAACTAACATTTGAGGTGGTGAAGATCCGGAGCCCGTATCACGCCTTGTTTGGCCGGCCGGCTTACGCCAAGTTCATGGCGCGGCCTTGTTATATCTACTTGCAGCTCAAGATGCCGGGTTACAAGGGGACCATAACGGTTCATGGGAGCCGTAGGGTCGCTTTGGAATGTGAGGAAGGTGATGCGGCTTATGCAGACTCAGTCTGTGCCACAAAGGAGTTGAAGTATTATAAGGACAATGTTGATCCGGCGGATATGACCCCTTTAAAGAAGCCAACTACAGAGCATGATTCAGATCTGAAGTTCAAATCGGCAGCTGAGACCAAGCTTGTTGACTTCGTGCCTGGCGAATTCATCCAAGCAGTTCACTATCAGTGCCAACCTGGATCCCAAATAGGAAAGCGCGCTCATCGAGTTCATCCGTGAGAATCGGGACATTTTTGCATGGAAGCCGTCTGACATGCCAGGTGTACCGAGGGAACTCGCTGAGCACACTCTTAATGTGGATCCTAAGTATAAACCGGTGAAACAGTTCCTCCGCCGGTTTAACGAAGAAAGACGCAAAGCCATCGGAGAGGAAGTGGCCAGGCTTTTAGCAGCTGGTTTTATTATTGAGGTGTTCCATCCAGAGTGGCTTGCTAATCCGGTGCTGGTTCTTAAGAAAAACGGCACTTGGCGTATGTGTGTGGATTACACAGATCTTAACAAAGCCTGTCCGGCAGATCCTTTTGCCCTCCCCCGTATTGACCAGATCATTGATGCCACGGCGGGCTGTGAGCGTTTGAGTTTTTTGGATGCATACTCTGGATATCATCAGATCAAGATGGCGGTTAAGGACCAGGAGAAAACAACATTTATTACTCCCTTTGGAGCCTTCTGCTATGTATCTATGCCCTTCGGGCTCAAGAGTGCCCAAGCCACCTATCAATGGTGTGTACAGAATTGCCTGCATGAGCAGATCGACCGCAATGTGCACGCCTATGTGGATGATATTGTAGTAAAATCAAGACAGAAGGAGACACTGGTGGATGATTTGAAGGAGACCTTTGACAAGTTGCGAGCTTACAAGATGATGCTTAATCCGGCCAAGTGTGTTTTTGGTGTTCCGGCAGGCAAGTTACTGGGTTTCCTGGTGTCTAACAGAGGAATTGAGGCTAATCCGGAGAAGATTATGGCTATTACATCCCTAGCTAAACCGAAGTGTATCAACGATGTTCAGCGTTTGGCGGGCCGAATCGCTGCACTGAGCCGGTTTATCAGCCGCCTCGGGGAGAAGGCTATCCCTTTGTACCAAATGCTGAGGAAGACAGACAA
Organism: Triticum dicoccoides; assembly: GCF_002162155.2. Classification (NCBI taxonomy): domain Eukaryota; kingdom Viridiplantae; phylum Streptophyta; class Magnoliopsida; order Poales; family Poaceae; genus Triticum; species Triticum dicoccoides. The sequence continues at coordinate 543,240,259 of NC_041384.1, read as the reverse complement.
TTTCGTCTGGAGTCCAGCTGCTGATGAGGCATTTGAGGACCTGAAGTGGCAGTTAGCCAATCCGCCTGTTCTTGCAGCTCCAGTTGACAAGGAGCCACTATTATTATACGTAGCGGCCAATGCTCGGGCAGTTAGCGTGGCTATTGTGGTGGAACGCAAAGAGGCAGGCAAGGAATATCCGGTTCAGCGGCCGGTTTATTATATCAGCGAGGTGCTTATTGAATCCAAGCAAAGGTATCCGCATTGGCAGAAGCTGGTCTATGGAGTTTTTATGGCCAGTCGGAAGTTGAAGCAGTATTTTCAAGGGCACCCCATCACAGTGGTCAGTTCATCTCCCTTGGGTGATATTATACAGAACCGGGAGGCGACTGGCCGGATTGCCAAGTGGGCTATAGAGCTTGGGCCACACGGACTGAAGTACGTGCCTCGGACGGCCGTGAAGTCTCAAGCGCTTGTTGATTTCATCAATGACTGGACAGAGTTACAAGCACCAGAGGAGAAGCCGGATCACACATATTGGACTATTCATTTTGATGGATCCAGGCAATTGGAAGGCTCGGGGGCTGGAGTCGTATTAACTTCCCCACGAGGTGATAAGTTTTGTTATGTTCTCCGCTTAATGTTCCCTTGTACTAATAATGCAGCTGAGTATGAAGCTTTGCTCCATGGTCTCCGGATGGCTAAAGAGATGAATTTAAGCCGGGTTAAGTGCTTTGGTGACTCGGACCTAGTGGCTCAACAGGTGTCTGGCACTTGGGATTCTAAGGACCCGCTCATGGCTGCATATCGTCGGGAAGTGGATAATATTGCAGGTTGTTTCAAGGGTTATCAAGTGGATCATGTGGACCGTCGGAAGAATGAAGCGGCGGATGCTTTAAGCCGGTTGGGCTCTCAGCGTAAACCGGTCCCGCCTAACGTCTTTTTGGACGTGTTGCACAACCCGTCAGTCAGGCTCCCAGGTGAGGTGGATTTGGCTATCCCTGATCCGGAGGCTCAATTGGTGGCAGCCCTGCATGTTATTCCGGATTGGACAGTTCCTTATCTTGCGTACATGAACCGGGGAGAGTTACCAAAGGATGAGATTCTGGCCAGGCAGATAGTCCGGCGATCCAAGTCTATGACGATTGTCAATGGTGAATTACATCATTGCAGTGTATCAGGGGCGTTTCAACGTTGTGTTTCTCCTGAGGAAGGCTGTGAAATCTTAAGAGAAATCCATGAAGGGGATTGTGGACACCACGCCGGTTCAAAGTCTCTGGTGGCAAAGGCGTTTCGTCACGGGTTCTACTGGTTGACAGCGCATGCTGACGCGGAGGACTTGGTTAAACGGTGTGATGGATGTCAGAAATTTTCAAGGCGTGCTCATGTGCCGGCTCAAGAATTGAGGATGATCCCAATAACATGGCCGTTTGCAACTTGGGGGCTGGATATGGTTGGGCCTTTTAAAAGATCCAAGGATAAGAAAACCCACCTTTTGGTGGCAGTTGACAAATTTACCAAGTGGGTTGAAGCGGAGCCTGTCAGCAAGTGTGATGCAGCAACAGCGGTGCAGTTCATCAAGAAGGTGATTTTCCGGTTTGGTTTTCCACACAGTATCATTACTGACAATGGTACCAATTTATCCAAGGGCGCTATGAAGGAGTTCTGTGAACGTGAGCACATCTGACTTGACGTGTCGTCAGTGGCACACCCCCAGTCCAATGGACAGGCAGAACGAGCTAATCAAGAAATCTTGCGAGGCATCAAACCTCGGCTTTTGGTCCCATTGCAAAGAACACCAGGATGTTGGGTTGAAGAGCTACCATCTGTATTATGGAGTATCAATACTACGCCAAACCGGTCCACAGGATACACGCCATTTTTCATGGTCTATGGAGCAGAGGTAGTTCTCCCTAGTGACATCCGGCACGATTTGCCTCGTGTGGCAGCTTATGTTGAAGCAGACAATGAGACAGCACGACAAGACGCTTTGGACCTATTGGACGAGGAGTGTCATATAGCAGCTGCCCGTTCGGCGATTTACCAGCAAGATCTTCGTCGCTATCACAGTCGCCGGGTTAGAACCAGAACTTTTCAAGAAGGAGATTTGGTGCTTCGACTCATCCAAGATCAAACGGACATGCACAAGTTATCCCCACCTTGGGAGGGACCTTTCGTGGTCAGCAAGAATTTGCACAACGGGTCGTACTATTTGATTGATATTCGAGGGCATCAAGACTCACATATATCAGAGGAGGAGACCAACAGGCCGTGGAATATAGCTCATCTTCGGCCTTACTATACTTGAGCCATCGGCTCTATCTATGTACATATCATGACAATGTATATATTATCTTTGATATATCAAACCGGAGCCTCAGCTAAAGCGGGGTCTCTGTCTTTCTCATCATGCGAGGTTACACGGAGTGGTTCTGTTTAAAGCAGCCTCCGGTTTACCCCTTGACATTTGTTTTTTATATATCACTGGGGGCCTTGGTCGTGTCCGAACCAACGAACACCCTTTGATAGGCGACAGCCACGAGATCATTTGGGGACATGGTCAAGTCTGAACCAGTCACGCCTCTTGGTCGGCCTAAGGCCACAAAATCACTTGGGGGCATGGTCGAACCTGAACCATTGTCACGCCTCTTGATCTGGCATATATGCCACGAGTCATTTGGGGACCTGGCTGACTTGAATCATTGTCACTCCTATTGGGGGCCTTGATCCTGTCCGACCATGGTAATACCATCTGAACAGCTCAGTATAGCATATTTGTGCAAATGGTTTTTATCATTGCCTTTGCTTCCATGTTGTTTTCATGGTTTGTTCGTTCTTTGCTTTTGTTGGATTTCTTTTATGTCAACAAGCATATTTTTTCCGGTTCAGCCAATGATTTTTGATCCCCCTTTAAATCCGGAGGAGTCTGCCTGGTTTACCTTTTCCCTGTTAACATCATGGAGTAACCAGGGGGCTCGTATTAAGTCAGTACGGTTTGTACGGGAGCTACTTTCTCCCTTTTTGACGGTAATGGTTTATAAAACCACCGCTTCAGGCTTGGCTAAAGCCAGCTTTATGCTCAAACATGGCAGGTATTTATGTATCATCTATTTGTTATATTACTGATACACATATCAAGATTATAATCCGGCTGACGGTATAACCGCCACCAAAGTTCAAATTTTTCTGATTGCAGGAAATATGAATTAAAGTTTTTCAAGCAAAAGCTTCAGTACTTATGCACGAAGGCATATTCCAGGCAGAAGTTTTAACTATCCTATTACAAGGCAGCATGGTGCTCAAACAAAATCATTGTTTTTGTGGAAGGATGTTGCAAATAGCTCTTCAAACCGGCTTCCGGTTCAAGCCTGCTCCTCATCCTCCGCCGCTTCAGCTTCCTCGTCTCTACCCATTGGCTGGAAATCAACAGTGGTCCAGTCGATTCCCATTAAAGCTTGGAAAACAGCCTCTTCATGGATCAGGGAAGACGGTTCAATATCAGGGGCGTAAGTGTGCTTACGGATTGGAGGAATCAGATTCTCCGCTTCAACAGTTGGGGCCGGCACTCGCTTGTTTTGATTATTATATTGCGCTTGATAATGCGTCAAATCTGCCTCTTCAGCTAGCTGGCAAGCCAGCGGGCGCACTGCACGGTTTATGGCCCTTAGATCTTCTTCGTTGAATTCAGAGCCATCTTCTTTCAGATTGGGATAGCCTTGAGCTGCTTCCACAGGATCAAAGTCGGGCACCCATGCCTTTGCCCGGATTAAGGCATTGATGGCTCCGGTTCGGGCAGCGGATTTTTTCAGCTCTTCAATCCGGGCTGGAAGCATTGACAACTTGCTTAGAGTGTCCTGGATTAAAGAGGGCGCCGGGTCGTTGTGAGAAGCTGTGGTGATGATCCGTTGGGCTCCGGTATACAATTGTTCCACCAAGGTGTAGGCAGCTTTCAATTTCTTCCGCGCATCATTTCCTAGGTGCCCAATACGTGTGCCTACAACAAGATTGGAATGGTCTCAAACCGGCTTTACGATACAGCAGATTCAAATTTATCACAGAAGTTACAAGGAGCTTACCAAAGATTGCAGCAGTCATGGAGTGTATTTGCCGCTGTACGGCCGTCAGTTCATCCACCATCGGTTTAAGGGCCGCTTCAGCATTTTCCGCTCTTTTGGTTAAACCGGCCTTCTCAGTGGCCCAGTCAGCTCGCTCTTTCTTGAAGCCTTCTTTCAGCCGTTCAGCAGTGCTCAAAGCGCTGGTTAATTCTTGCTTGGCCTTATCTATTTCAGCCTGCTGGGTTTTCAGGGCCTCCTGCAAATCGGCAATCCGGTCCTCCTTGATTTTCACCTCAGCCTGCATACAGATGGCATTTTAAGCTTTGCACAGACGATCCAAGAAATGGAAGTATCAACCACATAACAAAGTTATATGCCTGATACTTGGGGGCTAATGCACCTTCAATTTTTTGTATATTGCTAGATTACAAAGTCCCAAGCTCAATACAAGTATTCAACTTGGCACTTGGGGGCTAATAGCTATTTGATCAAGTTATGTTCTAAGGACAGCTTTTTATTTTTGAGCCCCGGTTTACTTATGCTAAGTTAGACCGGCCCTCGAGGCTTATGCCGACGGATTTCAAAAATGTTCAGGATCAAGTCCCGGTTTGACCAAGGTCACAAACCAGCCCTTGGGGGTTACAAGGATGAATGCAATGGCAGAAAGGAAAGAACGAATTTACCTCAAATTTATCCCTCATCATTTTGACCAAGCCAGCTTCACAGTCACGGCTAGTGTAAAGCCGGTTTAAATAGCCAGAGTGAAGATCTTGAGCATTCAGAGCGGCGTATGTCTCTAGTTCAACATCCCATTTTCCTTTGTTCAAAGGGGAAGAATCCTCTTTGATGGTATGCCTGGTAAGGGTGGCAGGATTCCCGGGTTCAGAGCGGCCTACGCCGGTAATCACAACATCATCATCTTTTGACTCGCCGGTTTGGGTTGGCGCGGCCGGTTTGTCAGCAGGAGTGTGGGATTTCTCAATCTGGACAGAGCTGGCAGGCGGATCAGCAGAGGCTGGAGTATTAATAAGACCTTCTTCAGGGATAACATCGTCTTGCAGAGGAGGATCATTGGGGATATCTTCACAAGTAAACACTTCATGATCCAGTGCTTGGTCATGTTCTGGGGCCACATCTTCTTCAGCCGCTCTATCCAGGCGGGCCTTCTTGCTTGGTTTCGGTTTAGCCCTGAAAGAAAAATAAAAAAGTCAAGGAAAAGCGTAAGCCATTGCGCAGTATACTGGAAGCATATGTTCGGTTTAACTTACCCAACAACTGTTTTCAAAGGTGGTAGCTGGGTGGCCGACGATTCACCAGACGATGAATGAGAAGTGACCTGGTAATCGGAGTCGGATGGATTAAGAGGTTGACGGAAGAAACCCGCTTTAGGATTTAAATCAATAAAAAGGTCAGAGACCTCGGTGCGGCGTTTTCGAACCGGACTGTTCGGTAAACCGGCAGAAGTAACTACCTGGCCGCTGTGCCGGGTTGTGCGGCGATCTTTGTGTTGCTGGGTCTTCATAAGAAAGTTGGGATCCAAATAAGCAAGAGGATGAGAAAATTTAACTTTCCGGTTTGTCCGGCGAGATTTTGGCAAAGGCAAGATTTCTGAATCAGAAGAGAGAATAGTTACCTCAACGAAGCCCGCATTGCTGGCCTCAGCGTCATCCTGACAAGCATCATCATCAATAAGGCGGGTAAAAAGTAAGCCAAGTGAATCAAGTTCTACCTCAAGATCCGGATTACCCACATCATCATCAATGGCTGGGTCAGATGAAGCGGTGGTCTTTCTTTTACGAGCTGGTTTCTTGATAGCCTTGGTCTTGGGCCGGGTTGGCTGCCCTGCCTTCTCCGTTTTATCTTGTGAAAGCTTCTTGCTCCAAAACGGATTATCACTCTGGATCAACAATAATTGAAGGTCAGACGGATAAAGCAGTAACAGGTTCAATAATAAAGCAAGTAAAATCTTACCGCTGGCGGTTCGTTGGTGGTGCAGTAAGGAAGCAGACTGGTTTGAGCACAGAGGTGCTCCGGTTCATTCAACATCTTCTTTACAGATTCTGTGACTTCGTCGTCGGAGACCTGGATTTTGATATGTCGGAGTGGGTCATCGACACTGCCAGTATATTCGCACATCAAACCAGGGCGCCGGCTTAGAGGCAGAATGCTCCATGATATCCAGCAGCGTGCAAGGTCTATTCCTGTTAAACCATTGGCCATGAAGGCCCGGAGCTTGGACAGTTGAGGGGCATATTTAATTCTCTCCTTGGCGCTTAGCCTTTGTGGAAAAGGGTGAGTGTTGCTGAGCCGTTCCGGACGGAAGCTAGGCAAGGGATTTTCATTGTCAGGGGAGGTATCCTTGCAATAAAACCAAGTTGCGTTCCACTCCTTGGGGTGAGTATGGAGTTTGACGTGGGGATAGGTGATTTCCTTCCTCTTCTGAATGGCCATACCGCCCAGTTCGGTATTAGGGCCGTCGGTGAATTCAGTATGGCGGTTTAGATGAAAGAGATCTCTAAATAACTCGACTGAAGGCTCCTCTTGAAGGTATGCCTCAGAAAGTACTTGAAAGTGACATAGATTGGTGATGGAGTTGGGGCCAGTATCCTGTGGACGGAGTTGAAAGTTGGCTAACACATCCCGATAAAATTTAGAGCCGGGTGGTTTGAAGCCTCGGGCCATGTGATCTGCGAAGACCATGACCTCTCCTTCCTGGGGCATGGGAGGACATTCATCTCCAGGAACCCTCCAGTGAATCGTATCTTTGCTATCCAAAGCGCCGATCAGGACTAGATCGTCCAGCTGTGATTCTGTGACACGGGAGGGAACCCAGTTGCATTTGTACACTTGTTTGGCCATGACGAGATCTACAAGAAATAGGTGATCCGGTTCAAGGACATGCCGGATAAAAAGGTGTTGATCTAATTACGGTAAACCGGAGGCAGTACCCATAAACCGGTCTTCTACAACGCGGCATCAGATGGATTCTGGCGGTTCAACCAGGGGACTAATGACATATATACCGGTTTAGCAATTTTTTCTCTATGGTGAAGTTAAACCGCCTGGCCTAAGCATCGGAAGCAATTAAAACTATGGATAACTAGTTATGCAGAAACAAATTTCACAAAATCGTGTTACAGCCGCGGATCTACAGCAAGCTCACAAAAACAGGAAATATTTTGAAGACTAAGGCGGAAACAGAAGTGAACCATTGAGCGGATATGTGCGGGAGATCTATGAGCTTGGATGAGAAATAGCAAGCGGATGCTAAAGGGATCGCTACTAAGCACAACAAGAGTTCACAGATGCATTCAAGGTCAGAGAACAGCTATGAACGCGCAATGAACATAGCAAGAACATGGAACCCTAAGAACAGATCTAGGTTAAGAAGGAGAGAGAACTTACCGGGAATGGAGAAGATGCGGAAAGACGCCGCAGCACTCTGGTACGTTCAGGTTGATGCAGCGGCCCGAGACGAGGCAGAGGTCGACGGTGGTGGTGGAGTTCCAAAGCCCGCGACGTGAGGAAGAAGAAGAAGAAGGGACGAAGGGGAAGAGAAAGGAAATGACCCTTCGGTCTTATTTATAAGGCAACCGAGCTAGGTCAAACGCGCGAATCCAGGAGCTGTCATTAAGAGGGCGTTATGGATTTCATAATGACGTCATGCCGGTTTACAGTAACCAAAACTGATGACGTCATGCCGGTTTACAACAACCAAAAATGATGACGACATGGAGATTTGCCAATTAACAGAAGATATCCAAGACGCAAGATGGTGTGAAGGATTGACATGAACCAGTTCAAATCAATCTGGGGCCTAATGTTGGGGATATTACCACTAGGCGTAAACCGGCCTACTTGGGTCGGGTTAACTTCATTAGTGGCGTAAACAGATGAAGGCCCAAGGCCTGTAGTCGGTTAGAACATGTAGCCGTAAACCGGCCTGATGTATGACTTGTATTGTAAGTAAGGAATAGAGAGATACCAACCGGAATACGAGTATGAACCGGTTAGGACTCTATGGACCGACGGGCGTCACCCGTGTATATAAGGGGACGACCCGGTGGCGGTTTAGGAGAGACAACCACAACTTGAGCCTAGGCGAAGCTTGTTTGCTCCCTAGCCATCGAGATCATATCAATTCCATCACAACTAGACGTAGGCTTTTACCTTCATCGAAGGGGCCGAACTAGTATAAAACCCTCGTGTCTTTGTGTCCGCTTTAACCCCTTCAACTAAACTCGTAGCGATGGCTCCACGACTAAGTCCTTTCGCTAGGACATCTGCCGTGACAAATCCACGACAAAACCCTTTTGCAAGGATTCATCGAGTTGTTTCTTAAGCTTAGCTAGTTCTAAGGGTGCCATCTTGTAAGGTCTCCTAGAGATTGGAGCGGTTCCTGTGATAAGATCTATGACAAACTCTACATCTCTGTCAGGTGGAATACCTGGCAGTTCCTCTGGAAAGACATCTGGAAAGTCACAGACTACCAGGATATCTTCAAGGTCTGGAAGAGGGTTGGCATTAAGAGAATAGAGCTGACGCTTTGCAACTCTAGTGGAGACAGTGACTATCTTGCTAGATGGGTGTGTAAGCTGAACAGGCCTGGTGAAACAATCAATCTTGGCATGATGAGCTGTCATCCAGTCCATACCCAAGATGATGTTAATATCTGAAGACTTGAGGGCTACAAGTGATGCAAGGAATACAAGTCTGTCAACAAGGATTTCATTACCATGGCTTATTCTGGTAGTTTGCCATCTAGACCCTGGAGTTTGGATTTCAAGTGGATTTGGCATATCACAAAATGACATGTCGTGCAAACGAGCATAGCCTTCAGACATGAAGGAGTGAGATGCTCCGGTATCGAACAGAACCGAAGCTGGATGACAGTTGACAAGGAGTGTACCAAGAACGACATCCGGATCATCATGAGCGTCTTTAGCTGAGACGTGATGCACACATCCACGTTCAGTGGGAGCTGACTCGACACTAATCATCTTGCGTGATGGCTTACCACGGCCAACAAACTTCTCAGACGGGGGTGGATCATAGTTGGTTTGAGAGCAGTCATGTGCATAGTGTCATGGCTCTCCGCATGCGAAACAAGTCCCTGATGTAGGACGTGGACCCGCTTTGATAAGCGGTCTACCAATAGGCCTAGGTGGAGCATGTAACTGAACTGGGTGAGGCGCCACATAAGGGGGCCTCGGTGAATAACCGGGTGGAAGAGCGGAGTTCGGAACCCAAATCCGGCGCTTCTGCGAAGTAGAACCGGAGGAAGAACCCAAACCACGGGTGTGCTTACGAGACTCCTCGTAATTGAGTTGAGTTGTCTCTGCATTAATGGCCTTGTTCACAAGAGCCTGGAATGTATTGCAATGATGCAAGTGGAGATCACGACGCAACTTGGGGTTGAGACCCTTCCGGAACCTAGCCTGCTTCTTGGCGTCTGTGGACACCTCTTCTGTAGCATAGCAGGCGAGGTTCTCAAACTCTCTACTATAAGTATCAATAGCCATCTTATCCTGGGTGAAACTACAGAACTCTTCTCTCTTGCGGTCAATGAGAGCTAGAGGGATGTGATGCTCGCGAGAAGCCTTAGTGAAATCTCTCCAGGTGGGCATCTGGCCAGCTGGAAGCATAGCCTCATAGTTCTGCCACCAAAGACTAGCAGGACCTTCCAGGTGATATGCAGCATAGGTGACCTTGTCACCTTCAGCTACGTTCGCAGAACGCAGCTTGTGTGTGATACTACGGAGCCAGTCATCTGCATCGAGTGGTTCAATGGAATGATGGAAGGTAGGTGGTTTCAAACCAATGAAATCATAGATGGTCGCTGACTCTTTGTGTTGATGGGAGGTGTTCTCCTCAATACGTGCTAACAAGCGGTTAGACTCTCGCTTGTTCTTGTCCATCTCTAACATGAACTCTGCCAACGAAGGCTGGTCGGGAGGATCCTCATCCCTACCATCACCGTGGTTCCGGCTACGAGGAACAGAACTTCGGTTAAATGGCAACATCCTGAACAACGAAACCAAGGAAAACAAGTATGGATTCAGCACCAACTATAGGATGCAGAAGGTAGCACAAGAAATTAGTATCTCTCGAATTCCTAGGAAAATTCCGGCAGCATAACGGCAGTAAGATGCTCAAAATGAGACATGCTGTAAACGATGGGGTAGTACCATACTCAACATCATCACTCAAGGTTATGAGATATTACTAAACAGACTACACCGGAAGTACTCGAAAACTGGAATATGACTCTAATCAACCAATCCTAAGAGACTACGGAGTAGTAACACATGATCCTGATAGACGGAAGAGAAAGCCTAGTTCCTTAACCACGTAGGAAAGATAGGATGACTCAGATCAGCAGACATGAGATATAAGGAGTAAAAAGAGCCTTACGTTCCCTTCCACAATCAATTCCCCTATATAGCTAAAGAATTTCTAGACCCAACTTCGACCAGGTTGGCTTGGTAATCCTACAGGAAGTCAGGCTCTGATACAAAGCTGTCGGGAACCCGATTCCAAGTCTCATCGATCTAGCCGGTAACACCTCATATCACTTTGCGGCCTCACACACGGTATTCCCACGGGTGTCGCCTTACACTAGCCCGGGACCATTTGCGCCTTTTGGCTCACGTATATGATTGTGTCGCTAGCATCCATATGACAGAGAAACCGGGCCGACATGGCTAGTCGTGAACCCAAAGCGGCACTAACCTATGGGGACAGGCATACATGATTCACATCGAGCATGTCGGTCGGCAGCGTGTGAATCCGGGCTGTAGCACTGGGCTAACAGGACTCCGGGGAACCCGGGCTGTAGCAGGCTAGACAGGACTCCGGATGTCACCGCGTGACATTTCCCCGAGGGGACAGACATAGGAACGAAGCGAAACACATGCCGGCCAGTCAAGTGTCCTGAGCAGTAGTGCTGGGCTATCGGGACTCCGGTGAACCGGGCTATAGCGGACTACTATGGCTGAAGGAAGCACTAGACTACATTTCCCCATAAGAGAGGCTGCCAAGGATAAACAGCTAGATTGTCGGACCCCACACATAGCAATACACGTCATACATACACATAACATGCAAGTATGTGCTGTAGAACATGGCATCACAACATAACGCAAACTCATATAGATAAAGGCCCAGAAGAGCCACATAGCATTAATACAAGCAGAGGTCTCATGACCCATCATTCAGAGCATACAAGCAATGGAAGCATTACATGTCCGAGTATAGAAAACTACAAAAGAAAAAGGCTGAGAAGCCAGACTATCTACAAGTCCCTCTCAAGGGTACAAGATCATAGCTGAGGTAACAAGCTACTCGTCGAAGTCCAAGCGGTACTACTAGTGAGACAGATGTCTCACCAGCAAAACATAAATAAAGCAAACGTGAGTACAAAGGTACTCAACAAGACTTACATCAGATCCTATCATACATGCATTTGTGTCAAGAAGGTAATGTGGGGTTTAGTTGCAGCAAGCCAGCTTTGACTTAGTGGCTATCTTGTTTTACAACAACGAGAAACTTCTTTGAGGTGAGGCAGCGCACACCAGTCCACTAATCACCACATCAATACACTACCATGGATTCATCCCCGTCTCTCTACAAGAAGGCCATCCATAGCACTCACACTTGTCTTGAGCATTTTAGAGTATCCACTTTAAGTTGTCTATGTACCACGTAAGCATCCAAGAAGTCCATAACCGAGGACACGGCTATTCGAATAGATCATGATAACCCTGCAGGGGTGTACTTCTTCACACACGCTCTCACCACTTATCACCATATACACGTCATTTATCTCGGCAACCTTCAAGCGGAAGCCTGGCGAGGGTGTCGGCCACGACCTGACTAACCACACAAGACTCTAGTCCGGGTTTATCGCCTATTCGGGTTCCATCCGCAAGGAGATCCGGCCGGGGTTTCGCTCACGGCCCCAAACGATGTGTACAGGGTTCCCGAGCCCACCATCCGGGTGCCACTCGGTACACAGGGCCACGTGTGCCTAGTCTGTCCCAAGTCCACCCTGCCGGGTGCCACTCGGTAGAAAAATAGCACTACCTACAAACACCAGAAACTATTTGCAACTCCTGGACAGAGATCTAGGCGGTTAATAAGTCGAGAGAGCTTGGAGCACCCGGAGCCCAATGTGTGGTAGTAGCTAGTCATTGGATAACTTACACAGAACTCAGTTCTTAAGGACGGTCCCAATGAGACAAACCACCATGGACTCCTACATGGCCTCTCACCGCTACCTTTACCAAATCGTGTTCACACGCTTAACTCTCACCACCGGAACATATCGTAACACTCCAATTCATTCCCGATGAATCAGACCTGACACAACTCTAAGCAATAGCAGGCATGGCATGGTAGGAACACAACATGGCTCAAACAACTCCTACACATGCTAGTGGGTTTTAACTATTTACTGTGGCAATGACAGGTCATGCAGAGGAATGGGTTCAACTACCGCAGCATAAAGTAGCAGTTGAATCGTTGTTGTCCTAATGCAATAAATGAGAGCAGGAGCGAGAGAGTAGGATTGTATCGGAATGAACAAGGGGGGTTGCTTGCCTGGTAGATCAACAGGGGCACTTCTCCTCTGACAGGTACTCTGGATCGGTCTCCGGAGCAAGACCTATCAAGAAGGAACGGTGCCGAAAATCAAACACAAGCATATGCAACAATATGATGCATGAACATGGCATGAGTATGTGATGTTGTTTGAGTTAATGCATCTAGCATTTATTTGGTTGAAATCCATTTGAACCAAGGGTTCAAATGCAACTCCAAATTAAGCTCTTAAATATGCCATTTACATGTTTTCATATATACAACATGTATAGGTTGTTTTGTCATGCATGAAAATGGTACAGATGGATAGATTGAATTTTTTGATCATTTTTCATATATAAATTATTTCAATCTGAGCTACGGTTGAATTTCTATGAATTTTTGAAGTTTATAACATTTTCTAGATTTTCCTGATTTATTTTAAATCCAGAAAACAATTACTGCATCAGCATGATAGCAGCATTGCGTCAGCAAGTCAAAGGCGGCTGACCAGGTCAAACCAGACGTGTGGGGTCCACACGTTAGTGTCACAGGTTAAACAGGGGTGTTATTTCTAATTTAACTAAAAGATTGGGGCGCCAGGGCCCACTGTCAGTGTCAGGGGGTTAGCAAAATGGTGATTAGCCTTAAGCTAATCACCTGGCAGGTTGGGCCCGCACGTCAGGCCAGCGAGGCCGTCGCCGGCGACCTCTGGACGTGGCGGTGTCCGTGATTCAGGCCATGGGGGCGGCGGCTCCGGGGCGTAGCCCGGGCTCTCGCGCATCCAGGGGAGGCAACGGGAGGATGCGGGGTGGCCGGAGCTCGCCGGAGCGGAGTTCGCATCGGCGGCCGGAGCACGGCTCCGGGCGGGATGTGGCTGCAGGGCACGACAGGGGCTGCGGAGGGCCTCTACGGCCTCCTGGCATTGCACTGAGCATGGTGGTGTGCTCGGGTACTAGCTACGGTGGCCCTGGCCACGGCGGCGACATGGCCGGCGACGAGGCGCTCGCGGTTGCGACGGGTAGCAGGGCTACGGCACAGAATCGAGCACGGGGAAGGAGGGGAGACGGAGGAGAGCTCACAGCGGTCTCGATGGCATCAAGCGCGAGCTCGGGGGAGGCCTGGACGACGTGACTCCACGGCGAGGACCTCCGGGTACCGAGGTCAAAGAAAACATTGGGGACGGCGTTGTGGTTGTTCTCCGGTTGCTTGGCTCGGCGTGGATGAAGAGGACGATGATGCGGAGCTCGGGGACTCATCGGTAGGGAGTGGAGTGGCCGGTGGCCATGGCTACGGCGAGCGGCGGCTCCGGTTGCGTGCGGTGGTCGCGTGGGTGAGAGCTGGGGAGGAGGAGAGTGAGCGAGAGAGAGGGGAAAAGATCCAGGGGGTGCGTGGCAACGTCTGAGCGTGACGAGGAGGATCCAGGCAGGCAGCTGCGTGCCGGCGTGCATGGCGTCGGGCATCGCTTCCCCTCTGCCTACTAGCAAGAGGAGGAAGACGGCTCTGCCCCTGGTGGGCTGGGCCAGAACAGAAACGGGCGGGCCAGAGGCGCCAGGTAAGTTTCTCGCTTTCTTCTATTTTGTTTCTGTTTTCTATTTTTCTGACATTTGTTTGGTTTAATAAAAATACTAAACCATTTTATTTACTTCTGTCAAATTTCGCAGGGACCTAAGGGATTAATCCAAAGCCCCTCACCAAAATTCAGAATTTTTGGACATATATTATATATATAGCAAATATATATCCAAAGCAATTAGTTATTGGATTAATTCCAAATGCCCAAAATAAATACTTATGAGCTCCTGAAAATGTTGGTTTGATTTTTATCTTTGTCCAATATTTTCAGAGAGCAACATGAGCATTTTCTTGGACCTTTTTAGAGCAATTTTTTTTATTTGGGTCATTTCTAGAATGATTCTGAGGGTTTCACAAATCCTCATTTCAAATTTAAATGGAATTTAAACATGATGCACAAAGAAGACTAGCCTAGGTCATACCAGAACTAGGGATGTGACAACTCGCCCCCACTCGAAAGAATCTCGTCCCGAGATTCAGGAGTTGGCGGAAAGAAAGCGGGGTACTCAAGTCGAAGGCGATCTTCACTCTCCCAGGTAGCTTCTCTCTCAGAATGATGAGACCACTAAACCTTGAGAAAATTGATGTTATGACGTCGAGTGACACACTCTGCTTGATCCAGAATGCGGACGGGATACTCTCGATAAGTGAGGTTATCTTGGAGATCAAGCATTTCATGGTCCACTCCACGGGTGGGATCCGAGAAGCAACGCCTGAGTTGAGAGACGTGGAAGACATCATGAACTCAAGAAAGATGTGGGGGTAGTTCCAACTGGTAGGCAACCTCTCCTCGTTTAGCGAGAATGCGAAAAGGACCAATGTAACGAGGAGCCAACTTGCCCTTGATACTGAAACGATGGGTACCCTTCAAAGGGGTAACCCAAAGGTAAGCTTTGTCGCCAACTTCATAAGCCACTTCCTTATGACTACGGTCATACGGCTCTTTTGACGAGATTGGGCTGTTTTCAAATTCTCACGAATGATGCGAACTTGCTCTTCTGCCTCTTGGATCATATCCGGTCCAAAGAATTGTCCTTCACCAGTTTCTGACCAGTTCAAAGGTGTTCGACATCTTCGTCCATACAGAACCTCAAAAGGAGCTTTCTTGAGGCTGGATTGGTAGCTATTGTTATAAGCAAACTCGGCGAAGGGAAGACACTTCTCCCAATCCATACCGAATGAGATAACACAAGCTCTAAGCATGTCTTCGAGAATTTGGTTGACCCTTTCCACCTGACCACTTGATTGAGGGTGGAAAGCGATACTGAAGGAAAGATGGGTGCCCATGGCAGTTTGGAAACTCTCCCAGAAATGAGAAGTGAAAAGACTACCACGGTCTGAATTGATCTCTAGTGGAACACCATGAAGTGACACTATTCGAGAAATATATAAGTCAGCGAGTTGACTAGCAGTGATACTCTCTCGAATAGGTAGGAAGTGAGCCACTTTGGAAAGACGATCAATGACTACAAAGATAGCATTATTCCCTTTCTTGGTCCTGGGAAAGCCGGTGATGAAGTCCATACCAACTTTATCCCATTTCCACTCAGGAATAGCTAAAGGGTGAAGGGTGCCAGCAGGCCTTTGATGCTCTGCCTTAACGCGACGTCAAATGTCACAGTTAGCAATGAACTAAGCAATTTCTATCTTCATCCTAGTCCACCAGAACCTCTGGCGCAGGTCCTGATACATTTTGGTACTACCGGGATGAATCATGAGAGGAGATTCATGGGCTCCTTAAGGATTAATTGTCGAAGATGTTGATTCTTGGGAACCACCAAGCGACTCTCAAAGAAAACAACACCACGATCATCTATAGAGAAACTACCACCAACTCCCTTGTTAATGTTTCTCTTGATCCGGGAAATTCCCGTATCCTACTTCTGAGCAGAGATGATCTGATCCACAAGAGTAGGTTTCGCCACCAAGGTAGAAAGGAATCCGTGAGGAGCAAGGTGAAGGTTGAGCTTACATAACTCCTCATGGAGAAGTGGTTGGCCCTGTTGCAACATAAGATTGTTGTAATAGGACTTACGACTTAGTGCATCAGCCATGACATTTCCCTTACCCGGGGTGTAGGTAATCCCTAAGCCATAATCTGAGATCAACTCCAACCTACGCCTTTGCCTAAGGTTCAAATCTAGTTGGGTGAAGATATACTTGAGACTCTGGTGATCGGTGTAAATCTTTCAACGCTTACCAAGAAGGTAATGTCGCCAGGTCTTAAGTGCATAGACTACGGCTGCAAGCTCTAGATCATGTGTAGGATAATTCTCCTCATGTGGATGCAACTGTCGAGATGTATAGGCAATCACATGGCGATCTTGCATAAGAATGCAACCTAGTCCCTGTCGTGAGGCATCGCAGTAGATAACAAAGTCTTTAGTGAAATCCGGTGGCACAAGTATGGGAGCAGAAGTCAGGCGTCTTTTCAGTTCCTGAAAACGGTACTCACACTGTGGGGACCACTCAAACTTTTTATCTTTCTTGAGAAGTTCCGTGAGAGGTTTGGCCACTTTGGAGAAGTTCTCAACAAAGCATCGACAGTAACTGGCTAGGCCAAGGAAACTCCTAACTTGCTTGACCGTTTTGGGTGGAGTCCAATCAAGAATGGCCTGAACTCTCTCGGGATTGACGGCAATGCCCTTGATAGAGATCACGTGGCCGAGATAGGTCACTTCTGGCAACCAAAATTCGCACTTGGAGAAATTGGCATAAAGGCGGTGCTCTCTGAGTTTCTCTAACACAAGTCGCATGCTCTTCCTCGTTCTTCGAGTAAATAAAAATATCATCGAGGTAAACCACGACGAACTTATCTAAGTACTCCATGAAGATTGAGTTCATCATGCGGGAGAATGTAGCTGGAGCATTGGTTAGACCGAAGGACATGACAGTGTACTCGTACTGGCCATAACGAGTGACAAAAGCCGTCTTAGGAATGTCCCCATTTCTGATCTTGATTTGATGGTAGCCCAACCTCAAATCCATCTTGGAAAAGACTGAGGATCCAGCAAGCTGATCATACAGATCGTTGATCCTGGGGAGCAGATACTTGTTCTTTATTGTGACCAAATTAACGGGACGATAATCTACAACCATTTGGTCCGTACCATCCTTCTTCATGACGAAGAGGACGGGGCAAGCCCAGGGAGAAGAACTAGGACGGATGAAACCCTTTTGCAAGGATTCATCGAGTTGTTTCTTAAGCTTAGCTAGTTCTAAGGGTGCCATCTTGTAAGATCTCCTAGAGATTGGAGCGGTTCCTGTGATAATATCTATGACAAACTCTACATCTCTGTCAGGTGGAATACCTGGCAGTTCCTCTGGAAAGACATCTGGAAAGTCACGGACTACCGGGATATCTTTAAGGTCTGGAAGAGGGTTGGCATTAAGAGAATAGAGCTGATGCTTTGCAACTCTAGTGGAGACAGTGACTATCTTGCCAGATGGGTGTGTAAGCTGAACAGACCTGGTGAAACAATCAATCTTGGCATGATGAGCTGTCATCCAGTCCATACCCAAGATGATGTTAATATCTGAAGACTTGAGGGCTACAAGTGATGCAAGGAATACAAGTCTGTCAACAAGGATTTCATTACCATGGCTTATTCTGGTAGTTTGCCATCTAGACCCTGGAGTTTGGATTTCAAGTGGATTTGGCATATCACAAAATGACATGTCGTGCAAACGAGCATAGCCTTCAGAGATGAAGGAGTGAGATGCTCCGGTATCGAACAGAACCGAAGCTGGATGACAATTGACAAGGAGTGTACCAAGAACGACATCCGGATCATCATGAGCGTCTTTAGCTGAGACGTGATGCACACATCCACGTTCAGTGGGAGCTGACTCGGCACTAATCATCTTGCGTGATGGCTTACCAAAGCCAACAGACTTCTCAGATGGGGGTGGAGCATAGTTGGTTTGAGAGTAGTCACGTGCATAGTGTCCTAGCTCTCCGCATGCGAAACAAGTCCCTGATGTAGGACGTGGACCCGCTTTGACAAGCGGTCTACCAATAGGCCTGGGTGGAGCATGTAACTGAACTGGGTGAGGCGCCACATAAGAGGGCCTCGGTGAATAACCGGGTGGAAGAGCGGAGTTCAAAACCCAAATCCGGCGCTTCTGTGAAGTAGAACCGGAGGAAGAACCCAAACCACGGGTGTGCTTATGAGACTCCTCGTAAGTGAGTTGAGTTGTCTCTGCATTAATGGCCTTGTTCACAAGAGCCTGGAATGTATTGCAATGATGCAAGTGGAGATCACGACGCAACTTGGGGTTGAGACCCTTCCGAAACCTAGCCTGCTTCTTGGCGTCCATGGACACCTCTTCTGTAGCATAGCGGGTGAGGTTCTCAAACTCTCTACTGTAAGTATCAACAGCCATCTTATCCTGGGTGAAACTACAGAACTCTTCTCTCTTGCGGTCAATGAGATCCAGAGGGATGTGATGCTCGCGAGAAGCCTCAGTGAAATCTCTCCAGGTGGGTATCTGGCCAGCTGGAAGCATAGCCTCATAGTTCTACCACCAAATACTAGCAGGACCTTCCAGGTGATATGAAGCATAGGTGACCTTGTCACCTTCAGCTACGTTCGCAGAATGCAGCTTGTGTGTGATACTACGGAGCCAGTCATCTGCATCGAGTGGTTCAATGGAATGATGGAAGGTAGGTGGTTTTAAACCAATGAAATCATAGATGGTCGCTGACTCTTTGTGCTGATGGGAGGTGTTCTCCTCAATACGTGCTAACAAGCGGTTAGACTCTCGCTTGTTCTTTTCCATCTCTAACATGAACTCTGCCAACGAAGGCTGGTCGGGAGGATCCTCATCCGTACCATCACCATGGTTCCGGCTACGAGGAACAGAACTTCGGTTAACTGGCAACATCCTGAACAACGAAACCAAGGAAAACAAGGATGGATTCAGCACCAACTATAGGATGAAGAAGGTAGCACAAGAAATTAGTATCTCTCAAATTCCTAGGAAAATTCCGGCAGCATAACGGCAGTAAGATGCTCAAAATGAGACATGCTGTAAACGATGGGGTAGTACCATACTCAACATCATCACTCAAGGTTATGAGATATTACTAAACAGACTACACCGGAAGTACTCGAAAACTGGAATATGACTCTGATCAACCAATCCTAAGAGACTAAGGAGTAGTAACACGTGATCCTGATAGACGGAAGAGAAAGCCTAGTTCCTTAACCCCGTAGGAAAGATAGGATGACTCAGATCAGCAGGCATGAGATATAAGGAGTAAAAAGAGCCTTACGTTCCCTTCCACAATCAATTCCCCTATATAGCTAAAGAATTTCTAGACCCAACTTCGACCAGGTTGGCTTGGTAATCCTACAGGCAGTCAGGCTCTGATACCAAAGCTGTCGGGACCCCGATTCCAAGTCACATCGATCTAGCCGGTAACACCTCATATCACTTTGCGGCCTCACACATGGTATTCCAACGGGTGTTGCCTTACACTAGCCCGGGACCGTTTGCGCCTTTTGGCTCACGTATATGATTGTGTCGCTAGCATCCATATGACAGAGAACCCGGGCCGACATGGCTAGTCATAAACCCAAAGCGGCACTAACCTATGGGGACAGGCATACATGATTCACATCGAGCATGTCGGTCAGCAGCGTGTGAATCCGGGCTGTAGCACTGGGCTAACAGGACTCCGGGGAACCCGGGCTGTAGCAGGCTAGGCAGGACTCCGGATGTCACCGCGTGACATTTCCCCGAGGGGACAGACATAGGAACGAAGCGAAACACATGCCGGCTAGTCAAGTGTCCTCAGCAGTAGTGCTGGGCTATCAGGATTCCGGTGAACCGGGCTGTAGCAGACTACTATGGCTCAAGGAAGCACTAGACTACATTTCCCCATAAGAGAGGCTGCCAAGGATAAACAGCTAGATTGTCGGACCCCACACATAGCAATACACGTCACACGTACGCATAACATGCAAGTATGTGTACAACATGGCATCACAACATAACGCAAACTCATATAGATAAAGGCCCAGAAGAGCCACATAGCATTAATACAAGCAGAGGTCTCATGACCCATCATTCAGAGCATACAAGCAACGGAAGCATTACATGTCTGAGTACAGACAACTACAAAAGAAAAAGGCTGAGAAGCCAGACTATCTACAAGTCCCTCTCAAGGGTACAACATCGTAGCTGAGGTAACAAGCTACTCCTCGAAGTCCAAGCGGTACTACTAGTGAGACAGATGTCTCACCTGCTAAACATAAATAAAGCAAACGTGAGTACAAAGGTACTCAGCAAGACTTACATCAGATCCTATCATACATGCATTTGTGTCAAGAAGGTAATGTGGGGTTTAGTTGCAGCAAGCCAGCTTTGACTTAGTGGCTATCCTGTTCTACGACAACGAGAAACTTCTTTGAGGTGAGGCAGTGCACACGAGTCCACTAATCACCACATCAATACACTACTATGGATTCATCCCCGTCTCTCTACGAGAAGGCCATCCATAGCACTCACACTTGTCTTGTGCATTTTAGAGTATCCACTTTAAGTTGTCTATGTACCACATAAGCATCCAAGAAGTCCATAACCTAGGACACGGCTATTCGAATAGATCATGGTAACCCTGCAGGGGTGTACTTCTTCACACACGCTCTCACCACTTACCACCATATACACGTCATGTATCTCGGCAACCTTCAAGCGGAAGCCTGGCGAGGGTGTCGGCCACGACCTGACTAACCACACAAGACTCTAGTCCAGGTTTATCGCCTATTCGGGTTCCATCCGCAAGGAGATCCGGCCGAGATTTCGCTCACGGCCCCAAACGATGTGTACAGGGTTCCCGAGCCCACCATTTGGGTGCCACTTGGTACACCGGGCCACGTGTGCCTAGTCTGTCCCAAGTCCACCCTGCCGGGTGCCACTCGGTAGAAAAATAGCACTACCTACAAACACCAAAAACTATTTGCAACTCCTGGACAGAGATCAAGGCGGTTAATAAGTCGAGAGAGCTTGGAGCGCCCGGAGCCCAATGTGTGGTAGTAGCTAGTCATTGGACAACTTACACAGAACTCAGTTCTTAAGGACGGTCCCAATGAGACATCCCACCATGTACTCCTACATGGCCTCTCACCGCTACCTTTACCAAATCGTGTTCACATGCTTAACTCTCAGCACCGGAACATATCGTAACACTCCAATTCATTCCCGATGAATCGGACCTGACACAACTCTAAGCAATAGCAGGCATGGCATGGTAGGAACACAACATGGCTCAAACAACTCCTACACATGCTAGTGGGTTTTAACTATTTACTGTGGCAATGACAGGTCATGCAGAGGAACGGGTTCAACTACCGCAGCATAAAGTAGCAGTTGAATCGTTGTTGTCCTAATGCAATAAATGAG